>NC_049199.1:3921811-4221811 GCF_009769625.2 Cygnus olor
CTGCGTCTCGTCTGTGGAGAAACTCTCTGAAGAGTTCCACCAACGTAAAGAGAATTTATCTTCCCCCCCCACCTGAACGAACCACTGTCCCCCAACTAAAAGAGAATACGTTGGAGAAACTTTCTGAAGAGGTCCACCAACTTAAAGAGAGTGTATTTTCTTCCCCACCTGTACAAACCAGTGTCTCAGCTATTAGGGGTAAACGTGTTCATCCGTGCAAGGAAGACAATATGTGGGTACACACCCCGCGCCACCCTGTGGTTTCACCTTCGTGACCATGGAGAGGACATGAGAAAATGGGATGGAAATCTACCGCGACCCTAGAGGCACTGGTACGTGAGTTGCAAAAGAAAACAATCGGGAGAAAGGGGTTCTCTGAAAAGTTTGCTGCCCAACTTCCAGCAGGCAGTCCTTTAAACACAGAAACAAGATTCTGACCAGGACTAGAGGGGCCCTGCCTCCAGCCAGGGGGAGGAAGGGACAATCGAGTTTATTGGACTGTGTGGATTCGATGGCCTGGCACGTCTGACGCACAGAAGTATAAGGCTTTAGTAGACACCGGTGCACAATGTCCTCTAATGCCATCAAGCTGTAAAGGGCCAGAGCCCATCTGTATTCATGGCGTGACGGGGGGATCCCAGCAGTTAACTGTATTGGAGGCTGAAGTGAGCCTAACCGGAAATGAGTGGCAAAAGCACCGTATTGTGACTGGCCCGGATGCTCCGTGCATCCTTGGCATAGACTACCTCAGGAGAGGATATTTCAAGGACCCAAAAGGGTACCGGTGGGCTTTTGGCATAGCTGCCTTGGAGACGGAGGACATTAAAGAGTTGTCTACCTTGCCCGATCTATCGGAGGACCCTTCTGTTGTGGGGTTGCCGAGAGCTGAAGAGCAGCAAGTGCCAATCGCTACCACAACTGTGCACCGGTGGCAATATCGCACCAACCGAGACTCCCCGATTCCAATCCATAAGATAATTCATCAACTGGAGAGCCAAGGAGTGATCAGCAAGACCCATTCACCTTTTAATAGTCCCATATGGCCAGTGCGAAAGTCTAATGGTGAGTGGAGACTAACAGTGGACTATCGTGGCCTGAACGAAGTCACGCCACCACTGAGTGCTGCAGTGCCGGACGTGCTAGAACTCCAGTATGAACTGGAATCAAAGGCAGCCAAGTGGTATGCCACAATTGATATTGCTAATGCATTTTTCTCCATCCCTCTAGCAGCAGAGTGCAGGCCACAATTTGCTTTCACTTGGAGGGGAGTCCAATATACTTGGAATCGGCTGCCCCAGGGGTGGAAACATAGCCCTACCATTTGCCATGGACTGATCCAGTCTGCGCTGGAGCAGGGGGAAGCTCCTGAACACCTGCAGGATGGTGACATCATTGTGTGGGGTGACACAGCAGAGGAAGTTTTCGAGAAAGGGAAGAAAATAGTCCAAATCCTTCTGAAGGCCGGTTTTGCCATAAAACAAAATAAGGTCAAGGGACCTGCACAGGAGATGCATTTTTTAGGAGTAAAATGGCAAGATGGACATCGTCAAATCCCAATGGATGTGATCAACCAAATAAAAGCTATGTCTCCACCAACTAGCAAAAAGAAACACAAACTTTCCTAGGTGTCGTGGGGTTTTGGAGAATGCATATTCCAAATTACAGTCTGATTGTAAACCCGCTCTACCAAGTAACCCGTAAGAAGAATGCTTTTGAATGGGGCCCTGAGCAACGACAAGCCTTTGAACAAATTAAGCGGAAATAGTTCATGCAGTAGCCCTTGGGCCAGTCCGAACAGGACCAGATGTAAAGAATGTGCTCTACACCGCAGCCGGGGAGAATGGCCCCACCTGGAGCCTCTGGCAGAAAGAACCTGGGGAAACTCGAGGTCGACCGCTAGGGTTTTGGAGTCGGGGATACAGAGGATCTGAGGCCCGCTACACTCCAAATGAAAAGGAGATATTGGCAGCATATGAAGGAGTTCGATCTGCTTCGGAAGTGGTCGGTACTGAAGCGCAGCTCCTCCTGGCACCCCGACTGCCAGTACTGGGCTGGATGTTCAAAGGAAGGGTCCCCTCTACACATCATGCAACTGATGCTACATGGAGCAAGTGGGGTTGCACTGATTACTCAGCGGGCTCGAATAGGACACCCCAGTCGCCCAGGAATCCTGGAAGTGATTATGGACTGGCCAGAAGGCAAGTACTTTGGGATATCATCAGAGGAGGAGGGGGTCCGTGCTGAAGAAGCCCCACTGTACAACAAGCTACCAGAAAATGAGAAGAAATATGCCCTGTTCACTGATGGGTCCTGTCATATTGTGGGAAAGCATCGGAGATGGAAAGCTGCTGTATGGAATCCTACACGACGAGTTGCAGAAGCTGCTGAGGGAGAAGGTGAATCGAGTCAGTTTCCAGAAGTGAAAGCCATTCAGCTGGCCTTGGATATTGCTGAACGAGAAAAGTGTCCAGTTCTCTATCTCTATACTGATTCATGGATGGTAGCAAATGCCCTGTGGGGGTGGTTACAGCAATGGAAGCAGAACAAATGGGAACGCAGGGGCAAACCCATCTGGGCTGCTGCATTGTGGCAAGATATTGCTGCCCGGGTAGAGAACCTGGTTGTAATGGTACGCCATGTGAATGCTCATGTGCCCAAGAATCGGGCTACTGAAGAACATCAAACAACCAGCAGCTGCTAAGATTGAAGTGGCTCAGGTGGACCTGGACTGGCAACATAAAGGTGAATTATTTATAGCCTGATGGGCCCATGACACCTCAGGCCATCAAGGCAGGGATGCAACATACAGATGGGCTCGTGATCGAGGGGTGGACCTGACCATGGACACTATAGCACAGGTTATTCCTGATTGTGAAACATGTGCTGCAGTCAAGCAAGTCAAACGGTTAAAGCCTCTTTGGTATGGAGGACTATGGATGAAATATCAATATTAGGAGGCCTGGCAGATTGATTATATCACACCCCGCAACGGCAAGCGCCACGTACTTACAATGGTGGAAGCAACCACTGGATGGCTGGAAACATATCCTGTGCCCCATGCCACCGCCCGGAACACTATCCTGGGCCTTGAAAAGCAAGTCCTATGGCGACATGGCACCCCAGAAAGAACTGAGTCAGACAATCGGACTCATTTCCGAAACCACCTTATAGACACTTGGGCCAAAGAACATGGTATTGAGTGGGTGTATCACATCCATTATCATGCACCAGCCTCCGGGAAAGTTGAACGATACAATGGACTGTTAAAGACTACACTGAAAGCAATGGGTGCTGGGACATTCAAAAATTGGGATACACACTTGGCAAAGGCCACCTGGTTAGTCAATACTAGGGGATCTGCCAACTGAGCTGGACCTGCCCAATCAAACCTGTTACGCACTGTAGAAGGGGATAAAGTTCCTGTAGTGCATGTAAGAAACATGCTGGGTAAGACAGTCTGGGCTACTCCTGCCTCAGGAAAAGGCAAACCCATTCGTGGGATTGCTTTTGCTCAGGGACCTGGATGCACTTGGTGGGTAATGCAAAAGAATGGAGCGGTCCGGTGTGTACCTCAAGGGGATTTAACACTGGGTGAGAATAGCCCATGAGTTGAATTGTAGTATGTTAATTATTATATAACACTGTATGTCATCACTACCATGGTTGCTATATATCATAGATGAAAATGGTGATTAATTAGAAGGTATTGGAAAGAGTGTAACCTGAGCATGACATAAATGGTATGGAATAAGGGGTGGATATCTGTCCTGGTTTCAGTTAGGACAGAGTTAATTTTCCTCCTAGTAGCTGGCAGGGTGCTATGTTTTGGATTAGGATGAGAAGAGCGCTGATAACACGCTGATGTTTTAATTGTTGCAGAGCAGTGCTTACACCAAGCCAAGGACTTTTCAGCTTCTCGCTCTGTCCTGCCAGCGAGCAGGCTAGGGGTGCAGCAGGAGCTGGGAGGGGACAGACCCAGGACAGCTGACCCAAACTGGCCAAAGGGGTATTCCATACCATCTGACGTCATGCTGAACAATATATAGGGGTGGCTAGCCGGGGTGGGGGGGCCGGCTGCTCGGGGATAGGCTGGGCATCGGTCAACGGGTGGTGAGCAATTGCATTGTGCATCACTTGTTTTGTACACATTATTATTAGTAATGCTATTATTATTATTATTATTATTATTATTATTATTATTATTGTTATCATTATTTTCCTGTCTTAATAAACTGTCTTTATCTCAACTCACAGGCTTCACTTTCCCGTTTCTCTCCCTCATCCCAGAGAGGGAGGGGGGAGGGTGAGCGAATGGCTGTGTGGTGTTTAGCTGCCGGCCGGGTTAAACCACAACACAGATACACAATGCCGTTATTATTACAATACCAACAAATAGTTGTTTGAGCCAATTCCATTCAAGTAACCACGAAGTTAGTTTCTCCCAAATGTTTCTAAATCCCCAGGAAGTGTCATCGTGAGCCACTCTATGTAGGATTTCATTTTTTTTCCCAATTTTTTTTGAGATCACTCAAATTCGTCCCATTTGATCTACATACATACAGCAACTAGCATTAATTACAGTGCACACTCCTCCTTGTGAGGTTAGTAACAAATCTAATACCATTCGATTCTGGAGTACTATTTTTGCAAACTTGTTACCTCCTCTTGTAGTACGTGGACTGCATCCAGAGTGTTATTTTCTAGTTCTTCAATTATAGCTGAGATATTTACAATAGCTTTTTCAAATTCACTCACCCCTAACCAAGGTAAAAACCACCTTGCAAGACTGTGAAATGCCCTGTTTCTTTTTACTAGAGGATTATCTGGAGTCCGCTTAATTCTGCGTGTGGTCTCAAGGGGGCTTTGGCTTTGTGGGTCTTCAATAATAGTTACATTTGGAATTATTGCCCCCAGGGTGCAAGCTCCCTTCCATCCTAGGGGCGACACCTTCCTGGCTTTATGGCCACATAGCCAGTACCACCCCTTGCCATTTCAGACAGGCCATCCGGTTACAGGATTCTCATGTTGTATCTGGTGTGCATTATGTATATTAGCATTCCCGTAGCTACCATATTTGGTACAGTATGGATTGTTCCCTACTTCATAGACAGTATTTCCACACCCAGGGTCAGTACTATTGCCCCCTGAGTTTCTATCAATGCTGTTTAAAAGGCACCTTTGATAACATGGCATATTGTAGCCAGGATTATATGTAGGGAGCTCAACTTCAAAATCTATTCCTTCCCGGGACTGAGTATGACCCATCGTTTTTAGAAATCTAGAGAATCCAGACACAGTTGCTGCTGGAAATAGCAATCAGGGACAAGGCCTTTTCAGTCTTTCTAGGCATCTGGGTGCAAATCCAACAATTATTTCGAGATAGAACTCGAGGGATGTTCTGGATTAATTAGAAATGCTGATTTTTCCCTCCATCCTATCACTAGTCCATTGAGAATAGGTTTTACTAAGATAAACTTAAAATACATCATTTCTCTCTATATATACACCCCTATAATAATTAAGAAATAATAATTAAGAAAAACAATAAAAATCACAAACTAATAAGGATTCTTCTGGTGGGGATTAAATACCCTCCTTTCTTTTTCTCCCACTTCCAGAGAGTGTTCCCTGGAAACACTCCAATTCTGTGTAATTCAATCCCTTTTACTCATTAATTCATTAAGAATTCTTCTAAGGAGAAGTTAAAGGTTTGCAATAGTTAGTTTTAACAGTTTTAACCTTAAAAGTCTTTGTTAATGCAGTCTCTCAGGTATCAGGGTTAACTGATACTTTTACCCGGGCATAATGAGTCCACCCTTTCTCAGCCATTCTTACTGTCATCTCAGTAGTCAGGAGCACTTGGAACAGTCCGTTCCGCTCAGGTTGCAGCTTCGATTCTCTCCATGTTCGCATCAGAACCCAATCTCCTGCTCAGAATGGATGGATCAGGGCTTCCAAGGGTGGGGGTTGAGCTAGTGATCCACAGGTTCTGAGAGAAGACAAAGAGGACGACAGCCCGAGTATACAGTTCTTAAGAAAAGCATCTTTTGTCTCAAATTGAGGTCATTCATTCCCTTTGTCCAGGTACAGCAATCTAATAATATTATTATTAGATATACATTATTATTAATATTATTATTATACATTATTATAGTAATATTATTATTACATTAGATATACATTAATATTATTATTAGATATACAGCAATCTAAATAATATTTCATATGGTGAAACTCCCATGTCTTTTCTTGGCGCAGTTTCAATTCGGAGAAGTGCCAAAAGTAAGCATTTCACTCAGGGGAGATGAGTTTCCAGAGCATAGTCAATTGCTTCTTTACTGTCTGATCCGCTCCACCCTTCCAGAAGAGGAAGGATGCCAAGGAGTGTGAAATTTCCACTTGATTCCTAGAGTCCACATTAGCCCTTGCAGTATTTCTGATGTAAAGTGAGTTCCTTGATCAGAGTCAATATTTTCAACAATTCTATACCTGGGAATTATTTGTTCTAGAATTACTTTAGTTACTATGTTCACAGTAGCAGATACTGAGGGGAAAGCTTCCACCCACCCTGACAAATGATCGACCAAGACTAATAAGTATTTAAATCTATCTACTCTAAGGAGTCGTGTAAAATCTACCTGTACATTTTGGAAGGGTTGAATTCCAGCTGCATCCAACATTGGATGAATTGAATTCCAACTGCATCCAACATTCTTGCATCCAACTGCAGTCCCTCTCTTGGGGCCAAGGGTCTTTCGATTCACTTTTGGTTCATCCCCATGCTAAAATTTTGTTTTCCCAATTATCATTACTATTAAAAATACAGTAATTCCAACCATAAATATTAACAGCCCTTGAGTACACTCCAGCTCAGTGTAGGATAACCTGCATATGACTGCCACGTACAGTTTCTTGGCATCATTAGTCCTGTAAACTACAAAAGAGAAGGTGCTCGGTTGTATATGAATGACAGGTGTTAGGTTAAAAGGTGGTTACTATCCATCTAGTACTGATTCGATGGAGTTTTCTGGAGCAATCTTTCCCTTCCCAAGCATAAAGGTTATTTGGGGTTGTTAACACCCTTGCCACTCACTGTCCCAGTCTGAGGCATTTTAACCAGCATGGGCTGGCCTGCACAGTCATGTGAGGTTGTCGACTTGCTGACTGAACTGTGCAACAATAGCGGCTGACTGATCATGTCTCCTATTTCTAGCAATTGCTTCCAGCTGTCACTTTGCCAGACAGGGACTCTACCTGCAAGCCATTGGCTGCCCAGTGGCCCATCCACTCTGTGGCTCCTTTATAAACTGCACATGAATCAGTATAGATATGACTGGCACCATGTCATAAGACTGTTCTAAGTTCCCCCACTTGAGCGCTCCCTTTACCTGTTTCATCTAATCTTTGTCCTGTGGCTACTTCTAGAGCCATGGCCTTATATTTCCTCTCATTATTTTGCCTATAAGATGATACTTCGGTGAACCATACCCCCTTAAGGTCACTGCCTTCCCTCAGAGGAGACGCCTCCTGAATCGGAGATGGTTTGCTTGGCAGGGTTTGGAATAGTAAAGTCCTGTTTATATCTTTCTGCAATTTAGATACCATAATGTTGCCTTCCGTAATAGGCATAATTTCATCAATAACTTCCAGATAGGCATACAACTTGTGGACTGTGGGTTTCTGGGCAATACATATAGGTGGTACCATACCCTTGTGGACTATATCTAGATGGAAGGGACCCTGAACAATCACACTCTGGTCTCTTCTTATCTGTTCCGCCTGCTTCATCACTCACACTAGAGACAGCAAGCCTTTTTCAAGATCTGGATATCTCGTTTCACTGTCATTGAAAGAGTGGGAGTTAAACTCCAGTGGTCTCTCTGGTCCTTCTGGTCCCTTTTGCCAGAGATTACAAGGGGAACCGTGTTCACTGAATCCCCATTCTATATGGATAGGGTTGGTTGGGTGCAAGGGACCTAGCTTTTGGAATAACCTCAGTTCTTTTATTAATAATTTTCACATATCCTTGTGCTGTTTAGTCCAGTCCCATGGTTTCCCTTTTCTAAGCAGACTGTATAAGGGACTGGCGATGATAGGAAAACCAGGGATATGTTTACGCCAGTAACCTAAAACTCCCAGAACTCGATGTACCTCCTTTGTGCTAGATGGACTCTGCCCCTGCTCTGTTTTCTTCAGGGTGTCCAGAGGAATAGAACTGGCTCTTTAATACACCAGACTCCCAGGAACTTAACTTCTTGTCTGGGTGGGGTGTTTTTACCCTGCTACGCAGCCGAACTCCACCACAACAACTCTCTCACTCCCTCTCCTCAAAGGAAAAAAGGGAAGAAAATATGATGGAAAGGGCTCAAGGGCTGAGACAGGGAGATCACTCATCAGTTATCATCAGGGGCAAAACAGACTCAGCATAGGAAGATTAATATAATTTATTGCCTATTACTAGTAGACTAGAACAAAACATCTCCCCGCCCATCCACCCTCTTCTACGGCCTCCCCCTGAGCCATACAGGGGAACGGGGAATGGAGGTTGCGCTCAGTCCATAATGCTTTGTCTCTGCTGCTCCTTTGTGGTCACTCTCTTCCCCTGCTCCAATGTGGGGTCCCTCCCACAGGATGCAGTCCTTCTTGAACTGATCCTGCGTGGGCTTCCCACAGGCAGCAGCTCTTCAAGAACTGCTCCAATGTGGGTCTGTACCATGGGGGTCTATCCTTCAGGAGCAGACTTCTCCAGCACGTGTCCCTCACAGGCGGCAGCTCCTTCCAGATCACCTAGTCCTGCGTGGGCTCCTCTCCACGGGCTACATGTCCGTCCTGGAATCTGCTCCGGTGGGGGCTCTCCATAGGCCTCAGCCTCCTTCAGGCCAGGTCCACCTTCTTCACCGTGGGCTCCTCCACAGGCTGCAGTGTGGAAATCTGGTCCACAGTGGTACACCATGGGCTGCAGGGTGACAACCTGCTCCACCATGTTCCTCTCCACAGGCCACAGGGGGACCTCTGCTCTAGTGCCTGGAGCATGCCCTCCTTCTTCACTGACCTTGGTGTCTGCTGGGCTGTTTCTTACTCCTCACTCTCCCAGCTGCTGTTGTTCAGCAGTTTCTTCCCTTTCTTAAAAGTGCTCTCACAGATGCACAACCAATGTTGCTCATTGGCTTGGCTCTGGGCAGTGGCGGGTCCCTTTTGGAGCCAGATGGAACTGGCCCTTATCTAACATGGGGCAGTTTCTGAATTCTTCTCACAGACGCCACCCCTGTAGTCCCCCTGCTACTAAACCCTTGCCACATAATCCCAATACAATGTGCCCCTGACATTTTGACAGAGAAATGTCTAATCCCATAGCTATTAATTTTTCTTGTATAGCTTCCATGGTGTGCCTGACTCTGTCTACATTTTTCCCTCCTATGAATGTACTGATATCTTACAGTGCCTGGCAGGCTGGGGATTTCTGTTAAAACCTTTGCCAAGGCATTGTGAGCAATAGTAGGGGAGTGTTTATATCCTCGAGGCAGCCCATTAAAGGTATACTGTATCCCTTTCCAAGTAAAGGCAAATTGAGCCTTATCATGTTGCTGGAGCATAATCATGAAAAACATATCTTTAATGTCTAAATTTTTCATCCATGGGTGTGATGCTCCCTGAATTTGGGTTATCAGTTCCTCAATGTTTGGCACAGCGTCAGTTAAAGGTGCTGTATTAGCATTCCATAGCCTATAATCAACCAAAAACTGCTACTGTCCATTCAACTTTTTCACCGGACAGACAAGAGAATTGTAAGGGGAATGCGTGCGAGTGATAATACCTCTTTTTCCATGACTGATACCACCCCATCAATGCCCAAATGTACAGCTGCTGTCAGAGAGTACTGCCTTAACACATCCCTCTCATATATCGCTTGTATGCAGGCTGCTTTTTGCATAGACACAGCCAAATCAGAGAACCCTGATGTCTTAATAACAAGGGGATTTCCTCTTTCTTGTGGGTCTATGCCGCCATCCCAATAGACAGCTCGTGTAGTCAATGAGTAGTTTTGATCACTCGGTGCAATTGTTAAAAACACTCCAGGGCCCCAATAGCCTCCTGCCTCTTCCTCACTTAAGAGGATTCGTTCCTGTCGTCCCTCCCCCCCCCCCCCCCCCCCCCCCCCCCCCCCCCCGCCCCAGCAAGGCAGAATCACCACACATATTTCATCTCGGATTCCTCTGGGCGCCTAGAATACTTTTCCTGCAACTTTGCTAATTCAGCCGGAGAAAATGGGATAGTTCGTACTGTAGTACGAACATTGTCATCTCCTTCGTTTGCAATTTTGGTTTTGATTAATAGTCATATAGGTAGAGGTTCCAGGGTAAGATCATAATCCAAATCTCCCAGCAGTTCATTGCTATCATTATCATACCAGATGTCTCCATCCCATGTCTCAGGATTTGCACAGTGTATTAATTTGAAGATTTGTTTAGCAGAGACCAAAGATGGCATCTTATTTAGTAATAGATCTAATTTTTTTCTGTAGTTGCTTTTCTCAATGTTCATCTGAGGCCAACAACATTTTATGTTCCCTAATTTCTATCCCTAGTTTCTCCCAATTTTCCTTTTCAAAGGCCAGTGATGTTTTCAGCATTTCATTTTCTGATTTTAACGCAGCATATTCTACAACTTCAATTGTTTCATGGGGAGGGGATTTTCTAATTTCCCTTTGCATGCAAAATAAGCTAGCCACCAATACTGCACAAGCAATTCCTTTGCCTTTACCTTTCCAAAATTTCGGGCCCCTTCTATTCCCGCTTTAGATGGTGCACACATATTTTTGCAGCAGTTTATCCGTGGCAATCCTGCCAACTACACCAATTTTATTTTTATAAGGCTCTATTGGACACCGGTGCACAGTGCACCCTAACGCCATCAAGCTATAAAGGGGCAGAACCCATCTGTATTTCTGGAGTGACAGGGGGATCCCAGCAGTTAACTGTATTGGAGGCTGAAGTGCATGAGCATGTTAAAACAAAATTGTTATAAGCATTATATCCGCTTAGTAGTTGCTAGTCACAATGTTGATTGCTTTGATCTCAGGTCTGCTGTGCCTGTTTTCCAAATTGAGTTATATAGCACATTACTTACTGTATGTGTTCCCTGTCGCGCTGTTTATCACTTCTGGGGGCTTGCTTATGATTATTAATTTACTGTACGGTGTAACACTGGCTTATGATATGATAAAATTGCTGGTCATGAGACTAATCTGGTGTTTGTACTCAGCATTGCCGTCAACTCCATACTTTGGAAACCATATCTCAGAAACTATTAACAACTACACCTATCACCTTTTTTCTTCAGGGAGCCAATCTATGGAGGGGTCAGGGGAAGGTGTTTTTTTCCCTCTTGTTCACTCTCCCTTTCTTCTCCTCCAGGAGTGTTATGGTAGCTTTCCAAAACTACGACTATCCTTGGGATGTTCAGACCAGCATGTTCTTCTCGTTATGTCTCCTGAATACACTTCAGGTTTTGTCTAAGGTTAAACAAATACTGAAGAGTGTCATCCAGAGATCTGTCCTGAGGCAGGATAGTTAGGAGTGGCAGGGAGAGTGGGAGGATATGGGCAGGCATCTAGAGCAGGGGGCACCTCCACTGGAAAGACCATGAGGAACCCACAGTGGATGAATTGGCTGAACAACCCCGGCTGTACGAAGGAAGTCTCTCCTCTTCCCTACAGGCCTGTGTCTCGGCTGCGGAAAAACTTTCTCAAGAGTTCCACCAATTCAAAGAGAATACTCTGGAGAAACTTTCTGAAGAGGTCCACCAACTTAAAGAGAATTTATCTTCCTCCCCACCTGTACAAACCAGTGTCTCAGCTATCAGGAGTAAGCGTCCTTCTGTTCAAGGAAGAAGATATAGTGGGTACACACCCCGCGCCACCCTGTGGTTTTATCTACGTGACCATGGAGAGGACATGAGAAAATGGGATGGAAAATCCACCGCGACCCTAGAGGCACGGGTACGTGAGTTGCAAAAGAAAACAATCGGGAAAAAGGGGTTCTCTGAAAAGTTTGCTGCTCCAACTTCCAGCAGGCAGTCCTTTAAACACAGAAACGAAGATTCTGACCAGGACTAGAGGGGCCCTGCCTCCAGCCAGGGGGAGGAAAGGGACAATCGAGTTTATTGGACTGTGTGGATTCAATGGCCTGGCACGTCTGACGCACAGAAGTATAAGGCTTTAGTAGACACCGGTGCACAATGTACTCTAATGCCATCAAGCTATAAAGGACCAGAGCCCATCTGTATTCATGGCGTGACGGGGGGATCCCAGCAGTTAACTGTATTGGAGGCTGAAGTGAGCCTAACCGGAAATGAGTGGCAAAAGCACCGTATTGTGACTGGCCCGGATGCTCCGTGCATCCTTGGCATAGACTATCTTAGAAGAGGATATTTCAAGGACCCAAAAGGGTACCGGTGGGCTTTTGGCATAGCTGCCTTGGAGACGGAGGACATTAAAGAGTTGTCTACCTTGCCCGATCTATCGGAGGACCCTTCTGTTGTGGGGTTGCTGAGAGCTGAAGAGCAGCAAGTGCCAATCGCTACCACAACAGTGCACCGGCGGCAATATCGCACCAACCGAGACTCCCCGATTCCCATCCATAAGATAATTCATCAACTGGAGAGCCAAGGAGTGATCAGCAAGACTCATTCACCTTTTAATAGTCCCATATGGCCAGTGCGAAAGTCTAATGGTGAGTGGAGACTAACAGTGGACTATCGTGGCCTGAACGAAGTCACGCCACCGCTGAGTGCTGCAGTACAATGCAAATTGCTCCAATACAAACTGGAATCAAAGGCAGCCAAGTGGTATGCCACAACTGATATCGCTAATGCATTTTTCTCCATCCCTTTGGCAGCAGACTGCAGGCCACAGTCTGCTTTTACTTGGAGGGGCGTCCAATACACCTGGAATCGACTGCCCCAGGGGTGGAAACACAGCCCTACCATTTGCCATGGACTGATCCAGTCTGCACTGGAACAAGGGGGAGCTCCTGAACACCTGCAGTACATTGATGACATCCTCGTGTGGGGCAACACAGCAGAAGAAGTTGTTGAGAAAGGGAAGAAAATAATCCAAATTCTCCTGAAAGCTGGTTTTGCCATTAAACAGAGTAAGGTCAAGGGACCCGCACAGGAAATCCGGTTCTTGGGGGTAAAATGGCAGGATGGACGTCGCCATATTCCGATGGATGTGATCAATAAAATAACAGCAATGTCTCCGCCAACTAGCAAAAAAGAAACGCAAGCTTTCCTAGGCCTTGTGGGATTCTGGAGAATGCATGTTCCAGGCTATAGTCAGCTTTTGAGTGCTCTATATCGAGTGACTCGAAAGAGGAACTGTTTCGAGTGGGGCCCCGAGCAACAACAGGCTTTTGAACAAATCAAACAAGAAATAGCTCGTGCAGTAGTCCTTGGGCCTGTCCGTACAGGACCAGCTGTGCAAAACATACTTTACACCGCGGCCGGGGAGCATGGCCTCACCCGGAGCCTCTGGCAGAAAACCCCAGGAGAAACTCGAGGTCGACCTCTGGGTTTCTGGAGCCGGGGCTATCGAGGATCAGAAGCCAATTACACCCCAACTGAAAAAGAGATACTCACGGCATATGAGGGCGTTCGAGCTGCTTCAGAAGTTGTGGGTACAGAAGCACAGCTCCTCTTGGCCCCACGGCTACCTGTGTTACACTGGATGTTCAAAGGGAAAATTCCCACTACACACCATGCAACTGATGCTACGTGGAGTAAGTGGATAGCGTTAATTACACAGCGGGCTCGAATGGGAAAACCTAATCGCCCAGGAATCCTGGAAGAGATCATGGACTGGCCGGAAGGCAGAGATTTCGGAGTGCCGACAGAAGAGGTAACCCGTGCTGAAGAGGCACCACCATATACTGAGTTGCCAGAAGACAGAAAGCAGTATATGTTGTTCACTGACGAATCCTGCCGTGTGGTAGGGAGCCATCGGAAATGGAAAGCTGCCGTGTGGAGTCCCACACGACGAGTCGTGGAGGCCATGGAAGGGGAAGGCGAGTCGAGTCAGTATGCAGAAGTAAAAGCCATACAATTGGCCCTAGAAATTGCCGAAAGAGAAAAATGGCCAGTACTGTATCTCTACACTGAGTCATGGATGGTGGCAAATGCTCTGTGGGTGTGGCTGCAGCAATGGAAACAGAGCAACTGGCAGCGCAGAGGTAAACCTATCTGGGCTGCCACCCTGTGGCAAGATATTGCTGCTCGGGTAGAAAACCTGGATGTAAAAGTACGTCATGTAGATGCCCACATGCCCAAGAGCCGCGCAACTGAAGAACATCAGAACAACGAAGAAGTGGATCGAGCTTCAAAAATTGACGTGGCTCAGGTGGATCTGGACTGGGGACGTAAGGGTGAGCTGTTTGTAGCTCGATGGTCCCATGAAACATCAGGACATCTGGGGAGGGATGCCACATACAGATGGGCTCGTGATCGAGGGGTGGACCTGACCATTGAGGCCATCACACGTTACCCATGAGTGTGAGACCTGTGCTGCAATTAAGAGAGCCATGAAGGTAAAATCTCCCTGGAACAGGGGGAGGTGGCTAGGGTTTCAGTATGGTGAGGCCTGGCAAATTGACTATATCGGACCACTCCCACAAACCCGCCAAGGCAAACGGTACATACTCACCATGGTAGAAGCAACTACTGGGTGGCTGGAAACATACCCCGTAAACCATGCCACGGCCCGAAACACAATCTTGGGCTTAGAAAGGCAAGTGCTGTGGCGTCATGGTACACCAGAGAGAATTGAGTCTGACAATGGGAGTCATTTCCGAAACAATTTGGTCACCTCCTGGGCCAAGAGGTATGGTATTGAGTGGGTGTATCACATCCCCGATCACCCACAAGCCTCTGGGAAGGTTGAGAGGTACAATGGACTGTTAAAGACTATGTTACGAGCGTTGGGTGCTGGGACATGGAAACAATGGGACATAAACCTACCAGAAGCCACTTGGCTAGTTAACAAC
The DNA here is from genome assembly GCF_009769625.2 of Cygnus olor. Lineage (NCBI taxonomy): Eukaryota > Metazoa > Chordata > Aves > Anseriformes > Anatidae > Cygnus > Cygnus olor. The sequence goes on from NC_049199.1 coordinate 3,936,850, forward strand.
AGGGGGTCTGACAGCCGTGCTGGTTCTGCTGAAACAAAACCCCTACACACGGTGAAAGGAGCTAAAGTCCCCGTAGTGCATGTAGGAAAGTGGATGGGGAAGGCGGTGTGGGTTGCTCCTGCCTCGGGAAAAGGCAAACCCACTCGTGGGATTGTCTTTGCCCAAGGACCAGGGTATACCTGGTGGGTCATGCAAAAGAATGGGGATATCAAGTGCGTGCCTCAAGGAGATTTAACCTTGAGAGAAAACTAATCTGTAATCTAAGTTATATGTTGTAGGAAGACGCTGCAGGATCAACGACAGGTCAACTTCGCAAGGAACCGGGCAAGTGCAACAAGGACTTGAGCTAAGCTGGTGCTGGCGTCCAGACATCCAACTCCGCCTGCCCTGAGTGACCACTTTGGCAGATGAAGACCAAATCGTCAACAGTTCTTATGAACATTTTCCGAGAAAGACCTATAGAATGAAAAGACATACCTACCCATCGATCTGTTAAAGGACAAGGGACAACGGTGATGAGAATACTTATATGCTAAAGTATGGGGGACCTGAGAGTGACACAAATGTTATGGAATAAGGGGTGGAGGTTGTACTGGGTCGGGCTGGGATTTTAACTTTCCCTGCAGCAGCCCATACAGTGCTGTGCTCTGCACTCGTAGCTAGAACAGCAATGGTATCACACCAGTGTTGTGTCTGCTGCTGAGCAGTGCTGGCACAGCATCAGGACTCTCTCTAACCCCCCTAGGGGTGGGCAAAGATGTGAGAAAAGAAACATCACCAGGGCAGCTGACCTAAACCAGCCAAAGGGATATTCCATACCATATGATGTCACACTCAGCAATAAAAGGTGGAGAAAGGAGGAAGAGGGGAGGGGTGGGCTCTCGTTGTGAAAACGTCTGTCCTCCTCCCGAACACCGGCTACGTGCGTTGAGGCCCTGCTTCAAGGACGTGGTCAAGCATCACTCATTTGTGGGAAGTAGAGAGTAATTTCTTTCCTCTGCACTTCCACATAGCCTTTACTTGTTTTGTTTAGTTTTCCCTTTCCCCCTCCCTTTTCCCCTTTCCTTTTTTTCCCCCTTTAGTTAAATTGTTAATTGTTTAGTTAAATTGTTAAATTGTTTAGTTAATAGTAATCTTTCCTTAATGATTATTTCTTTTTTCCTTTAATGAAATCATCCTTATCTCAACCCGTGAGTTGTTCTTTCCTTTACTTCTTCCCCTCCTCTTCTAAGGAGGGGGAGTGAGAGAGCGGTTGTGGTGTTCAGCTGCCTAGCACGGTAAAACCACCACACTAACTACTCTTTCTGAAAATAAATTCCTCCTAATTTCCAACCTGAACCTCCCCTGGAGCAACTTGAGGCCATTCCCTCTTCTCCTATCATTAGTTATCTGCAAGAAGAGGCCCACCTCCTTTCAGGTAGCTGTAGAGAGCAATAAGGTCACCCCTGAGCCTCCTCTTCTCCAGACTAAATAACCCCAGTTCCCTCAGCCGCTCCTCATAGGACCCTTCACCAGCTTTGTAGTCCTCCTCTGGATGAACTATTCTTTAAAGAACTGAGAGATACTTCTAGATCAGCTGCCCTTGTCCTTATGGGAGACTTCAACCTGCCAGATGTCAACTGGGAATATCACACAGCTGAGACGAACAAGTCCAGGAGATTCCTGAAGCACCTTGATGATAACTTCTTGGTCCAGCTGCTAAGAGCCGAGTAGGAAAGGTGCCCTCCTGGACCTGCTGCTTGTAAACAGGGAGGGTCTGGTCGGTGAAGGCAATAGGTGGCCGCCTTGGCCATAGAGACCATGAGGTAGTCGAAATCAAAGTCTTTGGTGATTTATGGAGGAAAACTGCCACCATAACTTCAACCCTGGATTGGGGGACAGCAGACTTCAGACTGCTCAGGGAACTAGTTAGCAAGGTCCCCTAGGAAACTGCTTTTGAAGACGTCAGGGTCCATCAGTGCTGGTCAGTTTTTAAGCACCACCTCCTAAGAGCACAGGAACAGGCAATTCCAAAGTGTCAGAAGTCAAGCAGGAGGGGCAGAAGGCCGACTTGGCTGAGCAGGGATCTTCTTCAAGAGCTTAGGCGGAGAAAGAAAGCATATGGCTGCTGGAAGCAAGGTCGGGCGACATGGGAGGACTACAGGGATGCTGCTCACCTTCGTAGAGGGAGAATCCAGGCGGCCAAAGCTCCATTAGAGTTGAAGCTGGCCAGCAGTGTAGGGGACAATAAAAAAGGCTTTTTTAAGTATGTTAACAGGAAAAGGAGGACCAGAGCAAACATTGGTCCGATACTTGATGAGGATGGTCACCTCACAAACAGGGACATAGACAAAGCAGAGACGTTTAATGCATTTTTTGCCTCTGTCTTGAACACCAGTGATGGGCTCTGGGACCCCAGCTGCCCTGAGTTGGAGGACCGTGACTGTGGGAACGATAAACTCACAGTTAACCCTGAACTTGTGCACAATTTGCTGCTCCAACTGGATGCATATAAGTCCATGGGGCCTGATGGGATTCATCCCAGAGTACTCAGAGAGCTGTCTGATGTCATCACTGGACCTCTCTCAATTATTTTTCAATGGTCTTGGGAATCCGGAGAGGTCCAAGTTGACTGTTAAGGCACATGCAGGACAAGGAGGTGATCTGGGACAGCCAGCATGGCTTCACCAAGGGCAACTCGTGCCTGACCAATCTGGTGGCCTTCTATGATGGTGTGACTGCATCAGTCGACAAGGGAAGACCAACTGATGTCATCTACTTGGGCTTCGGTAAGTCTTTTGGCATGGTCCCACAAGACATCCTAATCTCTAAATTGGAAAGATATGGATTTGAAGGGTGGACCATCTGGTGGATAAGGAATTGGCTCGATGACCGCACCCAGAGAGTAGTGGTCAATGGTTCTATGTCCAGGTGGAGGCCGGTGACAAGCGGTGTCTCTCAGGGGTCTGTCTTGGGACCGGTGCTTTTCAATATCTTCATCAGTGACGTAGATGATGAGACTGAGTGCACCCTCAGCAAGTTTGCAGATGACGCCGAGATGAGTTGTGCAGTTAATACAACAGAAGGAAGGGATGCCATCCAAAGGGACCTGGACAAGCTTGAGAAGTTGGCCCAGGTGAATCTAATGAGTTTCAACAAGTCCAAGTGCAAGGTGCTGCACTTGGGTTGGGGCAATCCCAGACATGAGTACAGACTGGGAGAAGAACTCATTGAGAGCAGTCCTGCAGAGAGAGACCTGGGGGTTCTGATGGATGAAAAGGTCGACATGAGCCAGCAGTGCACGCCTGCATCCCAGAAGGCCAACTGCATCCTGGACTGCATCAAAAGAGGTGTGACCAGCGGGTCGAGGGAGGTGACTGTGCCCCTCTACTCTGCCCTTGTGAGGCCCCCCTTGTGAGTACTGCGTCCGTGTTTGGGGCCCCCAGCACAAGAAGCATGTGGAGATTCCAGAGGAGGGCTACAAAGATGATCAGAGGGCTGGATCACCTCTCCTATGAAGAAAGGCCGAGAGAGCTGGGGATGTTCAGCCTGGAGAAGAGAAGGCTCTGGGGAGACCTCATTGCGACCTTTCAGTACTTAAAGGGGACTTCTAAAAAGGCTGGAGAGGAAATTCTTCACTCAGAGGATAGTGAGGCACTGGAACGTGTTGCCCAGAGAAGTTGTGGATGCCCCATCCCTTGAGGTGTTCGAGACCAGTCTGGATGGGGCCTTGGCCAACCTGATCTAGTGGGTGGCATCCCTGCCTATGGCAGGGGGGTTGGAGTTAGATGATCTTTAAGGTCCCTTCCAACCCAAGCCATTTTATAATTCTGTGACTGGGAGCTGGCAAATGTGTTCCCAGTTTTCAAGAAGGGCAAGAAAGAAAATCCTGGCAATTACAGGCCTGTCGGTCTCACTCTAGTGCTTGGTAAAATTATGGAGAAGATTATTCTGGGAGTTACTGAAAAACACCTAAAGGACAACGCAGTCATTGGTCAGAGCCAACATGGGTTCACTAGGGGAAGGTTGTGTCTAACAAACTTAATTTCCTTCTACGACAAGATCACCCAGCTAGTTGACCAAAGGAAGACAGTCAATGTAATCTTTCTGGATTTCAGTAAAGCTTTCGATACTGTCTCTCACAGTATCCTTCTGGACAAAATGGCCAGAATCCAGTTAGATAAAAGCATAATAAGATGGGTGAACAATTGGCTGATGGGTCTGGCCCAGAGGGTTATTGTAAATGGGGTTACATCAGGCTGACAACCTGTCACTAGTGGGGTTCCCCAGCTCTCCATTTTAAGACCAGTCCTCTTCAATGTTTTCATAAATAATTTGGATGAAGGACTTGAAGGTTTTCTGTGCAAGTTCGCGGATGATACTGAATTGGGTGGAGCTGTTGACTCCGTCAAGGGTAGTGAGGCCTTGCAGAGAGATCTGGACAAATTAGAGAGCTGGGCAATCACCAACAACGTGAAGTTTAACAAGAGCAAGTGCCGGATTCTGCACCTGGGAAGGGGCAACCCTGGTTATACGTACAGACTGAGGGACGAGATGCTGGAGAGCAGCCCCGCAGAAAGGGATCTGGGGGTTTTGATCAACAGCAAGCTGAACATGAGCCAGCAGTGTGCCTTGGCGGTCAGGAGGGCCAACCAAACCCTGGGGTGCATCAAAAACAACATCGCTAGCCGGTCAAGGGAAGTGACTGCCACGCTCTAGTCTGCGCTGGTGCAGCCTCACCTTGAGTACTGTGTGCAGTTTTGGGCGCCACGGTATAAGAAAGATATAAAACTGTTAGATAATGTCCAAAGGAGGGCTACGAAGATGGTGAAGGGTCTAGAGGGCAAGATGTATGAGGAGCATATGTATGTATGAGGAGCGTATGTATGTATGTATGAAGTCACTTGGATTGTTCAGCCTAGAGAAGAGGAGAATGAGGGGAGACCTCATTGCAATCTACAGCTTCCTCACGAGGAGGAGTGGAGAGGCAGGCGCTTATCTCTTCTCTCTGGTGACCAGCGTTAGGACCTGAGGGAATGGCTTAAAGCTGTGACAGGGGAGGTTCAGGCTGGATATCAGGAAAAGGTTTTTCACCAGGAGGGTGGTCAGGCAATGTAACAGGCTCCCCAGGGAAGTGGTCATGGCAGTGAGCCTGCCAGAGTTCAAGAAGCATTTGGACAATACTCAGAAACATGATCTGTTTTTGTTTGTTTGTTTGTTTGTTTGTTTTTTGGGGTGGTCCTTTGGGGACCCAGGAGTTGGACTCAGTGATCCTTGTGGGTCCCTTCCAACTCAGGTATTCTATGATTTTATGAAACCTGCAACAGCAAGTGGCATATGCTTACAACGGTGAAAGCAACCACCGGATGGCTGGAAACATATCCTGTGCCCCATGCCACCGCTCGGAACGCTATTCTGGGCCTTGAAAAGCAAGTCTTATGGCGACATGGCACCCCAGAAAGAATTGAGTCAGACAAGAGATCTCATTCCTGAAACATCCTCATAGACACCTGGTCCAAACAGCATGGCATTGAGTAGGTGTATCACATCCCTTATCATGCACCAGCCTCTGGGAAAATTGAACGATACAATGGACTTTTAAAGAATACACTGAAAGCAGTGGGTGCTGGGACATTCAAACGTTGGGATACACATTTAGCAAAGGCCACCTGGTTAGTCAATGTTAGGGAACATGCCCAATCAAACCTGTTACATACTGTAGAAGGGGATAAAGTTCCTCTAGTGCACATAAAGAACATGCTGGGGAAGACAGTCTGGGCTATTTCTGCCTCAGGAAAAGGCAAATCCATCCACAGGATTTCTTTTTCTCAAGGACCTGGGTGCACTTGGTGGGTAATGCAGAAGAATGGGAAAGTCTGCTGTGTACCTCAAGGGGTTTTGATGTTGGCTGAGAATAAGCAGTGATTTGTATTGTAAGATCTAGATATTATTTTTGATTGAACGTTGTATGCTATCACTACTATTGTTGCTATATGTCACATCAAAGGTATTACAGTAAGACTCACCTAGATTAATGACAAATGAATTTTGATGGAACCGAGTGGGGTGCAGTGGTGATAGAACCAGAGAAGCGCAGCAGTGATTGAACCAGAGCTGGCCTCAGCATGCTACAATCCAACACCATACACCGTGTCTCCTGCCCTCAAGTCCTGTTATGAAAGATGGAATTGAAAGCCATGGACTAAACAAACGTAAAAGACATTTTAGAGGGTTGGCCTACAGACTAAGGGAATGATATCTGTGTATATATATCAAAAGGCAAGAGAAGTGATGTGATAGATGTATAGGATGTACAAGTATGGGACCTAAGCATAATGTAAATGGTATGGAATAAGGGCTAGATATTGTCCTGGTTTCGTCTGGGATAGAGTTAATTTTTTTCATAGTGGCTGGTATGTGACATGTTTCAGATTTAGGAGAAAAATAATGCTGATAACACTCTGATGTTTTAGTTGTTGCAGGGCAGTGCTTGCACAAAGCCAAGAACTTTTCAGCTTCTCATACTGCCCTATCAGCAAGGGGTCTTGGGGTGCACAAGAAGCTGGGAGGGGACAGAGCCAGGACAGCTAACCCAAACTGGCCAAAAGGATATTCCATTCCATATGACATCATGTGGGACAATAAATAGTGGGAGGGTTGTCCGGGGGGAAACCACTGCTCAGGGACTGTCTGGGCTTTGTTTGGCGGGTGGTCAGCGATTGCATTGTGCATCACTTGCTCTGTACACATTATTATTAGTAGTACTATTATCATTATTATTATTATTCTTTCTTTTCTGTCCTAATGTCTTAATCTCAACCCACAAAACCCACAAGCTTTTACTTTTTTTTTTTTTTTCCCGATTCTCTCTGCCATCCCAATGCGGGGGGGAGGGGTGAGTGAACGGCTGTGTGGTGCTTAGCTGCTTGATGAGCTAAACCACAACAACCAGCTAAGTTCTGTTTAGTTTATTCAGACCTCACAATACTGCACAATTATTTAGCATTTTTTTTCACAGAGGTTTGAAAGAATTTTACTTCTTTTCTAAAGCTGTTAAAGAAAATTTAACATTACTCTTGCAAGACAAATAAAGAGCACTCGGTCTTTATTTGGGTATTGTACCTAGTAAGGAATATATATTGTGGCACTAACACATCTTTTAGTAAACAGATACAAATAGGGAGTATGTGATGTTGCCATAACAGTACATATAGGCACGCAGAAGCCAATCATAGAATCGTAAAAATCATAGAATCATTTAGGTTGGAAAAGCCCTCTAAGAAAGTCTCCCCCATCCCACTGGGTGTGTGTGTGAGTGAGTGGCTGTGTGGTGCTTAGACGCCTGCCAGATTAAACCAGAACAAAAGACCATTTACAGTCTACATTAAAAAAATAAAGAAATTAACAGTCAGGTTCACTATATCTGTAAATAGTACTATAGCTTTAAATTGCCTTTTCTTAATGACATTAGAACATGTGCGAGGAAAAAGAAGGATCACTTGTTTTGTACATATATATGTCTATAATAATAGTAATAATAATTAATATTACTATTATTATCCCTGATTTGCACAAATCAGACTCTATAACCTCGGAATAGTTATGAAGCAGGCATGTTTATTCGGCGCTGCGCACACGCGCCGGGCACAAGGGGGATAACTCCACCTAGCTTGCGCACCAAGGGTTACTGGCAGTGTGCTTATATTAGTGGGATAAATACATATTCATTTCATCTCCCATAAATCTCTTGCATATTCATCAGGTCTCCGAAGAATCATTTACGTAGGTTCCCGCCCCTATTCGCATGCGTACTGGAGTCCTTGGGTGGTCGTCCGGCGTACTCTGGTGGTCTTTTGATGAAGGCCAGAAGTCTTCCTCGCTGCTAATCTTCTGGCCTTTCCTGTCTTTGACAGACTTCAGCAGTCAAGCCAGTTCTTGCCGGTTCCATTATCTATGCATACAGTCTTTTACTCCCTTATCTTTGGGGTCGTTAACATACAATTGTGCTAACATACAATTGTGCTAGCTAAGACCTAGGAATCAACATCCTTTATCTTGTTCCCTAGTCCCCCCTTTTCTTTATCCTAAGCAAATTCTTTTGCTTATAGCACTCCTTGAGTCAAAGTTTTCATAAAATTCTTACCAGTGTCTACATGGTGCTTGATTCGGTTACACTTACAGGTTTCATAATCATCTAGTCCTTTCATACAGCACCAAAATGCACACTGTACTAATACACAGGTTAAGAATACTAGTAAAAGCAAGATCAGTATTCCTATAAACAATTGCTTAAGCCAAGAAAAGTTGGGTAAGCAAGAGGTCAGTTTGTTCCATAATTCTCAAAAAACCCACAAGGTGTCATCTTGAACTACCTTATGTAAGATCTTGGTCTTTTCCAAATTATTATTTTTATTATTATTATTATTATTTTTTGAGATCAGTCTCAATTCGTCTTGCCTCATTTACATACATTGTTTCGATACCTGTCTGACAATGGCATACAAATTAGGTCCTATCCATATTCTACTTAAAAACTGTTATAATATTTCAGCTCCCCAGCATGCTTTATTATGTTCTCCAATTACCATCTAATATAATATGGTATCACAATTCTCCCATCATTTATTTGTGTTAAACCTGTAGGTAACACTTTCCGTTTACATCTTCAATTAATTGCTTATCATCTTAGAACGTTCTACTTCATTTTCTAAGGCTTTTGTTAATGCCTGTTTTCTGTTCCTGGTACTAGTGCCAAAATTTTACTCTCAGATGCCCGTTCTGCCACCCCTTTGGCTTCTGCGTCAGCCAATCTATTTCCTCTTCCAATATCAGTATCCTCTGTCTGATGTCCTTTACAATGCATAATGGCAATTTCAGAAGGCAGATATACCGCTTGGAATTGATTTCCCTTGTGATGATAGGAGTCCTCTCTCCTTCCAAATTGCCCTGTGTGCATGCACCACACCGAAAGCATATTTTCAGTCTGTCCAAATGTTAATTCTTTTCCCTTTTGCCAGCTCAAGAGCTCTTATCAAGGCGATGATTTCTGCTTTTTGGGCTGATGTTCCAAGGGAAAGAGGCTTTGCCTCAATTACCTTATTAAGTGTTGTTACTGCATACCCTGTGTGAGAAACACTCCGTAGCCAATAACTTAGTTGATTAGATGATTTCTGTGTTGCGCATTATTATTATTCCAGCCAGGATCGGCAAGTGGGTATTTCTACCCTGCCGGTATTACCCCTGGTCCTGGAGGATGAGCTCTCTCCCATTTCTGTATAGCAGCTCTCCTCCTGATCATTCCCATTTCTTTCCCTGTAAACAACGTACTTATAGACATAATTCCCCCTCAAGAATATAAGTTAGGTCCTAGGAACTGGTCTAATAGTTCAGCTAGCCTGATGGGGTCCTCACTTAAAGACTTCATCTCCTTCTGAAAACTCCTAACCTCTCTGCCGGTAAGGAGAGGAGGGAGTTCACCTAAGAGGATACACAGTTAGTGTTAGTACTGTTAGTATCAGGGAAGGCAAAATTCTCAGTATCTCTTCTACCTCGCTCTAATTCTTGCCAGAGCCTAGAGTACGCTCCTTCTCTAGGGACAGTGTTAATTACAGTCCCTGTCTCCCTTCCTGGAGCGAATGCTGCTGCCACCGGTGCAATATTAGGATTATAGGGAGCATAACTTGGCTCCTTCTCCAAAAAAGGAGTCTTATTATAAATTTAAAGCCTGAATTTTCATCAGACCCGTATTTTGGCCAAAATACTGCTGTTTCCTTAACTGGTTCTTTTGTCCAGACTGATACACAATATTTAACCTTTTTTTTTTTTTCTTTCTTTTATCATCTCCTCTAATTTTGAGATTATTTTTCCAATTTCTTATCGTTCTTCAGGAAGAACTGTCGGTAGGCACTCCCCCAGGGATATCTCCCTGTCCCCTGGAACCCTTATTTCCCATTTTTCCTAGCCCTTGTCAGTGTGCTGCTGCAGAAATTTCCCTCCTGCAGGGTACCACACACTAACGTTCCGATTCTGGAAAACGGGGATGTACTGCCAAGCACTTCCCCGTGCAAGCACTACCGCACACCAAATTTCCCTGGTGTACTGCCAAGCACTTCCCCGTGCAAGGGCTACCGTACACCAAATTTCCCGAGACTCTTCCTTTCTCTCTCTTATCTCACGCTTCGTCCGTCTCCGGCCGCGTCCCTCGCAGAGCTACAGAACTGCGGATCAGGACTCCACACTCGCTTCATACAAAAGTACGTCTCAATCACACATCACACAGAGTCTTAGGCTCAGGCGAGGATCTCAGTGAAGTAGTAATTTTTTTTGCGATTGCAATGGCGGGCGTCCCACAAGCAGGAGCGCACCTACTAGTCACACGGTACAGTTTATATACTTTCTTTCTCGAGGACCGGGACCCTCCCCTGTTTCCCCATTGACTGGGTAATCCAGGTTCACAACCTATCCGATGCTTCACAGACAATACATGGCCTTCAGTTGCCGGCCTGTTAAATTTCAGATTTCTTTTGACTTTTTTACTGTTTGAAGTGGTAATGTTTCTTCACTTATCTGGCTTGACTTGACAGCATGATTTTCACCTAATTGCTCTAAGGAGTCCGGTTGTCTGCATTTTACAAGGTTGTCTGTTAAGCTTTCTTATCACTGCAAGCATATCTCAGTACCACATTCCTTCCCTCTAAACAATGCAACTCTGCAAAAACAACATTTTTATTCCCACACCTGTGAGGCAAACTCCCTGGCGGACAAAGCTGCTGCCATCTATATACCAATCCTCCACATCTTCTAGGGGTATATCCTTTAAATCTGGTCAGCTGGAGTATACCGTGTCCATAGTCTTGATGCAATCATGAATGGGTGATCTGGAAACTGTTACTAAGGAAAGAGGCTGGGTTCACAGTATTAGTGCCGGAAAAAAAAGTAAACTAATAGTCCATTCTACACATTCCTTTTCTTCTTGGGTAGCTATCAACAGGTCATTTACATATTGCAACAGTGTCTCCCTTTCCTGAAGGGGTTTTCCAAGCTTCAAGATCACAGGCTAGCTGGTTTCCGAATATGGTGGGTCTATTCTTGAACCCCTGTGGTAACACAGTCCAAGTAAGATGAGTTTTTCGTACTGTATTGGGATTTTCCCACTCAAAGGCAAAGAGTTTCTGTCTTTCAGTCGCCACGGGCAGGCAGAAAAAGGCATCCTTTAAATCTAGTACCGGGAACCAAACTTGACTGTTTTCTAATTTTGTCAAAAGGTTATAGGGGTTGGCTACTACAGGGTATAAATCTTTTGTGATACTATTGATGGCCATTAAAACCTGGACTATATGGTAGGTTCCATCTGCCTTTCTAACTGAGCCTATATGGAGTATTATAGTCTGACTCACATTCTACTAATAGTCCATATTTAAGAAAGTTATTGATTATTCCTTCCATTCCCCTTCTGTCTTCCACCTCTAGTGGGTATTGCTTTTGGCATACCTTGGGGAGCATTTTCCTTTAAACTATTTTTTTTTTCAGGTACTACATTCTTTGCTCTCCCAAGTATTCCTGTAGCCCAAACTCCCAGACGCTTGGTTCATAATTACATCCATTCAGGGAGTCCTGTCTGGAGCTTTCTCTGGACTCGCCAGGGATACACTTAAGAGTTTAATATGTTACTTTTATTTCCATTTTCCCTTGTTCAAAAGAAATGTTTGCATCCAATTTTTCCAGCAAGTCCCTTTCTAATAAGGGCCTTGGCGAATTGGGTAAGTATAAAAATTGACGTATTCCAACCACTTTTCCCAATTTAAATTTCAAGGGTTACAAAAAGAATGCCTTTTCTGTTGGCCAGTTGCTCCTATTACATTTACAGACTCAGCACTTTTCCAGAATCTATTCTTAGATTAACACAGAGAGAGAAGCTCCCATATCCAATAAAAAAATCCATGCCTCTCTCTTCATTCCCTAGCTTTATTTCAACCAGTGGACCTGCTAGGGTAGATGCCCCAGGTCCCTGTCATTCCTGCTCTGACTGTTGCAAGTTTATCCTGCAACCTAAGGCAATCCTTTTTTTTTTTTTTTTTTTCCTCAGTGTCCTTCTTTCTTGCAGTATGCACACTGGTTCTGTCCTAATGTTCCTCTAAACCCTCCTAAAGTCCTTTCTTTACCTTTTTCAATTCCCCCTTTGCCCCCCTCCTTCTCTCTTTGTGTTCTAGTGCAGCCACTGTTTGCCGTGGTTAATAACTTCTGTCCTTCGTGTCTTCCCCGTTCCTAAATACTTTCCACGCTGCATTCAATAACCTTTCTGGGTCTCCCAAGTCCAAATTGGTGTGTGTATATATATATATATATATATATATATACACACACACACTCTTTTTTTTTCCCCACTGCATTTCAAAGTTGGTCCAAAAATTCCGTAGGGGTTTCTTTTGGACCTTGTTGGAACAGATTCTCAATTCCCAATTTAACCAGATTTTGGTATTTACATAACCGTTCATAATTTCCGGGGTAATTAGGGTCTCGGTGGGGGTCGGTCAGGGGAATGCAATCGTCTACAGTTCCCTGAGCGGTCCCATTGGCAATCTGAGCTCGCACATGAACTCAGGTTGTTTTAAGAATTAGCTGCTTTTCTGTTTCCATGACAACTCTCTCAGGCTCATCATGAGCCCTCTGCCCCAGAGGGCTCCCATCCATGATTTTGAAGTCTCTGCCTCAACCCTGGAACTACTAACATTCCTACAGCCTCTTTCCCTGCTCATTCAACTTCAACCATCTCTGTCAAATACTACATGCCACACCTTCAGTAACCCTTTTAACACTTCCTTTTATCTTTCTCCAGCCTGTAATGCCAGCACCAAAGGTTCAGTCAGGGGCCAACTTGATTCCATACCATTTTCCCTCCAGGATGCTGCCTCAATCTAAACAACATATCGGTATACAACATTTCATCCCATTTCCCTTCCCTTCTCAAAAACAACATTAGTTGCAATAAAGTATTATAATTCAGTGTTCTATTAGGGGGCCACTTCTCCCCATCGTCCAATTTATAGAGGGGCCACCACTGATTAAAATACTTCATTAAAATCTTCTTGTCCACTATCCCACCAGGTGCTCCTCCTATATCCTTCCAGTGAGCCAAAATACAGCCCAAGGGGCTCCTTTTCAATATTCCACCCGCCTGTTTATTACCCATATTTATGTTTTCCTAATTAATAAGCAATTCCCGGTTAAGCTGACAACAGTAAAACTTGACCCATGGTAAATTATATAAGGGGGTGGTAGTTCCACAGCGAATATACCAAAACTTCTGAACCGTTACTTAGATAATAGGCCCAGTCAGCATGGGTTTATGAAAGGCAGGCCCTGCTTGACGAACCTGATCTCCTTCTATGACAAAGTGACGCGCTCAGTGGATGAGGGAAAGGCTGTGGATGTGGTCTACCTTGACTTCAGTAAGGCTTTTGACACCGTTTCCCACAGCATTCTCCTCAAGAAACTGGCTGCTCATGGCTTGGACTGGCGTACGCTTCGTTGGGTTAGAAACTGGCTGGGTAGCCAGGCCCAAAGAGTCGTGGTGAATGGAGTTAAATCCAGTTGGAGGTTGGTCACTAGTGGTGTCCCCCAGGGCTCAGTACTGGGGCCAGTCCTCTTCAATATCTTTATCGATGATCTGGATGAGGGGATCGAGTGCACCCTCAGTAAGTTTGCAGATGACACCAAGTTAGGTGTGTGTGTCGATCTGCTCGAGGGAAGGAAGGCTCTGCAGGAGGATCTGGATAGGCTGGACCGATGGGCTGAGGCCAACTGTATGAAGTTCAACAAGGCCAAGTGCCGGGTCCTGCACCTGGGGCGCAACAACCCCAAGCAGAGCTACAGGCTGGGAGATGAGTGGTTAGAAAGCTGCCTGGCAGAGAAGGACCTGGGAGTATTGGTTGGTAGTCGGCTGAATATGAGCCAGCAGTGTGCCCAGGTGGCCAAGAAGGCCAACAGCATCCTGGCTTGTATCAGAAGCAGCGTGGCCAGCAGGACTAGGGAAGTGATCGTCCCCCTGTACTCGGCTCCGGTGAGGCCGCACCTCGAGTACTGTGTTCAGTTTTGGACCCCTCACTACAAGAAGGACATGGAGGTGCTCGAGCGAGTCCAGAAAAGGGCGACGAAGCTGGTGAGGGGTCTGGAGAACAAGTCTTACGAGGAGCGGCTGAGGGAGCTGGGATTGTTCAGCCTGGAGAAGAGGAGGCTCAGGGGCGACCTTATCGCACTCTACAGGTACCTTAAAGGAGGCTGTAGCGAGGTGGGGGTTGGTCTATTCTCCCACGTGCCTGGTGACAGGACGAGGGGGAATGGGCTAAAGTTGCACCAGGGGAGGTTTAGGTTGGATATTAGGAAGAACTTCTTTACCGAAAGGGTTGTTAGGCATTGGAATAGGCTGCCCAGGGAAGTGGTTGAGTCACCATCCCTGGAGGTCTTTAGAAGACGTTTAGATGTTGAGCTTAGTGATATGGTTTAGTGGAGGACTTGTTAGTGTTAGGTCAGAGGTTGGACTAGGTGATCTTGGAGGTCTCGTCCAACCTAGATGTGAAGCCAGGGATAGAAGAATGGGGGCTTGCTTAATCGTATTAATGATTTCTAAATAAAACAATCGTAATTATTAAAGCCAGGAATGAAGGAATGGGGGCTTGCTTAATCGCTTTAAAATAGATATTGCTGAGTGTCTTTGCTTACTACTGTGCAAATTAACCGAAACAAGGAGTCTCGGGGCCCCTCACAGAGGATGTTTCCTGACAAAAATGGGGAACCTGTCTCAAGAACCAGCTGAGACCGACCTTGTGGTTTGGACAAGAGCCAAGGAGCAGCTGAGTCTGTACAAAGGCAGGGGGTCAACCAGCGGTGATGAAGAGGAGTTATCGGACTTCATCCCCACGACCCCCCGAAGACCACCACCAGAAGGCACTGCGCAAGCACAGATGGGAGGAGTTTATGGAAATGACTTCTTGGAGCTAATTTTAATAAAAAGCGGGGATAGGTTATGAATATGTATAGGCGTATTGAGAAACTTCATGCATATGTAACTTTTTACTGCATATAACCAAAGCAAGGTGCCGTGTTAAGGTGCGCATGCCTTTGGGAGCTATCCCGCATGTGCCCGGCGCCAAAATAAACCACATACCTACTTTATAACTTATTTGCTTTGAGTTATAGAGTTCTTCCACGAATCGGATGATTCTGTGAATTCCAGAGACCGGGAAGCCCGCGCAGCCCTTTATAAAGGTCCAGCAAGGGGTGTCTGAACCATACATGCAGTTTACTGATCGGTTTCGCGATGCACTAGATAAGCAGACTGACAATCGGGAAGCAAAAGACGCCTTGCTACAAAGGCTAGCGGTAGAAAACGCAAACACCGACTGTAAAAAGGTGCTACAGACTCTGCCCGTGAATGCAACAATAGTTCAGATGATAGAGGCGTGTAACCGAGTGGGTTCTATCGAACATCATACCGAATCGCTGGCGTCCACTTTTGCAACAGCACTAACCATCAGTCAGGACCCCCAGGGTCAGAAAAAACGCTATCGGTGTGGAGACCCGAGCCACCTAGTCTCCGCATGCCCCGGGCGGGGGGGGGGGGGGGGGGGGGGGGGGCGGACGCCACTGGGCGAGTCAATGCCGCTCTAAATACAACGCGGAAAGACAGCCTCTGCCGCCGCGGCAGGGAAACGGGAGGAGGAGCGCGGGGCGGGGCCGCGCGACGACACAGGCACCCCCGCCTCCCGGTCAAAGGAGGAACCTCCCACAAGGGAGGGCTCCAAATGCAATGCTGACGCAGGGTCCAGCGCCACCTGCTGCCCCGTTGCCACGGTTACCACTGTGGACACCCTCTCAGCAAGAACCAGAGGGAGTGCCGGAGTGGATGTCTCCACAGTAACAGACGCCACTTTGTGGGGTACTCACGTTCATAAAATTCCATTGAACGTCAAAGGACCAATTGGGAATGGCTGTAGTGCATTGCTGCTAGGACGATCAAGTACAACTTTGACCGGATTGTTTGTTTTTGCCGGGGATAATTGATGCCGACTGTAATGGACAAATCCAAGCTATGGCTTGGACACCGTCTCCACCACTGTCAATACCAAAGGGAACTAGAATTGCTCAATTGATTCTTTTCTGAGCAGTAGTACCAAAGGCTGTGGATGCTATCAGGGGAGCAGCAGGATTCAGGTCAACCGGGTTCCCTGAGATGTTTTGGGCCGCCGACATAGCCCAGCATCGGCCTGATGGGGCAAGATGTGATGGGACAATGTAAATTCACCATCTCCTCCCCTGAAAATTTTCAATAGCGGCCATTGATGAGTGACCGACACTCCGTCTCACATGGAAAAGGGAATCACCGGTATGGGTGGATCAATGGCCGCTTACAAGAGATAAGGTCGCGGCGTTGCAGGAGTTGGTTCAAGAACAACTCCAACAAGGACATATTGTTCCAACAAACAGCCCATGGAATTCACCAGTGTTTGTCATCAAGAAGAAGAGCGGGAAATGGAGATTACTGCATGATTTGCGACGAATCAACGCAGTGATCGAGGACATGGGCTCCTTGCAGCCAGGACTACCCTCACCTACAATGATACCCCGTAACTGGGACATCGTTGTTATGGACTTGAAAGACTGTTTTTTCACAATTCCTTTGCATCCTGATGATGCTCCTCGTTTTGCCTTTTTGGTACCAAAGATCAGTAGGAAGGAGCCTACGGACCGATATCATTGGACCGTACTACCACAAGGCATGAAAAACTCCCCAACCATGTGCCAAACCTATGTCGCAAAAGCTGTCCAACCAGTACGCCAATGCTTTCCGGAGATATACATATACCACTACCTGGACGATATCCTACTAGCTGGATCTTCTAGTGATAAGGTCCAAGAGGCACTGTCTGCCTTAAAACAAGCGTTACAGACAGCAGGACTCCAAATTGCACCTGAAAAGGTGCAGACCCAAGCACCTTGGAAGTATCTGGGGTGGAAGATTTTACAGCAAACCATTCAACCACAGCAGATATCCATTAATACAGATGTTAAGACACTGAACGATGTACAGAAATTACTAGGCAATATAAACTGGATTAGACTACAATGTGGGATAGACAATTCGATATTAGCGCCGCTCTTTGAGTTATTAAAGGGAGACACTGATATTAATGCCCCAAGGCGATGGACTGAGGAGGCTCATAAAGCATTGCAAATGGTTAATGAAAGAATCTCAGCACAGCAATGCCATCGTCGTAGTGAGAACCTCCCCCTTCAATTATATATTTGTAATCAAGAACAACAACCAGTGGCTATTATTGGGCAATGGGACCCCTCCTGTAAGGACCCCTTAGTGGTCCTGCAATGGGTCTTTTTACCCCATCAACCCTCAAAAACTATTGCAACGCGAGTGGAAATGTTCGCCGTCCTAATAAAGAAAGGACGTGAGAGAATAGTTGAATTAGCGGGAGAAGAGCCCAATCTGATTATAATTCCTGTAGTAAAAGACTATTTCACCTGGTGCTTGCAGAATAGCTTAGAGCTCCAAATAGCATTGACGGGATTCGATGGACAGGTTGATACCCACCATCCACCTCATAAAATGTTCTCCTTTTATAATAATATAAAAATTGAAGAGCGGCCGTTGTGCCAATGGCAACCAGTGGATGGCCGGACGGTCTTTACAGATGGGGCCAGAAAAACAGGCAAAGCTGTAGTAACTTGGGAAGAAGGTGGAAAGTGGCAACACCAGATTGAGCGGATCCAAGGTTCCCCACAGATAGTTAAATTACATGCTATTATAATGGCTTTTAAGTGCTGGCCAACAGTACCTTTGAATATTGTATCTGACTCACAATATGCTGTAGGTGTCGCTCAGCGCATTGAGAGGGCACATTTGAGACATATCCCAAAGGAAAACTTGTTTCTAAAATTTAAGGAGCTGTTATTTTTGGCGGAGCAGCGAGCGCACCCATATTGTATGCAGAGCCACGCCATGTTACCCGGTATTTTTCCAGAGGGTAATGCACGTGCTGACCAGCTAACTAATATGACCCTGACTGCCCCGGTGCCTAAGGTGCTGGAGCAAGCGCGGTTATCCCATGCCTTCTTCCATCAATCTGCCAAAGTCTTGGCGAAACAATTCGCTATATCGATCATTGATGCCAAATTGATTGTCCAAACATGTCCTGACTGTCAACAAAATGTTTCAGCCACGCCCCTAACGGTAAACCCTAGAGGTCTACGGTCCTTACAGTTATGGCAGACCGACGTAACACATATTCCAGAATTTGGTCGCTTGAAATATGTTCACGTATCGGTAGACACTTTCTCTCATGCTACTTGGGCGACAGCCGCGGCGGGTGAAACTAGCTGCCATATCCAGGCTCACTTCCGTGTCGCTTTCGCAGCGCTAGGCATTCCAAAGGAAATAAAAACCGGCAATGGCCCCGCCTATAGTAGTTACTCCCTTCAAACCTTTTTTCAAACTTGGGGTATCTGACACATCACAGGCATTCCTCATTCCCCCACGGGTCATGCCACTGTTGAGCGCACACATCGCACCTTGAAAGCACTGCTAAATAAACAAAAAGGGGGAGACACCCAGGAAACCTATCATTACCCTTTCCTCACAAAGAGGTACTGCCCATAGGAAAACAGTACAAAAGTATGAATTCCGCGCTGTCACAGGTGCCACAATCAGAGCAGGCCTTAGTAACGGTAAAAAATTTAAATACAGGTCTTTGGGAGGGACCCCAGCCTCTAATAACTTGGGGTCGAGGGTATGCTTGTGTCTCCACAGGTCACAGACCAAGATGGGTACCAGCAAGGGGAGTAAGGCCATGGTTGGCCTCCTCCCCACAATCGCCGCTGTCATCGGTTATTGCCAGCCGTGGGTCTCCATCCAACCACGCCGCAACATCTGGGTCACCCTCGCCAACATGACAGGACAAGAAGCGGTGTGCCTGTCCCTGGCTAGTGCTAACGACCTGTTCGCGACATGTTTGGTGGGGATCCCAGCAGATAACAAAGACTGGACTGTCTACTTACCGCAAGCGTCCCTAGAGCCACAGGAA
Organism: Cygnus olor; assembly: GCF_009769625.2. Lineage (NCBI taxonomy): Eukaryota > Metazoa > Chordata > Aves > Anseriformes > Anatidae > Cygnus > Cygnus olor. The sequence goes on from NC_049199.1 coordinate 3,955,920, forward strand.
TTAGCCTGGGAAGTGTAACAGCAACTGCATGTGCAAGGTTCAATTACACGGGCAAAAACCAAACCATGAAACAAATGGTCAACGCAAACACTCGCTCCTTATCGCAATGCATCTCTTTGGTGTAATTATACAAAACTATAATAGCATCATTCCTTGCGCCAGGAGCCACTCTGCTCGGCTGTGGGATCGACTGTGGAGTGGACGCCCCTAGGTGCACCCCGAGCATTTTCCTCGGAGGGGCCTCCACTCTCAGCCGCTCACCGCGGGAGTAGACAAGGACCTCCTGAAGCCGCGGACAAATTATTTTAAGTGATATTTTCTTGTGGTATGAATGAGAAGTGCAAGAGGCCTCTTCGCGTGATTGTGTGACTGTGCTGTGTGAGTGAGACGCAGCATCGCTGCGAAGCAACATCCCTAGCGCTTAGTGGCTTGTTGACTGATGTAGATTCTAGTAGGCACGCTACTTTACAATCGTAATTCTGCTTGTGATTTTCACTCTGTTGCTTGCTTATTGCAATGTCTGCGGTGCTTAGAAAAATCTATAGAAAGCGTTTGGTTGGTTGAAAATAAAAAAGGGGGAATTGTGGGAAAGGAATTTGCAGGTGGCTTTGCCCTGTTTCACACGTCCCTGAATTAGAGATAATGAAGAAATAAGAGTTAGACGCAAGAACTTGAGCAAGGTCACGATAAATTAACTTGGCTACAGTGTTAAAGATGAGCTTTGGGCAGTGGCCAATTGCTGGCTGGCTTGAAGCTCATGTCTGAGGGTCTCTAACCAACTGTATGACCGATTCGGGCGCATGGACAGCGCATGGGGTTACAGGGAAAGTATATGTAGGGGAGAAAAAAGGGCAGTAAAGGCCTTCTGTTCAAGAGCCATCAGGAGTCCGTGTCTTTCATCCCTTCAGATACCTTTCCTTCACACCTGACAGGACACACCTCCAGAAGTTGAAGATTTGTGCTCCTTTTCCAATTGCTTTGTCAATGCCCCCTTCCCTACCGAGGGGTCCCAGCTGCCTGACTTCCCTGCCCTCTAATTCCAGACTATTGGCTCTGCTATCCCAGCATCGGAGCAACCAGCACCACATCTCTTCCCAACAAAGGGAGAGGACATTCAGGCATATATAAAAACTGGTGTGTCAAAACCTTCCCTCCAATCTCACAATCCATAGGCTGTAAAAAGGGTCTTAAAGTCCGTTTCCCGGTCACTCCTATAATTGGAACTTTTGTTTTACTTAAGGGTCCTTTGCAATCTGTTACTACTGAATGAGTTGCTCCGCTATCTAAGAGAAAATCAATTATTTTCCCCCCAGCTTCACTGGAACCAGGGGATCTGTTGGGGAAATCAGAAATTCATCCCCTGGTCCCCTTCAGTCTGAGGCCTCTAGCATAATCAAAGACTGCTCTCGTTTCTCACTGCCTGCTGTTTTCTTTTTCTTCCTCAGCGGACATTCTTTCTTCCGGCGCCCCTCCTTCTTGCAGATAGCACACTGGTTGGGGCCCAAGACAGTTGTTTGCTGTGCCTCCCTTGCCTTTTCTTGCCCTTGCCTCCCTGAAAATTCCTCTCGTTCACGCCTACTCCTACCTCCATCTCTCACAGCCACTGCTATCAGTGACTCCTGTACTTTCATTCTCTCCCTGTCTTTCTTTGCTTCCCGGTTGTTATAAACCTTATAGGCTTTGTCGATCAGCTGTGACATTGACATTCTTCCATCCGCCTCCTCTATCTTTTGCAGCTTTTTCCTAATGTCTGGGTGTCGTGTTAAGGGGTGTAGCCGATTAACTGTTACGGGTCCGGTCGGATTCAGGGTACTGAACTATCACAATCACACATTCACCAATAATGCATTAACCGATATGGGTCTGGTTGGATTCAGAGCACTGAACTACCACGGTCACGGATTCACCAATAACGTATAACCGCCCTTACTCTAGTCGTGTTCAATGAGAACTATCAGGGCTAGGAACAATGCAGTTAAGTGCAATTTATTACGGCAACAGGTACACAGGTTCTTTGGATTGCTGGTGATAGTTACTGTCTGCAAAAGCAAGCTAGCATGCATGAAATACACAGGTGCGCAGCCTGGAAATTAACGCGTTAAAAGGCACAAAGACTCTATAGAGATTTCTAAGTTTCCGCGGAGACACACAGCATAACCAAGTGTTCAAATCTCACACAAAGGCGTCCCAATGCAGGGGGGAAGAGAGGCTCAGCCCGTCGACTGATCCCAGGAGTCAGGAGGTCCAATCGTGATGGTATATTCCCTCGTGATGGCATCTCCCCTGACGGTGGTATCTTAATGACAGTATCTTCCCCGACATTCCCTCTCTCTTAGGCCAATTTATATTATTTTCTAAATTTTAGGTGGAGCTTGAGTGACTCTAGTCAAGCATATCTTAGTTATGACTGGTGAAAAGTTTTCCCGTCTCCATTTAAAGGAATAGGCTCCGAGAAATTCAGAGCGCGTGCTCAGTGAGGGGTGGTTGCACCTTGGAGGCGGGTAGCTTTTGAGATGGAGGTGTGTTTTGGTATTATAATGATATTATAATGAGCAGAAGTTCACTGGAGTACAGCATTTTGTCAAAACATGACAGGTCGTTGGCTCAGGGTAGCAAAAAGTGCGGCTTATCGGTCTCGGTGTGCACAAGAACAATCAAGTCCCCACCTGGTCACAGAGCCTAGCCGTGGTGTCTCCACTCCACTCTACGCTCTATACTGTTCCTTAGAGCCAGCACACCAGGTTCCCCCAGCGCGATAGCATCTAAGGTTGGAAGCCTAGGGAACGCTCAGGTAATGCAGCTACATCCTACCCTGAAAGCCTCTTCAATGCTGTACATCTTCTTTAAAATATGAATATTAGTTTTATTTTCCTAGTTTAGGCAATTGCACCACACTGGGTGCCCTATGAACTGATTGCCCTATGAACAGCATGGCAAACAGTCGATCATTCACCTGCTCATCTGGATCTAAATCTGTCCACTTTCTGGCTGTTTTACAGAGGAGTTCATAAAAAGCAGATGCATTCTCATCCAGGCCCTGGCAGACCTCGTATAATTTAGAGAGGTCTCTTGGTTTTGGTACTCTGTGTTGAATCCTATATAGGATTAATTGTTGCTATTGTTCTATTAATCGCTGACTCCTGCTAGTACTTGGGTCCCACTTAGGATCTTTCTTAACAGGTAACAGTTCTTCTACATCCTCTCTTGGGTACAAGTTCTTAATTTCTGCCTGAGCTTTCTCTAAGACCATTCTCTTTTCTTCTACAGTCAACAATGTGTTTAACAGGGCTTGCATATCCCCCCAGTTAGGGTTATGGGAAATCATAATAATTTCTAACAAACAACTGATGCATTTCTGCCGGATTCTCCCTATAAGGTCCAACAGAGAGTTTAACAAATCCGATGTTGTAAACAGAATATGAACAAAAATAGGTTCTCCTTCTGGTCCCACTGCCTGTCTCAACAGAGCCTGGATAACTGGCCCTACCCTTTGTTGGGTTCAAAGTGCTATTGAGCTATAATTAGAATCATCCTGGGCCTCAGGATGGGTCTTTGATGTCCCTACAGAAAAATCTGCAGGTCGAGCCTCAGGGGAGGACTCCGATGTTTCCATAGGAATCTCTGCAGCCCGAGTCCCAGGAGTGATCTCTGTCCCCATGGGGACCTCTACAGTCTGAGCCCCAGGAATGATTCCTGATGTCCCTGATGAAACGTCCGCCAAAATACCTGCTGCAGAAACACCCACAGACATGCCCGCAGAGATACTCGCATCCCGAGCTTCAGGAGAAACCTCTGTCCCTGCAGAAACCTCTGCAGAACCACCTAACCACCTGCAGTCTGAGTTTTGGGGAAGATTTCCGATGTCCTAGTAGAGACCTCAGAAATCCAACTCCCAGGGGAAGTCTCTGGCGTCCCCACAGAAGTCCCAGAGGTAGGGGAAGCCTCTAGTCCATACTGCGGTGGTAGTGCTGAGGGTACCAAAAACTGAACTTATTCTTGTTCTAGACTTGGATAAATTTTAGTGGGTTTATCATTCTCTTTTTTCCCTTTCTTTTCAGCGCATAACATAGCATGATCTTTCCACAATCCACACTCCATCTGATTTTGCAAGTCCCGATGCAGCAACATGAAAGAACTAACATACATCACTTCATCCCATTTTCCTTCCCACCAGCAAAATAACAACAATTACCATATGGTATCATACTTAAAGGATCCAATTTCTGGCCATCGTTCTCCACCATCTAATTCGTACTGAGTCCACTCCTGATTACAGTAGTGCCTCATTCCTCATTTTATCCTTTATCAAATAATCACCAGCAAATTTAGACCAGTTTCTGAGGATGCATCCCAGGGGGAAGAATGGAGGGGGCGTTCTGGACTGACTGCTTCCCATTTCCTCTAGCACCTGCTCACACTTGGATTTATCCTGGTAGCTCACGTGGCTATTACCCGTTCTTGCTAAATCACAGCGTCTACATGTGAGGCTGACAATCGGCTCTCCATATGCCCATAGGAAGATACAAATCGTACTCACCAGTCCAGTAACTTCCCCTTGATCCCCAGACATTTGGTGGATTCCTCAGAGCGTTGCGCGGTTGTACCACTGTGGTGGTTTTACTAGGGTGGGCAGCTGAGTTCCACCTCAGCCACTCTCTCACTCCCCCTCCTCAAAGAGGAAGGGGAGAAAATACGATGAAAAGGGCTCCAGGGTTGAGATAAGGACGAGGAGATCACTCAACAATAATTGTGACGGGCAAAACAGACTCAGAGTAGGGAGATAGTAAGATTTATTGCCTATTACTTACAAGCTAGAGAAGCGAGAAACAAAGGAAAGAAACCAACAACGCCTTCTCCCCCCATCCACCCTCTTCCACTTCTTCCCCCCAAGCGGTGCAGGGGAATGGGGGTTGTGGTCGGTCTATAGCACTTTGTCTCCACCGCTCCTTCTCCGTCACTCTCTTCCCCTGCTCCAACATGGGGTCCCTCCCACAGGATGCAGTCCTTCTTGAACTGATCCTGTGTGGGCTTCCCACAGGCAGCAGCTCTTCAAGAACTGCTCCAGATATGGGTCTGCACCATGGGGTCCATCCATCAGGAGCAAACTGCTCCACCTTGGGTCCCCCACGGGCAGCAGCTTCTGCCAGGTCACCTGCTCCTGTGTGGTCTCCTCTCCACAGGCTATAGGTCTGGCACAGAATCTGCTCCGGTGGGGGTCCTTCACAGGCCGCAGCCTCCTTCAGTGCAGGTCCACCTGCTCCACCGTGGTCTCCTCCACGGGCTACAGCGTAGAACCCTGCTCCACCGTGGTACACCATGGGCTGCAGGGGGACAACCTGCTTCACCATGGTCTTCACCACAGGCCGCAGGGGAACTTGAGCTCCGGCGCCTGGAGCACCTCTCCCCCTCCTTCTTCACTGACCTTGGTATCTGCAAGGCTGTTCCTCACTCCTCTCTCTCTCCCAGCTGCTATTGAGCAGCAGTTTTTTTCCCCTTTCTTAAATATGCTCTCACAGAGGCGCAAACATCATTGCTTATTGGCCTGGCTCTGGACAGCGGCGGGGCCCTTCTCTAACACGGGGCAGCTTCTGGATTCTTCTTGCAGAAGCCACCCCTATGGCCCCCTGCTACCAAAACCTTGCCACATAAACCCACTACAGACCTAAGAGTATTGGTCAATAGCCAGTTGAATATGAGCCAGCAGTATGCTCAGGTGGCCAAGAAGGCCAACAGCATCCTGGCTTGTATCAGAAATAGTGTATCCAGCAGGACTAGGGAAGTGATTGTCCCCCTGTACTTGACTCTGGTGAGGTGTGGTGGTTTTACTAGGGTGGGTGGCCGAGCTCCACCACAACCGCTCTCTCACTCCCCTCCTCAAAGAGGAACGGGGAGAAAATACGATGAAAAGGGCTCAAGGGTTGAGATAAGGACGAGGAGATCACTCAACAATAATTGTGACGGGCAAAACAGACTCAGCATAGGGAGACAGTAAGATTTATTACCAATTACTAACAAGCTAGAGAAGCGAGAAACAAAGGAAAGAAACCAAAAGCACCTTCCCCCCCAACCACCCTCTTCCACCTCCTCCCCCCGAGTGGCGCAGGGGAACGGGGGAATGGGGGTTATGGTCAGTCTATAGCGCTGCTTCTCCGCCGCTCCTTCTCGGTCACTCTTGTCCCCTGTGCTGTGGGGTCCCTCCCACGGGATGCAGTCCTTTCCGAACTGATCCAGCGTGGGCTTCCCACAGGCAGCAGCTCTTCAAGAACTGCTCCAGATATGAGTCCGTACCACGGGGTCCATCCCTCAGGAGCAAACTGCTCCAACCTGGGTCCCCCACGGGCAGCAGCTCCTGCCAGGTCACCTGCTCCTGTGTGGTCTCCTCTCCACGGGCTACAGGTCCGGCCCAGAATCTGCTCCGGCAGGGGTCTTCCACAGGCCGCAGCTTCCGTCGGTGCAGGTCCACCTGCTCCACCGTGGTTTCCTCCACAGGCTGTAGCGTAGAACCCTGCTCCACCGTGGTACTCCATGGGCTGCAGGGGGACAGCCTGCTTCGCCATGGTCCTCACCGCAGGCTGCAGGGGACTTCTGCTCCGGCACCTGGAGCACCTCTCCCCCTCCTTCTTCACTGACCTTGGTGTCTGCAAGGCTGTTTCTCACTCCTCTCTCTCCCAGCTGCTGTGTGGCAGCAGGTTTTTTTTTTTTTCCCCTTTCTTTAATATGCTCTCACAGAGGCACAAACAACATCACTTATTGGCTTGGCCCTGGCCAGCAGCGGGGCCCTTACCTAACATGGGGCAGCTTCTAGATTCTTCTCACAGAATGCGCCCCTATGGCTCCTGCTACCAAAACCTTGCCATGTAAACCCACTACAACCATTCGGAGGTCCTGGACTCTCGGAGGGTCAAGTTCAGACCCCAATAAAATCACTGGTGCGTGCTTGGTCTCTGGTGTGCTCCCCTCCGAAGCCGATGCCATTGAGATGGACCGGGTAAGGCTAATTTAAGGGTCCCATCTGGGTTGCCAAAGCTGTTGTCCGTAGGTTCGTGCCTGGTGCGCTGTGCCAATAAGCACACAGATTCGAAATCCACACAAAGGTCTTTTAATTAGATAATTAATTACGTAACTCTGCAGAGTCAGGTGCTTGGCAATCTTTCACAAAGCAAGCACACCTCTGACTCGAATCACCGTCATTTATACACAGCAAACTTGTGAAAACTATCTCTTTGGCTACTTTTGATTGGCTATTACAGCTCACCTAACTTATCTCTACCGAGTTTGCACATTACAGAGGAAGAGCGGGGGGGGGGAACACCAAATCCCACATTAGCATACATTAGCATTTTGATGCTTTGGGATCTTTGGGTGTCTGGTCATTGTGCTATAAACCATATCCGGCACAGCTAATTCCCTCAGGTGCTGGAGACCTTCATCCATGGTGGTCCACTTGCCTAGGTGATATACAATATCTTCCTTGCAGGAATACCTTTCTTTCACACCTGCCAGGAGTCGCCTCCAGAGGCTGAGAACCTGTGTCCCTCTCCCAATTCCTTTGTCAATGACCCTTTCTCTAGAGAGGGATCCCAGCTGCTTGGCTTCCTTGCCTTCTAGTTCCTGGCTACTGGCCCCCGTGTCTCAGCATCGAAGCAGCCAGGTAAGGATGTGCTCACCTGGGTGTCGACTGAAATCCTTTTGTATTTCTCGCAACTCACTCAGGGATAGGAATCGTGCGGTTTCTGACTCATTTATGATTTGTGTCTTCTTCCTGCTGTTGTTGTGATGACTCTGCTTTAGAGCTGCCTGCCTTTTCCCCTTCTCCCTCCCTCTTAGGAGAGGCTTCTTCCCTTACTAAATGAGCTGACCTCCGTTTCCATTGTTTTGTCTTGACTATGGAGGCGACTGATACCACAGATTGTTGGTCCTCTGGGTTAGCCACAGTGTGTGTTATCTGGTCATCAGATGTTGGGAGGAATGGGTTAAAAGCAGAAGATTGGTGAGGAGGATAGGTTGAAAATGCAAGATTGGTGAGGAGGATTGTAAATGTGCTCAAGTGACCTTGCAGCTGGGAATACATAAAGCCCGGAGAGCAGAAATGTAGGAAAACACATATAGCTATTGCTGTGTATTTTGTGTGCCTTGTGTGTTTGACAAGTAGAACATCTGTGTATAGATAACACAGGTATTTAGTAGACTTTGACACGCCCTGGTGTCTATGGCACACAGGTGCTTGTGTGCCTCTGCCCAGGTGCTGCTTTGGTGATTCCCCAGTTGGTGAGGTAATGAAAATAAATTTACTCTTTGCATTTCAGCTGTGAGTCTGTGGTTGTTCCTTTTGAACTTGACAGAGAAGGGCTATTATTTATGTTTTGTTTAATGTTGTAGGATTTCTGTGCTGAATGGCTGTGTTAACTTCATAAGCATTTATCATTTTAGTGGAGGACGAATATGGTAAAGCAAATCGTATAGATTTCACACTAGGGAAAAGTGCTGGAGAAGTTCATAAAACAAATTAGTTTACAGGAATTATGTGGGTAAGCTCATAAGAACATATAGCCATTGCAGCTATGACTGACACGAAGGCTGTGAAAGGGTTGATCATTGTGCCTGTTTTGAAAAGTTAAATTATTACACTTTGGATGATTATGTTTTCACCTGGTGATAACACATGAAGCCTATCTGGCTATGGATGTCCCTGAAAATGGCAGCCTAGAGAACTCTGGTTTTCATGTTGCCCATATTCAGATGTAATAGCAGAGGGGCTGGTTGCTGCCAGCACTGCTCACTTGCTATCTTTTTTCCCAAGGCACCCCAGACAAATAAACCAGCAGTTCTGCTGGCGCTGCAGGATGCTGCTCAGCCACTTCCTTTGTGCTCAGAAGAGTGGCTGCGCTGTGGCCACGTGGAGCTACAAGGGCAGAGCTGGCACCAAGGAAAGGGATAGCTTAGACCTGCCCAGCATCATTGTACTGCAGCTTTCTATGCTACCTACATTTTGAGCAGCAATTTAAATGATACAAGAAAAACTACATGGTGCACCGATCCTACATATAAAAGTGACTGTCTAATAGGAGGAAGCGGGCTCGATGAGATGAGCTGCGGAGACCAGACGAATGCTGATCCGTGTTTGAGGGGCGGGAGGCGTAACACTCCCAGGCCCTGCTAGTCTGGTTTCCAGGACATTTTGGCAGATTGCACCAAGTAGCTTACTCACTAACACAGAAGCATAACTTTCCAAAACGCATCTGGAAGAGGGAACACATGCATTTTTCTCCAGCAGTCACAATGCATCTATGTATTTCTTTGTTTTGATCTTACAGTGAGGGAGAATATTGCAGGCCCTTTGTTAGGATGGTAGTTTACACAGACTTGTTGGTTCATTTATGAGACTGCTGAAAGCACAAACTTGAGGTCTGGAAAAAATTACAGCATTTCATCTTTCATCTCAGTGACGCATTTAATTGTGTTTTCCTTTCACGTCCAGAAATCAGCTGTGTCCCTCCTGGGGCGGAACACCTATGAATGCCTTCCTGTCACCACACGCCGCGCTGTACCGCTCTCCCTCCTGCTGCTGCTGCTCCGGAACAAGACTGCACGCAGCAACCATGCTCCTCTGAGGGGAGTGCCGGCAGCACAAGGGCAGATGCAAGCTGTTGCATTAAAGGGTGTAGCTGATTAGCTGTTATAAGTCTGGTAGCGTTAAGGGTACAGAACTATCACGATCACGGATTCACAAATAACGTAGTACACCCTCACTCTAGTCACGTTCCATGAACTACTACAGCCACACTTAAAAAGTTTGGTCGCGTTCAATGAGAACTATCACGGCTAGGTTCAATGCAGTCTAGTGCAATTTATTAAAGCAACAGGTACACAGGTTCTTTGGATTGCCGGTGATAAATTCACTGTCTGCAAAAGCACACTCAAATACCAAAAGTATGAGTAACTCAGCCTGGCTATGAATGCATTAAAAGGCACAAAGACTCTAAAGAGATTTCTAAGTTTCCGCAGAGACAGCTGGTATAAGCAAGTGTTCAAATCTTACCCAGAGGCACCCCAACTGGGGGGGGGGGGGGGGGGGGGAGCATAGGGGTAGCTTCTGAGAGAAGAATCCAGAAGCTGCCCCATGTTAGATAAGGGCCCCGCTGCTGGCCAGAGCTGGGCCAATAAGTGATACTGTTTGTGCATCTGTGAAAGGATAATTAAGAAAGGAAAAAAAAAAAAAAAAACTGCTGGGGAACAGCAGCTGGGAGAGAGAGAGGAGTAAGAAACAGCCTTGCAGACACCAAGGTCAGTGAAGAAGGAGGGGGAGAGGTGCTCCAAGCACTGGAGAAGAAGTTCCCCTGCGGCCTGTGGTGAAGACCATGGTGAAGCAGGTTGTCCCCCTGCAGCCCATGGTGTACCACGGTGGAGCAGGGTTCTACGCTGTAGCCCGTGGAGGAGACCACGGTGGAGCAGGTGGACCTGCACTGAAGGAGGCTGCGGCCTGTGAAGGACCCCCACCGGAGCAGATTCTGTGCCAGACCTGTAGCCTGTGGAGAGGAGACCACGCAGGAGCAGGTGACCTGGCAGGAGCTGCTGCCCGTGGGGGACCCATGTTGAAGCAGTGTGCTCCTGAGGGATGGACCCCTCTCTGGAGCAGTTCTTGAAGAGCTTCTGCCTGTGGGAAGTCCACGCAGGATCAGTTCGGGAAGGACTGCATCCCGTGGGAGGGACCCCACTTTGGAGCAGGGGAAGAGAGTGACCGAGAAAGAGCGGTGGAGACAAAGTGCTATAGACTGACCGCAACCCCCATTCACCCATTCCCCTGCACCGCTCGGGGGGAGGAGGTGGAAGAGGGTGGATGGGGGGAAGGCGTCTTTGGTTTCTTTCCTTTGTTTCTCACTTCTCGAGCTCTTAGTATTAGGCAATAAATCTTACTATCTCCCTACTCTGAGTCTGTTTTGCCCGTCACGATAATTGTTGAGTGATCTCCCCATCCTTATCTCAACCCTTGAGCCCTTTGTATCGTATTTTTTCTCCCTTTCCCTTTGAGGAGGGGGAGTGAGAGAGCGGTTGTGCTGGAGCTTGGCTGCCCACCTGAGTAAAACCACCACAAATACACGTAGCCGGTGTTTGGGAGGACAGACGTTTTCATAACGAGAGCCCACCCCTCCCCTCTCCTTCCCTTTTTCCACCTTTTAGTGCTGTGTGACATCATATGGTATGGAATATCCCTTTGGTTGGTTTAGGTCAGCTGCCCTGGTGATGTCCTCTCTCCACCTCTTGGCCACCCCCAGCCTGCTGGCTCTTGCGAGGGGGTGGTTAGAGGGAGTTCTGATGCTGTGCCAGTATTGCTCAGCAGTAGACAAAACATTGGTGTGATACCAGTGCTGTTCTAGCTACGCATGCAGAGCACAGCACTGTATGGGCTGCTGCAGGGAAAGTTAATTCCATCCCAGCCAGACCCAGTACAGTTGCTGAGGGTCGAAGAACAGCAGGTGCCAATCGCTACTACAAGAGTGTACCGGCAGGAATATCACACCAACCAAGACTCCCTGATTCTCATTCATAAGATAATTCGTCAACTGGACAACCAAGGAGTGATCAGCAAGAATCACTTGCCCTTTAATAGTCCCATGTGGACAGTGTGAAAGTCTAATGGCGAGTGGAGGCTAACGGTGGACTATCGTGGCCTGAACGAAGTCACGCCAGCGCTGAGTGCTGCAGTGCTGGACATGCTAGAACTCCAGTATGAACTGGAATCAAAGGCAGCCAAGTAGTATGCCACAATTGATATTGCTAATGCATTTTTCTCCATCCCTTTGACAGCAGGATGCAGGCCACAGTTTGCATTCACTTGGAGGGGCATCCAATACACCTGGAATCAACTGCCCCAGGGGTGGAAACACAGCCCTACCGTTTGCGACGGACTGATCCAGGCAGCACTGGAAGAGGGTGAAGCTCCTGAACACCTGCAGTATACTGACGACATCCTTGTGTGGGATGACACAGCAGAGGAAGTTTTTTGAGAAAGGGAAGAAAATAATCCAAATTCTCCTGAAAGCTGGTTTTGCCTTTAAGCAGAGTAAGGTCAAGAGACCTGCACAGGAAATACAGTTCTTGTGGGTAAAATAGCAAGATGGACATCACCGCATCCCAATGGATGTGATCAATAAAATAACTGCTATGTCTCCACCAACTAGCAAAAAGGAAACACAATCTTTCCTAGGCCTTGTGGGATTCTGAAGAATGCATGTTCCAGGCTATAGTCAGCTTGCGAGTCCTCTATATCGAGTGACTTGAAAGACGAACTATTTCGAGTGGGGCCCGGTGGCTATTTTTTCAATATGGTGTATGGTGAGGCCTGGCAAACTGAGTATACTGGACCACTCCCACAGATACTCCAAGGCAAGCGTTACATGCCACTACAGGAAACACCATCTTGGGCCTGGAAAGGCAAGTTCTGTGGTGTCTTGATATACCAGAGGGAATTGAGTCCAACAATGGGATTCACTTCCGAAACAATCTTGTCACCTCCTAGGCCAAGAGGCACGGCATTGAATGGGTATATCACATCCCCTGTGACTGACTTTGGGCTCCATCTTTCGTAACAATCTTTCAGGGCAGAACAGATGGTGTTGGATTGTCGCATGCTGAAGTCCCTTCTGATTCCATCACACCACTCTGCTTGTACGGTTCTATCAAAATTAATTCGTCATTATCTGCATGACTGTTACTGTGATACCACTAATAGGACATTGTCCTGGTTTCAGCTAGAACAGAGTTAATTTTCCTCCTACTAGCTGGTATTGTGCTGTGTTTTGGATTTAGGATAAGAATAATGTTGATAACACGCTGATGTTTTAATTGTTGCAGAGCAGTGCTTACACCAAGCCAAGGACTTTTCAACTACCATTGGTGCAAAGTTTTCTCGCTTTCGTTTAAAGGTCTAAGCTCCGAGAAATTCAGAGCGCGTGCTCAGTGAGGGGTGGTCGCACCTTGGAGGCGGGTAGCTTTTGGGATGGAGGTGTGTTTTGGTATTATAATGATATTATAATGAGCAGAAGTTCACTGGAGTACAGCATTTTGTCAAAAACATAACAGGTTGTTGGCTCAGGGTAGCAAAAGTGCATCTTATCGGTCTCAGTGTGCACAAGAACAATCAAGTTCCCAGCCGGTCACAGAGCCTAGCCACGGTGTCTCCACTCCGCTCTGCACTCCGTACTATTCCTTAGAGTCAGCACACCAGGCTCCCCCAGCACAATAGCATCTAAGGTTGGAGGCCTAGGGAACGCTTAGGTAGTACGGCTACACTCCACCCTTAAAGCTTCTTCAGTGCTGTACGTTTTCTTTAAAATGTGAATATCAGTTTAATTTCCAAGTCACCTTAGGCAATTATTCCACATAAGCCCTGACAGCAAGCTCCGCAAAAGGTTCCGACCGCGACTACTCATGGCAGTGCCCCTCTCAGACTACACCTACAATAATGCACCAGGCCAGCGAGCCCCACCTCCTCGCCCTCTGTTGTGTGAAAGGTGATTATGCCGTCACTTCCACCGCATGGTGCAGGCTGGGAATACGAGTCAGGATTAGCCAGCGCCTGCCCCGCTTTCCAGTGAGCCGAGTAGCACGAAGTGGTAACGAGCAGGAACGGCAGGGCGAAAGTTCTTCGTGGTGAGTACCGAGAGGACCGCGCGAAGCGCGTGAGCGCTATTAGAGTGTAACCTGGCTGGGAACTGAAAAGGGATCGATTTAATGCGCGCTTTGATGACGTAATAACGACTAACGAGGTGGTGATGTTGCCAGGCGCATGGTTCGGGCCGACACCGGTCGGTTGGGTCTCCGCCTCAGGGGCGCCCCCATGAGATACTCGCGCTTGACCGGTGGCCGTCCGCACTGTTATCGGAGCGACCGTGCCTTGCAGGCGCTCGGTGCCGTGTAGGCCTTCCGCTTTCTCCTGTTCCTAGGACTTGGCGGGCGCTCATTGGCTTTTCTGCCTGGGGCGGGCTCTGCCGCCGCCTTGCCATTGACAGGGCTTGCGCTGACTGCCATCAGTGTTCGCCAATGGGGCTGTGGCTGGGCACGGGGCGCGCGGACTGAAGCTCAGAGGAGGCAGGCGCAGCTGCTAGTTGGTTTTGTGGAGCCTCCGCGAGCGGTGTTGATCGCCTGTGGGGTACTTCTCGGCGCGTCGGCTGGGCTGGGGTGGCTTGGCATGGCAGCGAGCTGAAATGTGGTACCGGGAGGGGGTGTATGGGTCTCTGTTCCAGCAAGGGAAAGGTACTGCCTGTGATTTAGTGGGGATGTGTTGGTTGGTGTTGTTATTTTTAAAGACAAGAATGCGACAAAGTGCACAAAAAGGTGTTTTTTTTTTGTGTTGTATTGAAGCAGCCCATGCTATTACCCATGAAGGCCCCAAATACCCCTCAAAGCCTCCTGTATTGAGAGGGCAACAAGGAGGTGGCAGTGGTTGGGTTAGTGCTTGGTTGGCTGACCTGGTTCATCTGAGTTGCTGTACCACGGCTCTGCCTGCCTGCATGCCTACCTGATCATATAGGTAAAGGGAAAAATGGTGCACCAAATTAAGAGGAATTGCTGCTGTAGTTCAGGAGTATAGTAATAATAATATTATAGTAATAGAAGGCTCCAGGGAGACCTTATAGCAGTATTCCAGTACCTAAAGGGGGCCTACAAGAAAGCTGGAGAGGGACCGTTTATCAGGGAGTGTAGTGATAGGACAAGGGAAAATGGCTTTAAGCTAAAAGAAGATGAATTTCCTCCGTACAACCAATCTAAATCTTTTACTATGAGGGTGCTGAGACACTAGAACAGGTTGCCCAGAGAAGTTGTGGAGGTCAATAAAGAGTGATGTTCCTTAGGCGTCAGTATTGGGACCGGTGTTGTTTAACATCTTTGATGCTGACACGGACGGTGGGATTGAATGCACCCTCAGCAAGTTGGCTGATGACACCAAGCTCTGTGGTGCAGTAGACGCGCTGGAAAGAAGGGATGCCATGCAGAGGGACCTGGACAGGCTTAAGAGGGGGGCCTGTGCAAACCTCGCAAAGTTCAAAAACGCCAAGTACAAGGTCCTGCATCTGGGTTGGGGCAGTCCCAAGCGCAAATACAGGCTGGGTGGAGAATGGACTGAGAGCAACTCCGAGGAGAAGGACTTGGGGGTGTTAATTAATGAGAAGGTCAACGTGAATCAAAATGAATGCGGAGAAGGACTTGGGGGTCCTGCTGGATGGGAAGCTGGTCATGAGCTAGCAGTGTGCGCTTTCAGCCCCGAAGGCCAACTATGTCCTGGGCTGCATTAAAAAAGGGGTGGCCAGCAGGGAGAGGGAGGTGATCGTCCCCCTCTACTTTGCTCTTGTGAGATCCCACCTGGAATACTGCGTGCAGGCCTGGGGGCCCCAGCACAAGAAGGATGTGGAGCTCTTGGAACGGGTCCAGAGGAGGGCCGCTAAGATGATCAGAGGGCTGGAATGCCTCTATGAAGAAAGGTTGAGGGAACTGGACTTGTTTAGCTTGGAGAAGAGAAGGCTCTGGGGAGACCTCATTGCAGCCTTCCAGTACTTGAAGGGAGCATATAAACAGGAGGGGGAACGCTTGTTTACATGTGTTGGTAGTGATAGGACAAAGGGGAATGGTTTTAAAGTAAGACAGGGAGATTTAGGTTAAATATTGGGAGAATGTTTTTCATTCAGAGGGTGGTGAGGCACTGGAACAGGTAGCCCAGAGAGGTTGTGAATACCCTGTCCCTGGAGGCATTCAAGGCCAGGCTGGATGCAGCTCTGTATCGACCCAGTACAACCTCCACCCCTTATTCCATAACATTTGTGTCACTCTCAGGTCCCCCATACTTTAGCATATAAGTATTCTCATCACCGTTGTCCCTTGTCCTTTAACAGATCGATGGGTAGGTATGTCTTTTCATTCTATAGGTCTTTCTCAGAAAACGTTCATAAGAACTGTTGACGATTAGTTAACATCCTTCAGGGAGATGGGGTCCATCCCTCAGGAGCACACTGCTCCAACCTGGGTCCTTGTACTGGGTCGGGCTGGGATTTTAACTTTCCCTGCAGCAGCCCATACAGTGCTGTGCTCTGCACTCGTAGCTAGAACAGCAATGGTATCACACCAGTGTTGTGTCTGCTGCTGAGCAGTGCTGGCACAGCATCAGGACTCTCTCTAACCCCCCTAGGGGTGGGCAAAGATGTGAGAAAAGAAACATCACCAGGGCAGCTGACCTAAACCAGCCAAAGGAATATTCCATACCATGTGATATCACACTCAGCAATAAAAGGTGGAGAAAGGAGGAAGAGGGGAGGGGTGGGCTCTCGTTGTGAAAACGTCTGTCCTCCTCCCGAACACCGGCTACGTGCGTTGAGGCCCTGCTTCAAGGACGTGGTCAAGCATCACTCATTTGTGGGAAGTAGAGAGTAATTTCTTTCCTCTGCACTTCCACATAGCCTTTACTTGTTTTGTTTAGTTTTCCCTTTCCCCCTCCCTTTTCCCCTTTCCTTTTTTTCCCCCTTTAGTTAAATTGTTAATTGTTTAGTTAAATTGTTTAATTAATAATAATCTTTCCTTAATAATTATATTTCTTTTTTTTCCTTTAATGAAATCATCCTTATCTCAACCCATGAGTTGTTCTTTCCTTTACTTCTTCCCCTCCTCTTCTAAGGAGGGGGAGTGAGAGAGCAGTTGTGGTGTTCAGCTGCCTAGCACGGTAAAACCACCACAGTCCCCCATGGGCAGCAGCTCTTGCCAGGTCACCTGCTCCTGTGTGGTCTCCTTTTCATGGGCTACACGTCTGGCACAGAATCTGCTCCGGTGGGGGTCCTCCACAGGCCATAGCCTCCTTCAGTGCAGGTCCACCTGCTCTACTGTGGTCTCCTTCACGGGCTGCAGCGGGGAAACCTACTCTGCCGTGGTAGACCATGGGCTGCAGGGGGACAACCTGCTTCACCATGGTCTTCACCACAGGCTGCAGGGGAACTTTTGCTTTAGTACCTGGAGCACCTCCTCCCCCTCCTCCTTCACTGACCTTGGCGCCTGCAAGGCTGTTTCTCACTCCCCAGCTGCTGTTGTTTTTTTCCCTTTCTTTAATATGCTCTCACAGAGATGCAAACAAAATCACTTATTGGCCCAGCATTGGGCAGCAACTGTCCTTTCTCTAACATGTGGCAGCTTCTGGATTCTTCTCACAGAAGCTACCCCTTCAGCCCCCCCCCGCAGCTACCAAAACCTTGCTATGAAAACCCGCTACAGTTGATGAGGCACTGGAACAGGTTGCTCAGAGAAAGTGTGGATGCCCCATCTCTGGAAGTGATTAAGGCCAAGTTGGATGGGGCTTTGAGCAACCTGGTCTAGTGGAAGGTGTTCCTGCTTATAGCGGGGCCTGGAATTAGATGGTTTTTAAGGTGTCCCTTACAAACTAACATTTCTATGACTCTATGGATCACATAGTTTCATTGAGGTACGTTTATAAGGATAGATCTGCCATTTGTATGCTTATCATGTGAGATGCATATCGTTTCACAAGTTGGTTAGGTTAAGTCAATAGTTGACCGAGTCTTCCAAGAAAATCCAGGTAAACAGCTTAAGCAGTCAGTTTTCCCTCGTTGATCTATGAGCTTGCATGTAACCATCAGCTTGGATCGCTTCTGCCTGCCTTCTTTGGCTTCTTGTTTTCTTAGTGTTTTCTGTTTTTTTTTTTTCTTTGAGTACTGTGCCTTTCACTTCTTGCTCAAGAGTATTCGTGCTCTCAATGAACATATGCTGTTATGTTGGGCTTTTTTTTTTTTTTTTTTTTGCAATATCACTGAGTTTCATGTTAATTCAGGACAATGATTTACCTATTGTAAGTTGTATGTTTTCCATGTGTGTTTTTTTTTTTTTAAAAATATAATTCCCTAAAAATTAAACCAAACCAATTTTGACCCCCCAAAATATATTTAACTGTAAGTCATCTATCCTCGTACGACTTGTCAAAAGTGGGTAGGAAGAATTAAACAGTGAAGTAAATAGCTGATAAAATATAATGTGAAATAGGAACTGCTAGTCATCTCTTATCTGCTGCATTTGTTCTAAGACTCATTACAGATGAGGTGAAGTGAAGTGAAGGTAGCAGCAGTGTCCTTCCCCCTGACCCCAACAGACTGGTCTCCTCTGTCCCCTTTAAGAGCCTGATATGTATTTCAGCATCCACTTGGCAAAGCACGGGTAGTAGCAGGTAGAACTAGACTTTCATAAGCAGTTGTTTTTTTCCTTTCCCTTTTCATGGGACAGTTTTTCTGACATGCAAGGAAGAGTGTGTTTTGTCGAATTTGTATTTTAATCACAATTTTCCTTACTTGATATATTAGTCATAAGAAAATTTTTGCCTTCATCATAACCAGGTCATTCTTTTCCTCTCTGCTTCTGTCAAACACCATATACCAGTATGTGCATTTGTTGGAAGTAAGGTAGAATTCATGTAGTCACACAGGGGAGTTAGTACACATGGTGGCATCAGCTCAGATGTAGTTAATACACGTCAAGACAGGTTTATACTCAGGACTTTCCAATTACAATCACACACAAAAATCTGTACCAGGAGTCAGGGAGCAAGAGGTGGTTCTGCATAAGCAGCAGACTAACATCTGCATCGTCTCCATGGGCACAGTTTTACGTAACCTCTTCAGGTCTGAGAACCTCTGCAACTCCCACCCCTAGCTATTTTTATTATATTAGTAAGGGAGGAAGGGCCATAAAATTACAAGCCTATGTGTCTCTTTCAAAAGGTTGGCAACAAATATTCCACCTTGCAGGGGAGAAGTGTAAGTAGGCTGGGTGAATAAGAAGCTTCTTGCTGTTGGGTGTAGTAACACTTTAAATCCCTGGCAACTTATATGTATTCAGAAGCTGAACAGTACTGCCTTATTACATCCTGTGAGAAATATTTCAATAATTTTCTCAGACAGGGTCTTCTGTGAAGCGAATTTATTCACAATTGCAATGGCGGGCATCCTGCAAACAGGAGTGCACAGTAAAAGTATATCATAACCTTATATTCCCTGTTACCTGACACTTAATTCCTCCCCCATTTCTTCATTGGCTGAGTACTACAGGCTCACAAACTATTCAACGCTTTTCTATACCATATATGTACAATTTTATTTGACCAACCTTTAATTTCTCCTTTTTTTTTTTTCCCCTTCTTCTCTCGTGACTAGAGAGCCCATGAATTTTGTTTTTACTGTTTTTGCAGTGCTCATCCTGTTTTTCTTAGCTATCCTCCTTATTTTGGAATAATGGGACCTTCTACTGTCCCCTTATCTGCTTAACGTTCCCCTTTGTTATGATTGTACAATTACTTTTAAATATACATGGTTAGTTTTCTACTGCAAAAACACAACTTTGATTCTCACAGTCCTTACTTAAAGTAAACATCTTGTGTTCGCTAGATACAAAATGTGAGTTAAATAAGGAGGAAATTTTAAGAACTGTTCTTCCACTAAGTGGATTGGTAGAATTGTAGGAAGTGACTGCATAAAGATTTTGATGTTATGCTGATGAGATGCTGTTAAATAGTTAGCTGTGCAGATGTTACATCCCTACTTTATTTACTTTGAGGCAGGTAGGTCCTTGCTGAATCTGTAGAATAAAGAAATACACAGCTTGACTGTTCTTTGATGCGTACATATAGAAGGTCATACTCTACTTCATTAACCCTGATGTTTCCTACCTGTTAGCTAAAATTAGATAAACCAGTTACCATGACGTTTTGGTGCTTCTATTGGTTTTTGCACTTCCTGAAAAGTGCCACTTAATTTGTGTTTGTATGCTAACTTGACTGTGCATAGTGTTTACTGAGTGACTCAGTATTTTGACTTTGCTAATGCATCTTTCCCAGACTACTGCTTCGACCATGGAAGCTGAAGAAATGATGGAATGCATCCAGGAATTCCCAGAACACTATAAAGTTATTTTGGATAGACTGAATGAACAACGTGAGCAGGACCAGTTCACAGACATCACTCTGATCGTGGATGGTATGTATAGGCCTGTGGACCAGTTGGTATACAGAGAATTCTGAAAGCTGTGCTGGGAAGATGTTGGGTTTGTCACGGGTCAGCTGTCAAACTGGGCTGCTAACGAGTTCTTTGTTCTGTACTGGTCTGTGAGTTGCTTGCAGATTTTCTTTTAAAGTCTTGGGATAAACAGTCTCCAGCAGTTATTAATAATTGTGCTTCTGCTTTTCCAAACAAGTGGCTAAATGTTTTCAGATAGTATACCACTTTGTAACTGCTGTACTTATTTAATGTTATCTAAGTATTTCCAAAACACTGCAAAAAATGTTTTTTTCTAACTTAACCTGTTTGCATGCAGAGAACTTGTATACATATTATTTAAAAAGCAAAAGCTTGCTTCCTTGCTTCTGTAGTATCTACTTACTATTTTTAATACATAGTATACATAGTTAAAACAAGGTAGAAGAACTCACTTTTCTTTTTCTGTGTTCTAGAGATATAAGTATTAGTTTAAAAGGAAGACAGAGATAAGTGCTTATTATCCCATTAGAAAAGGGTGTGTCTGATTGCCTAAGATTGCTTCTTATCTCAAATGTGTCTTACAATGAATGAGCGCTTCAAGGAAGATAGGCAGTGTCTAGTAGGACAGACTTAGCTAAAGGAATACCACCCGACCCTTGAAAGGATAGCAGTAACTCATTTGAAGGAAAAGAGTCATATAGAGTCTGGATTAGAAAAAAGGAAGCAAATGAAGAGAAGACTGCTCTTCTGGAATTGCCATAGTTTCACTGACAGTGCTTGCACAAAACATAGCCTGAATGTTTCTATCCCGTGGAGACTTATGAATGTTCATGCCTGTGCCAAGGAGAAGGCAATGCAGTTATGGGGAATACACAGCCTGGAAAACAGGAAGAGCAGAGCAGAACTACTTTTGTTCTGCTGGGATGTTTATGCTAGCTGAAGTGGTGATAAAATAGATCAGTCTTTAAGAGTGGCAAAAAGCACAGCTAACTTGGATAAAACCTAGCAGTTGAGTTCAAGACATACAGGAAAAAAGTTCATGCAAAGATTTGCCATAACTTAAATATCTGAAAAGAGAGACACTCCGGAGTGAATGAGTTCTCCAGCTGATTGAGTTGCAGAGGAAATCCACATGCAGTACCATTCCCAGGAAAGACCTTAATTCACGAACATTCAGAGGTTCTGGGAGTTGGCAAATAGCTTCCTTCCTTTCAGTACTTAACTGTCTGCCCCTTTAGAATTTCAAAACCTTAATATGTTACCACTTCTTGTGCAATTTGAGCCTTCTACTTTGATATTCGATACCCATTGGGTCTAAGGAAATTTAGTAGTCTAATTGTCAGTTCCAGACATTCTTCCTGGGAGTTCAGCAAGGTCAGTGATGTCAGCAAGGATCTGTATGAGAATGAGATAGGCTAGCTGCAGTAGCATCCCATGTTACAGGGAGACATTAAGTGACTGTATGCTGCTAGAGTAGATTTGTAGACTGGGTTTTACAGCTGTTTTCTTTTGTGCATTGGCACTTATTCTGCAGTATAAGTAAGGAAAGTGTTATCCTAAACCAAAGTTTTTTCTCTGTCTTTGCAGGTCACCATTTCAAAGCTCATAAGGCTGTTCTTGCTGCCTGTAGCCAGTTCTTCTACAAATTCTTCCAAGATTTCACTCAGGAGCCCTTGGTGGAGATTGAAGGTAAATATGATTGATGCAGTTAAAAAATAAAAAAAAAATTGTATATCAAAGCTTGAAATGAATGTGGTATCCTTGGTACAGGCTGACATGCATGCTTGGTCATATCAGATAATTTTTTAGGTCTCAGCTCTTGAATTGTTCTGAGGCAGCTGTTGCTACTGGAAAAAGCTTCCCTTGAAATAAAATCAAAAAGAAAAATAAGTCTTGAATTAAGCCTTTTAGAAGGGAGAGTGTGAGGTTCTGAGGTTTCTGGGGTGCTAACTTGCTTTCCTTGCTTATAAACAGGTGTAAGTAATATGGCATTTCGTCACCTAATAGAGTTCACCTATACAGCAAAACTAATGGTCCAAGGTGAGGAGGAAGCAAATGATGTTTGGAAAGCAGCTGAGTATTTACAGATGTTAGAAGCAATCAAAGCACTTGAAATCAGGTAAACACATAAGCCTCTTTTTCTTCCCAACACTTAAATGTAGTCTTAAGAATCCTTTTAGCAGAGCTGGCTGCAAGTATTTTGCAGTGCTGTTCCTTATCCTGGAACCTCCTGAACTTGTGGGGGGCCGTATAATTCTGATCCATATCTTATAGTAGAAGAGTATAAAGGCTAAAAAAAAAAAAAAAGTCACATTCTTTGGGCTGGAACTTGGTGGCAAGTGACATGGCTGGTAAACACCACAAATTCACAGCCCTATAATGTCTGCGGTAACTAATACCAGGTCTGTGCTATCTGACTGCCCGCACCTGATTGAAAGCTGGATGTACAGGTGACAAGGTGCCTTAGGTAATTAGACCACATTAACAAGTATGGGCTAGTATTTGATTTCATGCAGCTTTATGCTGCTGCTGAGAGAATAGGCAGTGATTTTGAAGCTTCCCAGTAGAAAGTACAAAATATCAAACCTCTTGAGTAAATCATATCATAGAATGGCTTGGGTTGGAAGGGACCTTAAAGATCATCTAGTTCCAACCCCCCTGCCATAGGCAGGGATGCCACCCACTAGATCAGGTTTGCCAGGGTCCCATCCAGCCTGGCCTTGAACACCTCCAGGGATGGGGCATCCACAGCCTCTCTGGGCAACCTGTTCCAGTGCCTCACCACCCTCTGAGTAAAGAACTTCTTCTTAACATCCAATCTAAATCTCCCCTCTTTCAGTTTAAAAACATTCCCCCTTGTCCTATCATTATCTACACAAGTAAAGAGTCCCTCTCCATCTTTTTTAGAAGTCCCCTTTAAGTACTGAAAGGCCACAATGAGGTCTCCCTGGAGCCTTCTCTTCTCCAGGCTGAACATCCCCAGCTCTCCAGCTCTCTCAGCCTTTCTTCATAGGAGAGGTTTTTCCAGCCCTCTGATCATCTTCATGGCCCTCCTCTGGACCCGTTCTAACAGGTCCACATCCTTCTTGTGCTGGGGGCCCCAGACCTGGACGCGGTACTCCAAGTGGGGCCTCACAAGGGAAGAGTAGAGGGGGACAATCGCCCCCCTTGACCTACTGGCCACGCCTCTCTTGATGCAGCCCAGGATGCAGTTGGCCTTCTGGGCTGGCTGCAAGCGCACGCTGCTGGCTCGTGTCGAGCTTCTCATCCACCAGAACCCACAAATCCCTCTCCGTGGGGCTGCTCTCAAGGAGTTCTTCTCCCAGTCTGTACTCATGTCTGGGATTGCTCCGATCTAGGTGCAGCACTTTGCACTTGGACTTGTTGAACCTCATTTTGGTTCATGTGGGCCCACTTCTCAAGCTTATCCAGGTCCCTTTGGATGGCATCCCTTCCTTCTGTTATATCAACTGCACCACTCATCCTGGTGTCATCTGCAAACTTGCTGAGGGTGCACTTGATCCCTTCATCTGTGTCATTCATGAAGATATTGAAAAGCACCAGTCCCAAGACAGACCCCTGAGGGACACCACTCATCACCAGCTTCCACCTGGACATAGAACCATTGACCACTACTCTCTGGGTGCGGTCATCGAGCCAATTCCTTATCCACCAGATGGTCCACCCTTCAAATCCATATCTCTTCACTGTAGAAATCAGGATGTCATGTGGGACAGTGTCAAAAGCCTTACAGAAGTCCAGGTAGATGACATCAGTTGGTCTTGCCTTGTCAACTGAAATATAATTGTTATAACAAGTTTTATACTGAATTAGTACTTAATCAGGTGTTGCTGTGGTACCTTTTATCCAGTACCTGTAACTATGCCATCACAGAACTCCAGCCTGAGAAAAGTAGGTGCCATTCCCATCATGCTTTTTTTTTCTTGCCCTTCTTTCCCTTTTACTTTCACAGAGTGCTGTTATGTTGTCATTCCTTCTGTATTCTCCTCTGTTCTTTCATCATGAAGCAGAGGGAGGGGCAATAAATGCCTCCTGGTCTTATGGTTATCCTTGCTTTCTCTTCTAGACCTCCTGACCTACTGGTCTTTGCATCAAGGCTAAGATTCCTCTTTATCTTCCCATAAATGCGTTAGCCAAGGGGAGTGGCATTGGCCCAGAGTTCTCATAGTAGCCAGTTAGCATTTTGTTTTTAAAAATAAGCAAAAAAACCCCACAACCCACCTCCGTGACATGATACGGGAAACTTGGTTTTCAACATCAGTGTTGGTTTTTTTTGATTTTTTGAATGAACTTATTCTGTGCTTATTCTGGGGATTGGCAATGGAGCTGAGCTGAAAATGGGTAATTTTTTTAATAGGTGAGAGGTGGGATTGTGCATTTCTGGTCCTACCCTCCAACAACACCAACACATCTTTTTGACGTTAAGATTAAGCATGGTAGAATCAAAAGAACCTTTTTTTTTTTTCCATATTTGATTAAAAAAGCAGACCTTTGCAGTCTGCTTGAGAAATTGAAAAGAAACTTGAAACTGAAAAAGTGTGTTCTAATTGGTATTGCTTTGAGTTGGTATGTACCAATAGAGCTGTTGAAACAAGGTTCGGATCAACCCATCAAGCTAAACTGTCCAGCCTGCAATTATTCCACACTACTATATAATGTTATGTAGTTTATTGGTTATCTGTCTCTAGTAAACATTGTATTTCCTTCTAACATAAGAATTAAATGTTTTGCTTAACAGACACATGCAAGCCAGTATACGCTTAGTTATTTCCATTGTTCATAGACTGCAAAGTTTGTGGGGGTTGTTTTTTGTTTGTTTGTTGTTGTTTTGGTAGAAAAACAAACTTGAGTATCACTGTCAGTCTCTTCCACAGTAGAAAGGGGGGGGGATTGCAATACAGTGTCTTGGTCTAAACTCTGACTGAAAAGGATAAGCTTCAGAAACCAGCTGAAGTAGAAATGATAATTGAACTAACCATTTTGATTTAACCCAGCAGGCATCTGAGTACCACACAGCTATTTGCTCACTCTCCAGCCCCAGCAGCGGGATGGGGGAGAGAATCTGTGGGGGAGAAGCAAGGGAAAATAACGTTGATAAATTATGATAAAGGAATATACAAAGCAAGTGATGCTCAATGCAATTGTTTGCCACCTGCTGACTGATGCCTAGCCAGACCCCAAGCAGTGGTCTTAGCTGTGTCCCCTCCCAGCTTCTTGTGTACCCCAAGCCTCCTCCTTGGCAGGGTAATATGAGAAGCTGAAAAGCCCTTGACTTAGTTGTTGCAGAGCAGTGCTTACACTAAAACATCAGTGCGTTATCAGCATTATTCTCATCCTAAATCTAAAACACAGCACCACACCAGCTACTAGGAAGAAAATTAAATCCCGGCCAAAACCAGGGCACTAATCTCTTGTATAATGTATCCAAGAGTTGGACATCACGACCTAGACTAGAAAGAAAACAACTATCTGTTATTCCTTAAAATGCAGTTGTATGGTGTGTATCCTTATACAGAGCTTCGCACCTGAACCACACAATGTGCTCAAGAATAGTAGTTTCCTCTTTCCTGAGCAGCTGATTATTTTGGTATATAATTCTGGAGCTACTTGTGGTAATGCGCAAAGTAACTTGTCACTTTCTAGACTTCAGAAATACAGGGTATATGAAACTACAAGTTTAACTGTTCTGTCTTCCTGTATCTGAATATTGTAAGGTGTAATTTGATAAGCTGTATCCTGCATTAGGTCATTAGCCACATATTTCTGGCATATGACATACAAATACTTGAAGCCATATTTGCCTATTACTAGATGACCCAGAAGTGATAGGGACTAGATTACATGAAAGGATTCATCAGGCTGCAGAGGAAAGTAAAAGCATACTCTCCTCAGTCTGATTTGAGGGGAAGATCATCTGCCCGTTTTTGAAACTGAAACTGAATACTAAAATGGAAGTGCTGTGAATAATCTTGAGGGTCTGACTTGAAAGCACTGGCTCGTTCAGCTCTGCCTATCCCTGACATCTTGGAGGAAGAGGGTTGTGTGTGCCTGGTGCAGGGGCAAAAGGAACAGAGCTGGAGGAAACATAGGAGAGATTTTTGGTAGAAAAGCAAACTTGAGTATCACTGTCAGTCTCTTCTCCAAAGTATAAAGGGGAGGAATTGTAATACAGTGCCTCAGTCTAAGTCTTAATCTTATTTTTGAGTTGGAACTCCTCCCTTTGGGGAAATTTTTTTCCCAAGTATATAATTTCACAAGTTTCTTAGATAAACCTATACCATTAGCCTAAACTGGTCTTTCTTATTGATGTGTTTTGCGTCATTCAAGCAAGAGTGTTGTGGTTTAATGCTGGCAGGCAGATAAGTACCATACAGCTGCTTTTTTGCTCTCCCCAGGTAGGATGGGGGAGAGAATTGGGAAGGTAAAAGTGGAAGAACTTATAGGTTGAGATAAAAGACAGCTTACTAAGTAAAGCAAAAGCCACGCACACAAGCAAAACAAGGAATTCATTTGTTACTTCTCATTGGCAGGCAGGTGTTCAGACGCTTCCAGAAAAGCAGAGCTCATCACACATAACGGCTTCTTGGGAAGACAAATGCCATCACTTCAACTACAACCCCCTCCCCCCCCTTCCTCCTTTGTTCCAGCTTTTATTACTGAGCATGATGTCATATGGCATAGAATATCTATTTTGTCAGTCTGGGTCAGTTGTCCTGGCTGTGTCCCCTCTGCCATTCTGGTACACCCCAGTCTTCTTGCTAGCAGGGCAGCATAAGAAGCAGAAACGTCCTTGGCTCTGTGTAAGCACTGCTCTTCAACAACTAAAAATATTGGTGTGTTATCACCACTATTTTCATCCGAAATCCAAAACACAGCATTGTGTGAGCCTCTATGGAGAAAATTAACTCCATCCCAGCCAAAATCATGACACAGCACTTTAAAACACTTCAGTAACCTTATGTAAAAGGCTCTACAGCTTTAACCTTACTATTTTACAGCTCTAAGGAGTATCAATTAAGGACAGATTAGCTTCTGAAATGCACACAGGTTATGTGGTCATTCATTATTCAGTTTCTTTGAGAAATACCTAGAAAATGTTTAATGCAGAAGCTCAGTATCAGGCAGGAATTATTATGTAAGTGCTTGTGGATCTTAACCATATTTATGCAAATGCTTTACAGGAACAAAGAAAATTCATCACCCTTAGAATCAAATCAAATACAAGGTAAAGATAAACTGAAAAAGAGGAAGATAGCTGAAACCTCTAATGTTATAACAGAAACACTGCCATCTGCAGAATCGGAGCCTATTGAAATTGAGGTTGAGATTGCTGAAGGGACAATTGAAATGGAAGATGATAGCGTCGAGACACTTGAAGAAGTAGCTTCTGCAGAGCAATCCATAAAGTATGTACAGACAACGGGTACATCAGATGAATCTGCTTTGGCTCTTTTGGCAGATATTACCAGCAAGTATCGTCAGGGAGAACGAAAATGCCAGATCCAAGAAGAAGGTGACAGTGCAACTGATCCCTTATGCAAACAGGTAGAAGGTATTGAAATTGTGGAACTTCAGCTATCACACATGAACAATTTATTCTATTGTGAGAAATGTAACCGTTCATTTAAATTGTTTTACCATTTTAAGGAACACATGAAAATACACTCTACTGAGAGTTACAAGTGTGACATATGCAATAAAAGGTACCTACGAGAGAGTGCTTTGAAACAGCACCTCACCTGTTACCACGTTGATGAAGGTGGTGCCAGCAAGAAGCAAAGACCTGGCAAAAAAATACATATATGCCAGTACTGTGAAAAACAGTTTGACCACTTTGGACATTTTAAAGAGCACCTCCGGAAGCACACAGGTAAGAGTACTACTATAGGCACGTACATGTGGCGCTTTGACTCTAGCACTTTGGATTTCTGCATGTTTTGGGGAAGTAGAGAATATGCTAAAGAGAGCACACAAGTCCCAAGTGCTAGAAATACTTGGCTTCCAGTTACAACTAAAATCATAGAATCTTGTTGATTCTATGCTGATTTTTTTTTCCCATTGATATAAACTGTGAGGAATCGAGGTTTTTTTTTTTTTAAGTGGTTAAAAACAGGCACCTAAAACCAGAAAATCCTAATGAAGCTTCTCTCAAGTGTGTTAAACTGTTTTCTAAAAAATACTTTGTAAGGCACGTTTACTTCTTCAAAAGTGCCAAACTGAGTAGCTACTTTTATTTTCACAACTGTGATTTTGTCAGGGTGAAATACTACCCCTATCCTTGCTCTTGACATCTCATCTCATGATTTGATTTTGTTTGTTAACTGACACAGCAAAGTATTTCTATTGACTATAGTAGACTCTTGTTATCCAGTTTTCATAAAGGCAGATTTTACAATAGCATCTTCTGAGTACAAAATTATCCCATATAATATGGAAGGTTAACATGCTACTTCATCTCATTGAAAAGTCTTTACTGTCTGTACAGATACTGAGTGTTATATAGCTAACTCTTTGAATGTAAAATATATGGTCCTGATCCTTCTATATGTTTTTGTTTAATATGTCAGTCATGAGTCATCAGTAAGAATTTAATGGAGGGTAGTAGCCCTCTTCTTTCTCAGCTTGTTGTTAAAGTCTTTTATTTGAACTTCTTTGCATCTGTGTATGGGACTCCTGATTATTGATATATGACACTGTATCCAGTCTAATCCCAGTAGCCCCTTAAAAGTTGCATTTGTAAAAAGTCTATGGCAAATCCTTATTCCCTATAAAGTAGGAAGTGTTTCTTCAATATAGCTAAGCCAACTATGAGCTATGTAATGAAAGTGTTTTCAGAGAAAAGTTTATGGCAGATTAACCCAAATATCACCATATGGTGGTGGTGGTTTGTTGTGACAAAGAACTTTGGGGACCAAGCAACTTAGCATATCACAGACGATGCGTAGTACTTTATCAATATTTATTGATACAAGTATAACACATGGAATGTAATTACTTTTGGTTTAGCATTTTGAAAGCCTTAAGCTTAAGTCAGACCTGATACTACCATTTCACTGTGGTCTCCTAAGATCAGTGGAAAAACTCCCATTGAGCCCAAAGGCTTTCTAAACTCTGATTTCTGTATAGCATTAGTTGAATACTAAAATGAAGAGTCCAAGAAGAAAACTTCCTACAAACTATCTCATCCTGTTGCTGTTTAATCACAACACCAGCAATAACATTCAAGTAGCAAGTGCAGAAGAAATAGACACCTTATTAATTTTGGTAATTCTTTTTGATGTAGGAATTTGATATCAGCAAAAGCTGTTCTCTTGTTTCAAGAAAAGAAATTAGGAAGGGTAACCTTGGAGCTTCTTTCTCGCACACTTATACAGTGCCTTAAGAATCCTCTGAATCTATTAAGAAACTAAAAAAAAAAAACAAAAAAACTCAAAATTGTCTTGCATGTCATGTGCCCGTGAACATACTAACAAAGTCATCTCCAGAATTTATAAACGGAGTGTTTTTGCATGATGTAATGATTCTTTTTTTACTGCATGAGAATCAATGCAAATTTGCTTGCCAATTGTAGGTAACTCACAGGACAGAAATTCTGCCAGGCTTAATGTATATCCTTTGAAGTCAGTAGTTCTAATTTGTCTTGCACAAGAAGAGCAACTTCCTCATACAGAAGTCAATCTTAGAAGGAAGCTATTGCTCTCAATATGCTTGTCTAATCCTGGTATTTTGCAAAGCTTATATCCCCTAGCAGAAAGAGACACTGAACAGCTTTGATTTCCTCTGATTTTACTGGGATTTTTGACTGCTAAATATTTCTCAAATTTATTTATTTATTTTAACTTTTACGGAGTGTGAGTTTGCTCACATGAGTGAAGATGGAAGTGAGGGAGTTTTGATGTGCTCCAAGCAGCTAAACGTCTGAAAACTCTGTAAGTGAAGTAATTTGTATACAGATTATACGAACTTGTTAGGAAAAAAAATAATCAAGGGCTTTTCCATTGTGTGGTAAATCTAAAATATGATTTTACAGGAAGTGTACTTTAAATAACATCTTCCATAGTTGTGAATAAGTGGACTCTGAATACCTTGAATAAATAATTGCAAAGAGTTCGTTTGATAAATGCCTGCCTTTGGGGTACTTGTGGGGGGAAAAACAATAAAAAGCTGGGTTTATTCTTTCTTTCTAAACACAACTTAAATAATGATGTGGTAGCTTTATAGTTAGGGATGTATTCCTTTGTATTTCTTACACATTAGGCAAATAAAAATCACAGTGTTAGACATTTATTTGGGTTAACAATATTTATTTTGGACCATCTCCTTCCTGTGGCTATAGGATTACAAAGGGACCAGCACAATATCAGACTGTCTTCTGTCAGAATTTCTGTCCTGTGAGTTACTCACGATTGGTGAGGGAAATCTCATTCTTTTTCATACAGTGAAAAAAAGATCAACACTAGATCCAGTCAAAAACCTCCCTCTTTAGAAAATCTCAGTTAGATGAGGCTAAACTTGCAGCTGAATCATACGCAGGAGAAGAGAAACAGGCTGTCATCTTTAGTAGAGGCGTTCAGCCCCCTGCTCACATTGCCAATGCCTCTCTCAAGGTAACGGCGGCCTGGCATGCCGTGCATGCTTTCCATCCCCCTTGTGAGCTGTACAACTTGGGTCACAGTGCTGATTTGTGCTGTGCAAGAAGTCGCGTGACTTCTTTTGGCCCTTGGATATTGCTAGCATTATCATTGAATTGTCACTTTCAGTTACTTTTGTCAGAATATGGTGAAGATTACTGAAGAATTTCAGTAAGAACAGAATAAATCTGTCCCTTACTGTGTGGTGGCTTACTTCAAGTAACTATTTAAATGTGGCCAAATCACAGGGCAGGTGAAGGTCTGTGGTGTGAGTTTTGTGCTGCTTTATCTTCTTGGCTTGCCATTGTATGTGGTTGCTCATGCAAAGTCTGTAATTTTTGACATTAGAGACCGGTGGCAGTTCACTATCCTCTGTATTACCTTACAACAGTCTCTGAAAACATAGCCTTCTGTAATCATTAAGGGGAATATTCATACCATTTAACTTTTTTTGGTAGCCTTTAGGTGTGTAAGCCAGAATTATAGGCTACTTGTGGATTTCTGTTGAAAAGCTAGTTGGGTATTTCTGAAAATATAGATTTATTGGCTTTCCATCCCAGTTGGTAACTACCATCTTCCTAAAAATGTAGGCTTTTAAACTTTATCTAGCTAGAATATATTCTTACATTATTCACTGAAATAATCCTCATTTGGAATTCATCCTCTTTTGGAATTCATTAAGCAGTTTGTTTCAGTAGTTACACTGATGCCAGTACCTTCACAGATTAATTATCAGACTTTTAGAAGAAACATACTGGTTTTTGTACTTTAATTTCCTTGAATTTCATTGTGTTTGTACGTGATTAAATTAGTAAACAGACACCAGTTGTACTTGGCTACTACTTGATGGCAGTAATAACAATATGCTACTCTGGATGAAAAAAGAAAACAGGACCTATTTTCAGTCTTCCCTGCTGTTGTCCTTAGCTGGCTTCCCAGTGGAAAATGTTCTTCTTTTTGGTACCAGGTTTGAAAGAAAGTGACTAAATAGAAAGAATTATCATCTTGCTTGTGCCCATCTATGTCCCTCCGTGCTTTCTCTTCGCATTTTTTTTAAATGCTGATGCATTGTTACTTCATGGTCAGGTCATTCTGTGCCAGCTTCTTTGTCTGGAGCTCAATTTCAGCTCTTGAGCATAAGCTGTTCTTGTTCTTGAAAATAAAACTTTGTATTTTTTTAATACTTTCTTTAATGTGTGACTTTGTATAATTTCTAATGTTGAGTCTTTAACTATAAATATTATCAGGTGAAAAGACTATATAGCTGCTATTTCATTAAGATATTTTGACAGGATAGCAATCTAACTTCCATAGAAAAATAAATGTACTTTAAACAGCACTAGCAATTATATTAGGTTGTCATTTCCTAAATTTACATAATTTAAATTTACATAATCTATTTACATAAATGAAGTTCGCATGCAATGTCTTTCTCTTCTGTAGAATAATCCAGTTAGCCAAGTTTTTACAGTATATCTATCAATCTATGCAAAATGGAGAGAGGACAAAGGAAGAGCTGACAGAAAACCATTTTTTATACACTTAAATCCCTGTGTTTGTCTTAATAGGTGAAAAACCATTTGAATGTCCAAACTGCCGCGAACGTTTTGCTAGGAATAGCACACTGAAGTGTCACTTGACAGCCTGTCAGTCTGGAGTTGGAGCTAAAAAGGGAAGAAAGAAGCTATATGAATGTCAGGTGGGTAATGGAAGTTGCAGTCTGAGGTTAGACACCTCCTTCCTGTGTTGAGGGAATGAATACTAAGCAGGAAAGACAACAAGAGTGGGCTCATATCTCCAAGAACTACTTTTAGTAAAACAAATATAAGGATCACATTCAACCGCAACATGCAGATAAATTATTTTGTCCAAGTAGTTCCATTTAAAACATGGAATTACTGATATGGATCTTCATAATACTTCATTAATCTTTCTGCTTCCTTTTCATGATGCACTGACCTAGGCCTTTCCCTCTTGTGAGCATGGTTCACTAAAGTCCAAATTACAAAGTACTATTTTATTTTCCTATTTTGTTTTTCTTCTGTTTGATACCCAATATATTGACTTGATCTATAAAGTCTTTCTATCTTATGATGACAATCCATATCTTTTAAGCAAATAAAAATGCTGTAGATAGACATATAAGGTACTTGGTCACTATATGTAACTGAGGTTCAAAAAGCTGTTCAGAAGAAAGTTACTTAACTTTTAAGAATCAGCTTTTAAAAGCTAAATAATATGAGAACTAAGGTTGGCTGTAGCATTTTTTTTTATTTGCCATTTTGCTGCTTCAGTTCTGCAACAGTCTCAAATACACTTCTCTCTCCACCCCCCACCCCCCAAGGCTCTCATCCTATTCAGTTGATAGATAGGCTGTGGTTTGAAGTTAATTTGGCTTGTGTAGTGAAGAAAACTGCTGGACATGGGTTTTGTTTGTTCCAAAAGAGAACATTTTTTACTTACAGAAAGCAGCAAATACTGCAGGAGATGAATGAATGAATTCTGTGTGTTGCTAATCGCACTTTAATTGGAAGTTTCACTGATGCTGTTGCATCATTTAGTTTTTATGCTAGTCTGAAGTTAATTTCTGTGGGCATAGCTATGTTTTAAAGATGTTTGTTTTGAGCATGAGAACTGCTGTTAACAAAGTTGTATCTAGTAGCATCAGACTCAATATACTGTTTTGTCTTTGCAACCCTTTGGTTTAATTGCATTGTGTCATAGCTTTCTCTTTCTAAATTGATACCATGTTCTCTTACAGCTGTTGTGAATGTGGATTAGTGTTACTTCAGCCCACAGCAACAGCAGTAATTCCTGGATATTTTTTTCTTGATTTTTTTTGTCTTTAGAACTAAATTTGAATAGTATTCAATAAATAAAATCTTGGCTCACTGCAGAACGAGGAGAAAACAAAATTGTACTTGCTCGATGAGCACTTCTGTTGCTTTTCAGTGTATGTCTTGAGGACTGAATTAGGCTACATGTGGCAAGAGCGGTAATTATGTGCTTGGGCATTACTAATAGTTATTACCTTTATATATGACTAAGTAATTTTGTGTGTTTATTTATAAGGTTAATATTTTAAACGCTTGTACAACATCTTTCTAAAGCATGAGTTTGGGCGGAAGAAAGCCTGGCACTAGTATCATAAACCTGTTTTTAACAGACTTCAACAGTAAAATGGGGATATTCAGACCCATTACAATACCTGTTCCTTGAGTTAATTCCTGTCAGTTACTCCATCATCCTTCTGTGCTGTTGTCAAAAATTAAGAGGAGATAGAACACTGTTTCAAAAATGCTTGCTGACAGTGAAGGAGTGTTGAAACATGTTCTTTGCTTCTTTCTGCAACTGAGAACAGTTCTATGGAAAAAGACTCCTGAGCCTGTTTCTTTACTCCAAGTGCGACTCTACCCCACTCTTCTCTCTCTGGCACCTTATTCGTTTCTGCAGTGTTTCTGTGTATTATTTTCAGGCTACTCACCTCAGTCAGTGTCAGCTGAAGGGAAGAAATGAAAGTGTGCTCAAGTGCTTTGTGAAAATAGTGCCTCTGCAGTCTAGGCAGTACTTCTAGGTGGAGAAGACTTAAAGGGATGGAGTTTTTAAGATATTTTTATCTACTGAGATTTTTTTTTTTAATAGCAAAATGGGAGAGTTTACTCTAGCTGGTTAAACCTCACATTGCTGTGAACAAAATAAAGATAATGAGGAAAAGGGGGCTAGTAGTACTGCATCTAGAACTTCAGTAACAGGACAATTTGTATCACACTTTCATCATGCAATATTATTGCACAAATATAGTTTTCTGCTCAAAATTCTAGTACCAGATCTTTATTGGGGCATGCTTCTGTATGTGAATTTCACATAAGGTTGAAATAAGAAAAATTTCAAAATCTGTACTGACTCATAAATTCAGTAAGTATCCTGTTTATGTATAAATAGAAGGGCTACAAAGCTGGTGAAGGGCTTGGAACACACGTCCTATGAGGAGTGGCTGAGGGAATGGGGGTTGTTTAGTCTGGAGAAGAGGAGGCTCAGGGGAGACCTTATTGCTCTCTACAACTATCTGAAAGGCAGTTGTGGGGAGCTGGGGGTTGGTCTCTTCTCACAGGTAACTAGTGATAGAACTAGAGGCAATGGTCTCAAGTTGCGCCAGGTGAGATTTAGGTTGAAAATTCTGAGACATTTCTTCTCAGAAAGAGTGGTCAGGCATCGGAACGGTTTGCCCAGGGAGGTGTTGGCATCACTGTCCCTGGTGTGTTCAAGGAAAGGTTGGACCTGGTGCTTAGGGACATAGTTTAGTGGGTGACATTTGTAGTAGGGTGATGGTTGGAAGAGACCTTCAAGATCATCTGGTCCAACCTTAATGATTCTATGAAATGGCACGGTTTCTTAAATAGTAATAACAGACGCTCTGTTCATCTGAATCATAGAATGGTTTGGGTTGGAAGGGACCTTAAAGATCATCTAATTCCATGGGCAGGGACACCTCCCACTAGACCAGGTTGCTCAAAGCCCCATCCGACCTGGTCTTGCCTCATCCCTGGAAGAGTTCATCCACAACTTCTCTGGGCAACCAGCAACCAGTTCCAGTGCCTCACCAACCTCATAGTAAAGAATTTCCTCCTAATGTCTGATCTAAATCTACCCTCTTTTAGTTTAAAACCATTAACCCTTGTCCTATTGCTATACTGCCTTTTAAAGAGACCCTCCCCAGCTTTCTTGTAGGCTCCCTTTAGGTACTGGAAGGTTGCTCTAAGGTCTCCCTGGAGCCTTCTCTTCTCCAGGCTGAACAACCCCAACTCCCTCAGCCTGTCTTCACAGGAGAAATGTTCCAGACCTCTGATCAACC
This sequence comes from Cygnus olor, assembly GCF_009769625.2. Classification (NCBI taxonomy): domain Eukaryota; kingdom Metazoa; phylum Chordata; class Aves; order Anseriformes; family Anatidae; genus Cygnus; species Cygnus olor. Next base: position 3,991,439 of record NC_049199.1, read on the forward strand.
TTATGTTGTGGGGCCCCAGAGTTGAATGTAGTACTCCAGGTGGGGTCGGGTCTCATGAGAGCAGAGTAGAGGGAATCACCTCCCTCAACCTGCTGGTCATGGTTCTTTTGATGCAGCCCAGGATGCAGTTCGCTTTCTGGGCTGCAAGCTCACGTTGCTGATTCATGTTGAGCTTCTCGTTAATTAACACCCCCAAGTCCTTCTCCTCGGAGCTGCTCTCAGTCCATTTTCCACCCAGCCTGTATTTGTGCTTGGGGGATTGCCCCAACCCAGATGCAGGACCTTGTACTTGGCCTTTTTGAACTTTGTGAGGTTTGCACAGGCCCTCCTCTCAAGCCTGTCTAGGTCCCTCTGCATGGCATCCCTTCCTTCCAACATGTCTACTGCACATGACACCATAGAGCTTGGTGTCATCAACCAACTTGCTGAGGGTGCGCTCAATCCCACTGTCCGTGTCAGCGTCAAAGATGTTAAAGAGCACTGGCCCCAATATCGACCCCTAAGGAACACCGCTCTTTACTGATCTCCACTTGGATGTCGAGCAGTTGATCACAGCTCTTGGAGCGTGACCGTTCAGCCGATTCCTTGTCCACTGAGTGGCCTATTCACATCAAATCCATGTCTCTCCAATTTAGAGACAAGGATATCAAGTGGGACGGTGTCAAATGCTTTGCATAGGTCCAGGTAGGTGATGTCAGTTGCTCTTCCCCTATACACCAATGCTGTAACCCCATTGTAGAAAGACACCAGATTTGTCAGGTGTGATCTGCCCTTACTGAAGTTATGTTAGCCGTCACTGATCGTCACCTTATTTTCCATGCTTTAGCATAGTTCCCAGGAGTATCTGCTCCATAATCTTGCTAGGCACAGAGGTGAGACTGACTGGCCTGTAGTTCCCTGGGTCTTCCTTTTTTTCCCTTTTTAAAAATGCGGGTTATGTTTCCCCTCTTCCAGTCAGTGGGAGCTTCACTGGACTGCCATGACTTCTCAAATATGATGGACAGTGACTTAGCACCTCAGAGGTGGAGAATAACCTCTCTCAACCTGCTGGTCACGCATCTTTTCATAGAATCACTTAGGTTGGAAAAAAAACTTCCAAGATCATCAAGTCCAACCATTAACGTAGTACTGCCAAGTCTACCACTAAACCATGTCCCTAAGCACCACATCTACATGTCTTTTAAATACCTCCAGGGATAGTGACTCAACTTCCCTGTACAGATTGTTTCAATGCCTCACAACCCTTTCGGTGAAGAAATTTTTCCTAATATCCAACCTAAACCTCCCCTGGCACAACTTAAGGCCATTTGCTCTTGTCCTGTCGCTTCTTGCTTAGGAGAAGAGACCAACCCCCACCCTGCTATAACCTCCTTTGAGGTAGTTGTAGAGAGGTCTCCCTGAGCATCTTTTTCTCTAGACTAAATAACCCCGGCTTCCTTGGCTGCTCTTCATAAAACTTGTTCTCTAGACCCTTCACCAGTTTCATTGCCCTTCTTTGGATGCACTGTAGCACCTCAATGTCCTTGTAGTGAGGGGCCCAAAACTGAACACAGTATTTAAGGTGTGTTCTCGCTAGAGGTTTTGATGCAACGCAGGATATGGTTGACTTTCTGGGCTGCAAGCACACATTGCCAGCTCATGTTGAGTTTTTCATCCATCAACACCCCCAAGTTCCCACAGGGCTGCTCTCTATCCACTCATCACCTAGCCTGTATTCGTGTTTAGGATTGCCCCAACCCAAGTGCAGGACACTGCACTGACATCTGAACTTTTACCTCTAACATGTTTGTTTTGTTGTTGTTGGTTTTGTTTGCTTGTTTGTTTTTGTTTTTAATTTAAGTAGCAAGAAGCTACACTATGTGAAGCCATGGTCTTAAATAGACACTATGCTTTGTCATATTTCTATTGGCACTGTTTAACATACTGTATCTTTTGTTTTAGGTTTGTAACAGCGTGTTTAACAGCTGGGATCAATTTAAAGATCACTTGGTAATACACACTGGTGACAAACCCAACCACTGTACCTTATGTGATTTATGGTTTATGCAAGGCAGTGAACTGAGAAGACATCTCAAAGACATGCACGATATTTCAGAACGACTAGTGACAGAAGAGGTTCTTCCAGTGGAAGCTGTGGACATTGAACCAGTAACATCAATGACTATAATAGAACAGGTGGAGCAAGTCCACGTCCTACCAGTAATCCAGGTACAAGTGGATCCTGCGCAGGTAACTGTGGAACAGATGCACCAGGATCTCATACAGGACAATCAAGTGAAAGGCATGCAGATGGATGAACTGCAAGAACAGGTGCAAATTAGTTACTTGGAAGTCGAGCACATTCAGACTGAACAAGTTCATGCGGAGCAGTTGCATGTTGAGCATGTAAATCAAATACAGATGGAAGAAGTACGGGCAGAACTTATAGATGGAACAAACCTTGAACAAGCAGAATATGAAAGTGTTGATCAAGGAGAAGCAGAAAAAAAAGAAACCTAGTCACATAGATGATGTAGATAAGGAAGATCATGAACAAGCTGAAGACAATTAGTGGACACTGAATGAAAAAGTGGATGACTAGGACAATTAACCACGCTGTGCAGGTTTACAAATGAAATGCCAAATTATATTTGTGAACTTTTATATTGGCTTTTGAACCATCAGTGGTCATCTTTCCAATATTATTTCCTTAGAAATCCGGACAAGTGGACCAAAGTTAGTTTTCTTTGTGTACAACTAAATTTCTCTCATGTGAAAAATAATTCATTCATGTAATAACACAGAGCAAACTACCATAGAGATGGACAGCTTTGTGAGGATTTTGATAATCCTCACAAATCACTGTTATATCATTCTTGGGTATATGTAAGAGTAACCTCTTTTCTTCTTGCCATAGAAGCAAACTCTTGTTATAGATTTGCAGAGTGTCTGTGGCAGAAGAATTAGTAAAATCTGGTGGGTTATAATATAAATGTGTTGTGGTTTAGCCCGGCTGGCAGCCAAACACCACACAGCTGTTCGCTCACCCTCCCCCCTCCCTCTCCGGGATGGGGGAGAGAAACGGGAAAGTGAAGTCTGTGAGTTAAGACAGTTTATTAAGACAGGGAAAAGAATAACAACAATAATAATAATAATAATAGTATTAATAGTAATAATGTGTACGAAACAAGTGATGCACGATGCAATTGCTCACCACCCGTTGACCGATGCCCAGCCTATCCCCGAGCAGCCGGCCCCCCCTCCACCCCGGCTAGCCACCCCTATATATTGTTCAGCATGACGTCAGATGGTATGGAATACCCCTTTGGCCAGTTTGGGTCAGCTGTCCTGGGTCTGTCCCCTCCCAGCTCCTGCTGCATCCCTAGCCTGCTCGCTGGCAGGGCAGAGTGAGAAGCTGAAAAGTCCTTGGCTTGGTGTAAGCACTGATCTGCAACAATTAAAACATCAGCATGTTATCAGCGCTCTTCTCATTCTAATCCAAAACATAGCACCCTGCCAGCTACTAGGAGGAAAATTAACTCTGTCCTAACTGAAACCAGGACAAAATGACCAATGGGGTACCTGTGAGTTTTCTGGGCAGACTGTTTGCCATCCAACTGCAGTGTTGTATCTAACAGCAGTCCCTGCATTTCTTTAATCTGAGAAGCTTTATATCAAGCTGGAACTTCTGAACTTTCAGGGTGGGAGAAAACCATTTTTGCTGGAGGTCTCGGAGCACAAAAATCCTGTGCCTTTTCAACACTGACGTGTTAAATTTCCACAAAGGTCCTAGTGTGTTCAAGAACCTAGTTCAGTAAAAGGCAATGTAAGTAATGTTATAATGCTTTATATTTTTGCTTAAAATTAGTTGTCAACTACTGATTTTTTTTTTTGCATTAAATTTAGAATGGGGCAGGTTGAAGGAGGAAACATTCCATATGGAGGCAATGGGACATTATAAAAGGAACACATTAAAATAGGAAAAGCTCAGTAGAATCTGTGCTAAACATGAGCTGGAAGAAAGCTATCAGCATACTCTTTTATAAATCTTCATTTTTGAAAATGAATACGTTTAAACAAATTGAGAAGACTCATCTCTCTGGTATCAGGTTCCTGTTTTTTTGAAATTAAGTTCTGACACTTGACACAAAGATGACATGCTAAAAATAGAAGTAAAAGCCATAGGTATGAGTGCTAAACTGTGGATTAAAAGTAGGAGTAAATATTTTAATCGATATTAGACAGTAAGTCAATACCAACCATGAAATGTTCATTATTTGCTTCATCCAATAAACTAGGAACAATTGAGTGACTGGCAATTACAGTGCCAGATCCCAGTGTTAAGAGTCAATCTCATTTTAATAAGATAAATAGTTCGTTAGTATGAAGTTTGTTTAGAAAATATTGGTCTGGCTCTGTGTTCAGCCATGCTAAGAACTTCTAATTCTCAATTATTACCTTGAGATTAGAGTCATTCCATTCTTATGAAAAACTTTCTTTTCAAAGCCTTAACTGAAGGGAGGAATTCTTGCAAGGAAGTTCCCTAATGCACTTAGTAATCCTGTAGATCTTAGTTAAAATCAAGCTTTTCTATTCAGTCTTCTCCTAAGGTAGAAATATTTCCTCAAATCTGTGCTTCTATTTAGTCTCATTCAAAATGATTCTTGTGTTTCATCTTACCCTTTGAGAAATTGTTGCAAAACAAACATGGATCTCAATTAAAAATTTTAACAATGTGATTAATGTAACTTGCATTCTTTTTTAATGATGTGTTGTGTTTCCTGAGATTCAAGTAGTATGTGATGAAATTCTGTGCTAAGGGAAGAATGTGGCCCAATGTTAATCATGCAAGTGAAAGTTGGTAATTGTATTTATACTTGGCTTTTGATAAGAAGCCCAGTTTTTGATAACATGCAGGGGACATATTATCTCTACCTTCAGTGGAGGAAGGAGAAGGATGCTGACTGTTTTGCTCCTCCTCTGCACAGGATGAAAGCAATCTCAGACTCTAACTGGGATTTGTACCCATAGAGTTCCTTTCCCAGGTGTTGAGCAAGGCAGAGGTTGCCTTTCAGTGCCTGTCTGTGTGAGTGGAGGCTATGCTGGGTTAAGGGTTTGGGTTCAATGTGGGGGAAGGCCTTAGGGACAGGGTGAAAGGCTTTCTTCAAGTAATAACTCCACTGGAAAGTTTTTCCCTTTGCAAACCCCAATTCCCTACCTATAATTTCATTCCCAAATGTCTGAAGCCCAAATTGATCCTACCTCATGAGTCAGTCCAGTGGAGGCCCCTATGTCTCCATGCTGCAACTGATACTGGGGGGGGAGTTTCTGAGAATCAGAAGTGGCTGCTCTCTCTAGTGGTCTCTTTGCTATGGTCTTTCTACCCCAAATGTCTGTATAGACACAGACCTCTCTGAACTACCTAGCACCATAGGTGTTCTTCCCTCTAAATACGTATATACTGTTGATCCTCAGAGACCTATATTGTTCTATAGCTTGCAATGGGGCAGCATACAGCAGCACTTGATGCTTGCAGTCTGCAGTATGTCTTGGCATATAGAGTCAATAGTTGAATTTATGCAGAATGAAACTAATCAGATAAAGCAATGGGGTTCAGGCAGTGAGAAATGGAAAAGACGGAATGAACAGAAACACGTGAGGTTGTGGAGAATAGACCTGTTAGTGTGACTTGTTAGTTGTTAGGATATAAAAGACTATTAGGAGTCAGTGTTAAAAATAGGGGAAGAAGAAAGGAAAAAAAAAGTAGAAAGAGAAGAAGATGAATTTAGTGAGGAAAAAAAAAAGAGCTGGGGGGGGGGAGAAAGAAGAAATTGGAAAACTAAAAGAGGCTGTGCCCTTTCTCCACCAAAACAGGGATGTCTTGGTAAGCTCTGTGCCTTCACCATTTGGTGAGAAATACCTGGGATAGCATTCTGCTAGCACTATTACCATATATTAGCGCTATTGCAGCAAGTGTGTTTATCAACAGCAATTCCAAATCTGTTATATGTCACCTTATTAAATATGTTCAACTTTGTGAAACTGTCTCAGTGAAAGTCCTTGGCAGGGCTTTGGAACAGGCAAGCACTGGACTCTGAAAAGTCCCTTTTTAATGAGGCAGAGGTGTGTTTTGTTATAAAATGTGAGCATTAAATTCAGACTGAGGTTACGGGTAGACTTCAGGATTTATATGTGATACTCATGAAAAGCCAAAAACTATTTCTGAAAGTAGGGCAAGGAAGGGAAAGGGAGCTGATCAACAGTTTGAGAGCTGCTGAATTATTCAGACAATATAAGAAAGGATTGGTTGCTTTTTTGGAAAACAGTTTTCTTGAACCAAAGAAAGCTTAATCTGCAGACTTATGAGGATGAAATCAGATGTCATTCTTGTGCAAAACAGTCACTAGAAGAGGATCTTGCAGCCTCTGCTTTTGTTTGTGAATCTGCAGTAGAACTTTTACTTAGCTAATGGTGGGGGATATGGTACTGTTACAGAGATTCTGTAACTGATTATTATGTTAAATGATTTTTTATATTACATTTATAATAGATGTTTAATTTGGCTGTTTATTTTTAAGGATTGAAGCATCTCCTCAACAGGGACTATCATATGAAAATGTAATATGCAGTTGGATTTTTGTTGTTGCTGTTTCTAACAGCTTTGTTCTTAGACTTGTGTTTGCTGCTATACGTACAAATATTTTGTAACTTTGGAGCTACACTTTTTTTGTAGCAATTGTTTTTGTCAACCAGTTGCCAGCTCAGGCAGTTCTCACAGACGATGGAACCTTTTTCTGATTCACCAGCTCAAATTGTGAGAATTACGTTGTGTTTTTGCAGTGGAAAACTCCAGTAACCTTGCATATTCAAAAGTGATTGTGCAGGCATAACAGTGGCATAACAGTGGGGAGTATGTTAAGCACATAAGAGGAAGGTCCCACTGTCCCAAAATAAGGAGGATAGCTAAGAAAAACAAGACAAGCAATGCCAAATCAGTAAAAACAAAAAATCAAGGGCCCTCTAGTCATGAGAGAAGAAGGAAAAAAAATGAAAAGGAGAAATTAACAGTTGGTCAAATAAAATTGTACATATACGGTATAGTAATAAGCATCGAATAGGTTGTGATCCTGTAGTACTCCTCCAATGAGGAAATGGGAGGAATCAAGTATTGGTAATAGGGGATATAAGGTTATGATACACTTTTGCTCTGTGCTTCTGCTTGCAGGATGCCCACCATTGCAATTGCAAATAAAAATGCTACTTTAAAGCCTTTGACACCGTCTCCCACAGCATCCTTGCAGCTAAACTGAGGAAGTGCAGTCTGGACGATTGGGTAGTGAGGTGGACTGTAAACTGGCTGAAGGGAAGAAGCCAGAGGGTTGTGGTTAATGGGATGGAGTGCAGTTGGAGTCCTGTATCTAGTGGAGTCCCTCAAGGGTCGGTACTGGGACCAGTGTTGTTCAATATATTCATCAATGACTTGGATGAGGGAATGGAGTGCACCATCAGCAAGTTTGCTGATGACACTAAACTGGGAGGAGTGGCTGATACGCCAGAAGGCTGTGCTGCCATCCAGCGGGACCTCGACAGGTTGGAGAATTGGGCGGGGAGAAACTTAATGAAATATAACAAGGGCAAGTGTAGAGTCCTGCATCTGGGCAAGAACAACCCCAGACACTAATATAAGTTGGGGACTGCCCTGCTGGAGAGCAGTGAAGGGGAAAGGAACCTGGGGGTCCTGGTGGACAGCAGGATGACCATGAGCCAACAGTGTGCCCTTGTGGCCAAGAAGGCCAATGGCATCCTGGGGTGTACTAGAAGGGGTGTGGTTAGTAGGTCGAGAGAGGTTCTCCCCCTCTACTCTGCCCTGGTGAGACCGCATCTGGAATATTGCGTCCAGTTCTGGGCCCCTCAGTTCAAGAAGGACAGGGAACTGCTTGAGAGAGTCCAGTGCAGAGCCACAAGGACGATTAAGGGAGTGGCGCATCTCCCTTATGAGGAAAGGCTGAGGGAGCTGGGTCTCTTTAGCTTGGAGCAGAGGAGACTGAGGGGTGACCTTATTAATGTTTATAAATATGTAAAGGGTGAGTGTCAGGAGGATGGAGCCAGGCTCTTCTCAGTGACATCTAATGATAGGACAAGGGGCAATGGGTGCAAGCTGGAACATAGGAAGTTCCGCTTAAATACGAGACAAAACTTTTTTACGGTGGGGGTGACAGAACACTGGAACAGGCTTCCCAGAGGGGTTGTGGAGTCTCCTTCTCTGGAGACATTCAAAACGTACCTAGACGCGTTCCTGTGTGATGTGATTTAGGTGTTCCTGCTCCGGCAGGAGGATTGGACTAGATGATCTTTCAGGGTCCCTTCCAATCCCTAACATTCTGTGATTCTGTGTGATACTTCACTGAGATCCTTGCCTTAGCCTGTGTTATTGGCTACAGATTGTTTCTCACAAACTGGGAGCTCGTCCGGGTTCCAGTCACCTTCTGGGGAGCCCTGTTATCCCTGCAGCCGGAAGGCATGCCCCACTGATTTCAGCGGTCCTGTGCCTTGGTGACGGTGGTTCTGCAGAGAGCTGATGAAGGAACCGAGACTGGTTAAGAAGGCTGGATTGGTAAAGAATTAGAGAAGAAAGGAAGGTAGGAACTACAATTTTGAGAATTGACCTGGTAACTGTGCATAGACTAAGGTAAGAAATATTAAGAATAGCCTTGGGGTTTGGGTAAGACCTGTGTAATGTGTGATTGAGACATACTTTCGTGCGAAGCGACTGTGGAGTCCCAATCCACAGTTGAGTAGCTCCGTGAGGGGCATGGCCAGAGACAAACAAAGCAATAGGTAGAAGGGAGAAAGGAAGAGTCTTGGGAAAATCTGGTGTATGGTACCCCCTTGCATGGTGAAGTGCTTGGCAGTATGCCAGGGAATCTTGTTAACCCATAGGTGTACGGTACCCGGTATATGGTAAAGTGCTCGGCAGTACACCCCCATTTTCTAGAACTGGAACGTTAGTGTGTGATACCCTGCAGGAGGAAAAATTTCTGTAGCAGCACACTGACAAGGGCTAGGAAAAATGGGAAAAAAGGGTTCCAGGGGAAAGGGGGAGATCCCTGGGGCAGTGCCATGTAGTCGATCAAGGATAGCCAGTTGATGTAATCTTTTTGGATTCCAGTAAAGCTTTTGATATGGTTTCTCATAGGATCCTAGTGGACAAAATGTCCAGCATACAGCTAGATAAAAACATCATCTGATGGGTGAACAATTGGCTGATGGGTAGGGCTCAAAGGGTTATGGTAAATAGGTTTACATCAGGCTGGCAGCCAGTCACCAGTGGGGTCCCCCAGGGCTCCATTTTAGGGCCAGTTCTTCTCCATTTAGGGCCAGTGTTCTCATAAATGATTTGGATGTAGGACTAGAAGGTGTTTTGAGCAAATTTGCTGATGATACTAAACTGGGAGGAGCTGTTGACTCTGTCGAGGGTGGAAAGGCCTTGTAGAGAGATCTGGACAGATTGGAGAGCTGGGCGATCACCAACCACATGAAGTTTAACAAAAGCAAGTGCCGGGTCCTGCACCTGGGACGGGGCAACCCTTGCTATACATACAGACTGGGAGATGAGACGCTGGAGAGCAGCCCCGCAGAGAGGGATCTGGGGGTTGTGGTTGACAGCAAGCTGAATATGAGCCAGCAGTGTGCCCTGGCAGCCAGGAGGGCCAACCGTATCCTGGGGTGCATCAAGCACGGCATTGCTAGCCAGTCAAGGGAAGTGATTGTCCCGCTCTACTCTGCACTGCTGCGGCCTCACCTCGAGTACTGTGTGCAGTTCTGGGCACCACAGTACAAAAAGGATGTGAAACTGTTGGAGAGTGTCCAGAGGAGGGCGACGAAGATGGTGAAGGGCCTAGAGGGGGAAGACATATGAGGAGCGGCTGAGGTCACTTGGCCTGTTCAGCCTGGAAAAGAGGAGGCTGAGGGGGGACCTCGTCGCAGTCTACAGCTTCCTCACAAGGGGGAGTGGAGGGGCAGGCGCCGATCTCCTCTCTTTAGCGACCAGTGATAGGACCCGAGGGAATGGAGTCATGCTGTGACGGGGGGGGGTTCAGGTTGGATATCATGAAAAGGTTCTTCGCTGAGGGGGTGGTCATGCACTGGAACAGGCTCCCCAGGGACACAGTCATGGCACCGAGTCTGTCAGAGTTAAAGAAGCATTTGGACTATGCTCTTAGTCATATGCTCTGAATTCTGATTTTTGGGTAGACCTGTGTGGAGCCAGGAGCTGGACTTGATGATCCTTGTGGGTCCCTTCCAACTCGGGAAATTCTATGATTCTATACCTGGGGCAGTGTCTACCAACAGTCCTTTAGGGAGAATGATAAGAAATTGGAAAAATAATCCCAAAATTAGAGGAAATGATAAAAAGAAAATGATTAAATACTGTGTTTTAATCTGGACAAAGGAACCAATTAAGGGAACAACAGCATTTTGGCTAAAATGCATGTCTGATGGAAATTCAGGCTTTAAATTTATACGTAAACAATAAGACTCCTTTTTTGGAGGAGGAGTTAATTTGTGCTGCTTGCTGGGTGCAGGGGGTAAGTCAGTTTTTATTGAAAAAGGGTCAGGACCAGGAGAAAGAGGAGTCAGAGGGAAGGACAGGTCGATGGGAACCCTTGGGTAATTTACCCCCTCCCTGTAATCCCAATACTGCACCGGTGGCAGCAGCAACTGCTCCAGGAAGGGAGACAGGGACTGCAATTAACACTGTCCGTAGAGAAGGAGCGCACTCTAGGCTCTGGCAAGAGTTAGAACAAGGTAGAAGAGATACTGAGAATTTTGCCTTCCCTGATACTAACAGTACTAACACTAACTGTGTATCCTCTTAGGGAGGTCCCAGTGGGACAAGAACAAATATGTTATGTGGACTGCCCCCCCCTACCGGTGGGGAAGTTAGGAGTTTTCAGAAAGAAATGGAACTCTTTAATTGAGGAACCTATAGGACTAGGAGAACAGTCAGATCAGTTTCTAGGGCCTAATTGATATTCCTGGGGGGGGGGGGAAATGATATCAATCTTGAGTATGTTATTCACTGGAGAAGAGTGGGGAATGATTAGGCGGGCAGCTATGCAGGAATGGGAAAGAACCAATCCCCCCCCCAGGGACCGGGAGTAATTCCTATAGAGCAGAAATATCCACTTGCCGACCCCAACTGGGATAATAACAGCCCACAACATAGAAATCATATGAGAGACTTGAGGTCAGACTGAGAAAGTACTTGTTGATGATTCCTGAGGACCTAGTAATGCAAGGGCTCTTGAAAGTTCATTTTGTGACTAAAGCCTGGCCAGATACATGGAAGAAGATCCAGAAGGTGGGAGGATGGGGTGAACAGTCACTGGAGACCCTCCTGCAGGAGGCCCAGAAGGTGTATGTCAGGAGGGGAGTTGAGAAGGAAAAGCAGAGAGCGAAACTAATGGTATTCACAGTGGACCATGTAGTGAGGCAGAGGGTTGGAGATAGAGGAGGAAAACTTTCAGGGGAAGTTGGGCCATGGATGGAAGGGAGAGGAAGAGAGATGAAGGAGGGGCAGGCAAGGGAAGCTACCTATGTTGCAGCCTAAATCCTAGCAAGGACAGGCTTTGAGAAGATGTTTTAAGTGTGGCCGGGACAGCCACTTCAAACAGGAGTGTCCGAAGTGGAAGAAGGAGGGGAGATTGCTGTTATTAAATCAGAATAGTGGAGTCAGTGCTTCTCAGAATGCTAGTCTCACTGAGAGCCTTTGATAAATATAGTGGTGGGACCTAATGAAGAAGTTGTATTTCTAGTAGATACTGGGTATGATGGTTTTACCCAGCTGGGCAGCTGAGCTCCACCACAGCCTCTCTCTCACTCCCCCTCTTCAAAGGGAAAGGGGAAGAAAATATGATGAAAAGAGCGCAAGGGCTGAGATAAGGACAGATCACTATAATTATCATCACAGGCATAACCGACTTAGCATAGGGAGATTAATAAAATTTATTACTGATGGCTGACGGTCTGGAGCAGTGAGAAACAAAGAAACAAGCTGGGGGCACCTTCCCCCATCCACTCTCTTCCACCTCCTCCCCACTCCGAGCGGCGTGGGGGGACAGGGAGTGGGGGCTGAGTGGGTCCACGGTGCTTCGTTTCCTCTGCTTCTTCATGGTCACTCTTATCCCCTGTTTTGGCATGAGGTCCCTCCTGTGGGGTTCCATCCTTCCTGGGCTGGTCCTGCATGGGCTTCTCCACGGGTGGTGTCTCTTTGGGAGCTGCTCCAGGTTTGGGTTCGTGTCGTGGGGTCCATCCATTGGGAGCGGGCTGCTCTGGCTTGGGTCCCCCACAGGTGACAAATCCCTCCAGATCACCTGCTCCTGTGTGGGCTCCTCTCAGTGGTCTGCAGTTCTGGCCCTGAGTCTTCTCCTGTGGTTTCTCTCCATGGGCTGCGGCCTCTTTCAGGACACATCTACCTGCTCTACCGTGGACTCCTCCATGGGCTGCAGCATGGAGATCTGCTCTTCCATGGAGCCCATGGGCTGCAGGGGGACAGCCTGCTCCACCATGGGCCTCTCCACAGGCTGCAGGGGAACTTCAGCTCCGGCACCTGGAGCACCTCCTCCCCATCCTTCTTCACTGACCTTGGTGTCTGCAGGGCTGTTTCTCACTCCTCACTCTCCCAGCTGCTGTTGTGCAGCATTTTTTGTTGTTGTTTTTGTTTGTTTGTTTGTTTTCCGTTTCTTGGATTTGCTCTCACAGAGGCACAAACAGCGTCACTTATGGCTCAGCTCTGGGCAACAGTGGGTCCCTTTGGAGCCGGCTGAAACTGGCCCTTATCTAACATGGGGCAGCTGCTGGTTTCTTCTCACAGAGGCCACTCCTGCAGCCCCCCTGCTGCCAGAACCTTGCTACGTAAACCCAGTACACTCTGATGGCTAGGTCAATGCTGGCCCATAAAGTATCAGGGCTTAAATTAACTAATGAAACCATAAAGGTAATGGGGATAGAAGGGACTGGGATAAGAGTGCCACTTTTGGGGGCACCGAGCTGAGACCAGGGGATAAAATGATCACGGGGCAATTATTGTATGTACCCGAGGCAGGGACTAACTTGTTGGGAAGGGATTTGATGATGAAATTAGGCATTTGAATAGTAAGTTGTTAGACTGAAATAATGGTGTCAATTAAGTTATTGAGAGAGGTTGATGAAAAAGAGAGAGACCCCATGGTATGAGTCAGGGAAGGAAAATGGAGGAGGGTTTAATATCACTCCCCTGAAGACAGGTACGTGGGAAGGATATGAGGCAATAAAGCAGAAGCAATACCCTATCTCAATTGAAGGACAAATTAGTCTTAAACCAGTGATAAACGGGCTGATTAAAAATGGGTTATTGGAGCCATGCATGTCTCTGTTTAACACTCCTATCCTGTCAGTAAGGAAAGCTGACAGAAAAATTAATGAATACCACGTGTAATTGGGGAAAAGCCTAAACCTACCGAATATGATAATTATGGGAGTGCTAATTTATATAATGCACACCAAACACGGCTCGGGAAGCATTCAGTAACCGGATGGCCAGTCCCAAATGGCAAAAGGTGGTATTAGCTATGTGGCAATAGGGCCAGGAAACGTTGCCCCCAGGATGAAAGTGAGCTTGCACCTTGGGGGCAATAATTCTGAACATAACCATTACTGAGGATATGTAAATCCAAAGCACAGGCCTCCTTGGGACCTACCTACGCAGAATCAAGAGGACTTGAATTAATCCTCTAGTGGAGAGAGGAATGGTGTTTCAGTTTTGCAAGGTGGTTTATCCCTTCGTTAGAGGTGAGTGAATTAGAAAAAGCTATTCTGAAAAGCTATCTTAGCCATAATTGAAGAATTAGAAAATAACACTCTAGATGTGATCTGGGCACTGCAAGAAAAGGTGACAAGTCTGTCAAAGATAGTATTCCAGAATCTAATGGTACTGGATTTATTACTGGCCTTGCAAGGAGGGGTTTGCACTATAATTAATGCCAGTTGCTGTATGTATGTAGGCCAAACGGGGTGAATTGAGACTGATGTCAAAAATATTTGGGAAAAAAACAAGATCTTACATGAGGTGGCCCAAGACGACACTTCCAGGGGATTTAGAGTCATTTGGGAAAAATTGACCTCGTGGTTGCCTGGATGGGATTGGCTCAAGCAACTATTTGTTAGTATTCTAGTATTAATGGCATTGTATATCTGTCATCCCCCATGATATCTGAAGAAAAATACTGTGCCCTAATGTTGGAAAAATCTCAAGAGTGGAGGGTGTGAAGAGGTGCAAAAACAACAATAGGAGTAAGAATAGAAGAGGGGGGAATTGTGAGAAACAAACTTGTGTTTTTACAATGGAAAATTTCACTGACCTTGCTTATTCAAAAGTAATTCTGTAGGCATAACAGTGGGGAGTGTGTTAAGCGTATAAGGGGAAGGTCCCACTGTCCCAAAATAAGGAGGATAGCTAAGAAAAACAGGATGAGCAGTGCCAAATCAGTAAAAACAAAAATCACGGGCTCTCTAGTCATGAGAGAAGAAGGGAAAAAAGGAAAAGGAGAAATTAAAGGTTGGTCAAATAAAATTGTACATATATGGTACAGTAATAAGCATCGAATAGGTTGTGAACCTGTAGTACTCAGCCAATGAGGAAGCAGGGGAGAAATCAAGCGTCAGGTAATAGAGGATATAAGGTTATGATATACTTTTGCTGTGCACTCCTGCTTGCAGGACACCCGCCATTGCAATCGGGAATAAAAATGTTACTTCACTGAGATCCTTGCCTGAGCCTTTGTTATTGGCTACAGATTGTTTCCCACAAACTGGGGGCTCGTCCGGGATCCAGTCGCCTTCTGGGGAGAATTGTTTCTCACAGTTATGTTTGGAATGATTGCCCCCAAGGTGCAAGCTCACTTCCATCCTAGGGGCAACGTTTCCTGGCCCTATTGCCACATAGCTAATACCACCTTTTGCCATACGGGACCAGCCATCTGGTTACCGAATGCTTCCCGAGCCGTGTTTGGTGTGCATTATATAAATTAGCACTCCCATAATTATCATATTTGGTAGGTTATGGATAATTCCCTACCTCACAGGTACTATTTCCACACACCGGGTCAGTATTATTACCCCCTGAATTTCCATCAGTATGAAGAATGATATACATACTAGTATAAAAACCAGAATCCCCTGGGGACACTCTAATTCTGTGTAATCCAACCCTTTTCCCCAATTACATGTGCTATTCATTATTTTTTCCTCAGGAGAAGTTAAAGGTTATTTTACAGCTATGATTCACACCTCCTCCTAATTTTTAATTTTAAAGGTTCTCTTATAGGTTCAGTCTCTCAGGTCTCAGAGTCAACTGATGCCTTCACCCAGGTGTAATGAGTCCACCATTTCTCAGCTGTTCTTACTGTCATCTCAGTAGTCAGGAGTACTTGGAACGGTCAGTCCCACTCAGGTTGTAGCTTCGATTCCCTCCATGTTCATATCAGAACCCAGTCTCCTACTCAGAATGGATGGATCAGGACTTCCAAGGGTGGGGTCTGGGCTAACAGTCCACAGGTCCTGAGATATGACAAAGAGGACGACAGCCCAAGTATATAGTTTTCAAAAAAAGCATTTTTTTTCTTGAATTGAGAGGTAATTCATTCCCTTTGTCCATGTACAGCAATCCAAATAATATTTCATATGGTGAAACTCCCACATCTTTTCTTGGCACTGTTTGAAGTCAGAGAAGTGCCAATATTTGTAATGTAAAGTGACTTC
This sequence comes from Cygnus olor, assembly GCF_009769625.2. NCBI lineage: Eukaryota > Metazoa > Chordata > Aves > Anseriformes > Anatidae > Cygnus > Cygnus olor. The sequence goes on from NC_049199.1 coordinate 4,007,219, forward strand.
GTTGATCAGAGTCAATATTTTCAACAATTCCATACCTGGAAATTATCTGTCATTTGAATTCAGAGAAGTGCCAAAGGTAAGCACTTCGTCCAGGGGAGCTGAGTTTCCAGACCTAACTTAGTCAACTGCTTCTTTACTGACTGATTCATCCGCTTCACCCTTCCAGAAGAGGAAGGATGCCAAGGAGTGTGAAATTTCCACTTGATTCCTAGAGTCCACATTAGCCCTTGCAATATTTCTGACATAAAGTGACTTCCCTGATCAGAGTCAATATTTTCAACAATTCCATACCTGGGAGTTATTTGTTCTAGAATTACTTTAATTACTATGTTTGTGGTAGCAGGTACTGAAGGGAAAGCTTCCACCCACCCTGACAAGTGATTGACCAAGACTAATAAGTATTTAAATCTACCTACTCTAAGGAGTTCTGTAAAATCTGCCTGTACGCTTTGGAAGGGTTGAATTCCTGGCGTTCTCCCCCCTTTGTGCTGGCTGCAGATAATTTTCCTATTTACCTTTCAACATACTACACAACTCCTGCATACTTGTTTAGCCAAAGTATATGTATTCCTACACATACATATTTCCACAGCACAGCGTCACACATTGCTTGAATTCCCCAATGACACTCTTGATGTAAAACAGTTAATATTTGCCTCATTAGCACTTTATTCAGCATTTCTCTCCCCTCAGGGAGTATCTGTTTTCCTTTGGACTTCGTGACTTCTAATTCCTTAAAAACCTCTTTCTCTTTTTCACTAAATATCTGCTTTTCCGGTGGGGAGGGTACTTGAGGTATAAGATAATTTATGGTGATTTCTGATTGCAAGGCCGCCTCTCGGGCTTTTTCATCTGCCACATACTTCCCTTGGGCAGTGAGTGAATTCCGTTTCTGGTGCCCTTTTATATGCACCATTGCAATTCCAGTAGGTAATAATAAATTATCTAGGACTTGCTTTACAAGTTCTTCGTAGACCAAATCCTTCCCCTTACTTTCGATCAACCCACACTTGTAATTTATAACAATTTGGTGCCGTGACTCGGATAAAGGCAATTTGACTGGGAGGACTCGTTGAAGGGGGCGCCCCGCTGATTTCGGTGGCCTTCGCCGGGATTATTCCCATTCAAAACCTTTACCAGCGATCCCTAAATTTGGGCAGCAAGCAAATAAAGCCGGCAAAACCCCTAGGTAATCTTTGTGCACGAAGGCTGAACGAAGACCCACGGGGTGGGTAAGTATAGGCCAGTGATCCGTTCGGTTGGGGTTGGTGATCCCGGAGTGCGCCTGTGTGAGACGTCCAATTGCGGACGAAGCGAGTGCGGACCCCTCAGTAGTGCGGTTCCCACATCCCGCGAGGGACTGGGCCACGACCAGGGGGAAGCGGTTGTGTGTGTGTGTGAAGGTGTTCCGGAAGATGGGACAGAAGAAGAGTAAGCCTTCTGGTCCCATGGGTGGGGGAATGCTTAGTGTTAGATTGCCCCCTATTCCCCTGGAAAGCCCGCTGGGGTTAATGGTTAAGAATTGGAGCGATTCCCCTTCTAGGCGGGGAAAGAATAAAGTAAAAATGATTCATTACTGTGTTGAAGTCTGGAGGTGACAACCTTTATTGGCCCATATTTGGATCATTTGAAGACTGGGTTTGCCAAGCCTTAAACATTTATGTAAACACAAAGGAACCTTTCTGTCAGGAGGAGAGCGAATATGCGAGCTTTTGGATTGGCTCCGGAGATAGAGTTAATCTGTATCCTTTAAAAGAAAAAGGAGGGGAGGAAAAACATAAGGAAAAGAACCGGGAATTGGAGGTACCGACATCACCACCTCCTTATATTTTGCCCACAGCCCCTCCAGGGCCCTCTAGCTCACAGTCCTCAGGGGAATCGGACAGTGAGGCTGATCCAGTTATTCAGGGACCAGTAACTAGAAGCCGAACGAGAAGACAAAAATCTGAGAGTGTGGGGGGGGCTTTATCCGTTGAGAGAAATATCTATGGGAGGCCCGCAACCTGAAATGGGATATGTGGCGGTCCCCATTAATTCCGGGGATGTCCGCGATTTTAAAAAAAGAAATGGGGAATTTATTGGAAGACCCCTTGGGGTGGCAGAACGAGTAGATCAATTCCTGGGGCCCAACGTGTATACTTGGGAGGAGGTGCAATCCATATTGGGGATTTTATTTACCTTGGAAGAGAGGGGAATGATTAGGAGAGCAGGGATGTGAATCTGGGATCAACAGCACCAACAAGGTCCAGCTGCAGAGACCTAATTGGAATAATCAGGACCTCGTACACCGTGGTCACATGCAAGATTTAAGAACTATCATTATACAAGGAATTAGGGAATCAGTCCCGAGAGGTCAGAACATCAACAAAGCTTTTAGCGAACAACAGAAAAAGGATGAAACCCCAACGGAATAGCTAGAGAGGCTGCGTAAAAGCCTGCAGCTATATTCAGGGGTGGAAATCCTGGATGGATATTGGGAAGAAATTAGAGAAGATAGAAGGTTGGCAGGATCGGGGTCAGGAGGCAGTAATCGGAGGCTGGTGGGAGAAGACAGACCGACTGACCGGAGACTGAGGGATATGACCTGTTTTTATTGTAATAAGAAAGGTCACATGAAAAGGGAATGCCGACAGAGGCTGGAAGACGAAAGGATGTTTAAGGAAGATTAGGGGTGTCAGGGGCTCTATTTGCTGGGGACCCAGAAAAAGAGTGAGCCCTTGATAAAATTGAAAGTAGGTCCCCAGCGAGAGGAGGTGGAATTTCTTATAGATACAGGCGCTGAAAGATCTACGGTACAAGTTCTGCCTCGGGGTTGTAAAATATTGAAAGAGAAGGTACAGGTAATTGGAGCAAAAGGGGAACCGTTCGGGGTCCCCGTTATAAAAGAAGTGCTAATTGAATCACATTCGAAACTGGGAATAGGGTCTTTACTTTTAGTACCTGAGGCAGATTATAATTTGCTAGGTAGGGACTTGTTGTGGTTTAGCCCGGCTGGCAGCCAAACACCACACAGCCGTTCGCTCACCCTCCCCCCTCCCTCTCTGGGATGGGGGGAGAGAAACGGGAAAGTGAAGCCTGTGAGTTGAGATAAAGACAGTTTATTAAGACAGGAAAAATAATAACAATAATAATAATAATAGTAGTAGTATTAATAATAATAATGTGTACGAAATAAGTGATGTACAATGCAATTGCTCACCACCCGTTGACTGATGCCCAGCCGGCCCCCCCCGTCAGATGGTATGGAATACCCCTTTGGCCAGTTTGGGTCAGCTGTCCTGGGTCTGTCCCCTCCCAGCTCCTGCTGCACCCCTAGCCTGCTCGCTGGCAGGACAGAGTGAGAATCTGAAAAGTCCTTGGCTTGGTGTAAGCACTGCTCTACAACAATTAAAACATCAGCGTGTTATCAGCGCTCTTCTCATCCTAATCCAAAACATAGCACCCTACCAGCTACTAGGAGGAAAATTAACTCTGTCCTAACTGAAACCAGAACAGGACTTGATAATAGAATTAGGTACAAGTCTGGAAGTAGTAGATAAGGAATTGAAGGTTAAATTGTGCCCTCTGAGAGTAGAGGATGAGCAAGATATAAATCTGGAAGTTTGGTATACCTCAGAAAGTGTAGGGAGATTAGATATTACACCTTTCAAGGTAACTATAACCAATCCAGGTGTGCCAATACGAATTAAACAATACCTCCTGTCTGAGGAAGGCAGACGAGGGTTAAAAACCTGAGATCGAAAGATTGCTACAGCAGGGGTTGTTAGAACCCTGTATGTCCCCCTTTAATACTCCGATTTTGCCAGTGAAGAAAAAAGATGGTAAATATCGATTGGTTCATGATTTAAGAGAAATTAATAAGAGAACAGTAACTAGATTTCCGGTGGTAGCTAATCCCCATACCCTGTTAAGTTATTTACATCCAGATGATCAATGGTATAGTGTGATAGATTTGAAGGATGCGTTTTGGGCGTGTCCCTTGGAAGAAATGAGCAGAGACTATTTTGCTTTCGAATGGGAAGATCCGGATACCCACCGAAAACAACAATTGCGGTGGACAGTACTTCCCCAGGGGTTTACCGAATCCCCCAATTTATTTGGACAAACGTTAGAACGAATTCTGCAAGATTATGACAGGGTTCCAATTAAAACATGGAAGGAAACGTCTTTAACGCCACAATGGGAAGGCCCCTATGTTGTTTTACTTACTACAGAGATGGCTATCCGGACAGCTGAGAGGGGGTGGACGCGTGCCAGTCGTGTGAAAGGACCGATCCGGAAAAGCGAATGGAAAGTGGTCGCAGGCCCTGATGACTTAAAGCTCACGTTGAAACGAACCCAATAAGTATAATTTGACTGTCTATGTATCGTAAAAAGAGGGAGTGGGGACCTTGATCGGAGAAAGGTTGCGGTTACAGGGAAAAATCCCCTGAAGAACACTACTGCTGCCGAGAAGAACCTGCACCTTGTAGTTCGCTGCAACCGAACTGACAAGCAGGGCAGAGAGTGAAACGGTGGGGAATTACGTGGTCAGGTAAAGAACTCCGAAAGATGGGCCCTAGCCACTTTTTGCGATACATAGTAATGGGTGCGATAGTCTCCACTGTCTCTGGGTCTGCGCACCCTCACAAACCCTTTAAATGGAGCCTGATTAGATGGGAAGATCACCACGTTATTCAGCAGATAACCACTACTGGAGGCCCTAGCTTCAATGTCTCACTATGTGATCTGGTGACGTGGGGCCATGACGGGACAAGCATGTGTTCTAATCGATCGATGTTACACAATTAGACAAAGGGGAATGGTTAATACCAGCGAATAACACTAGATGGGTCTGTTCGTCGATGGGTGTTACTCCTTGCTTATCACTTAAGCTTTTTAATATATCTAAAAATTTCTGTGTATAGGTAATAATTGTACCAAGAATTCTGTACCATTCTGAGGAATATGTATATATACAACATAAGGTAACGGATTACCACTTAAAAAAAAAAAAAAGAGAACCAATTACGGCTGTAACCCTGGCTATGTTGATAATTTTAGGAGGTACCGGGGTAGGTACTGGAGTTGCCTCTTTAGTTAAACAAAGCCAAGAGTTTACCTCCCTACGTGTGGCTGTAGATGAGGATTTAACTCGGATTGAACGATCCATTACTGCCTTAGAAAAATCTGTAAGGTCATTATCGGAGGTTGTTTTACAAAATCGCAGAGGGATAGATCTGGTATTTTTACAACAAGGTGGGCTGTGTGCAGCCTTAAAAGAAGAGTGTTGTGTATATGCAGATCACACTGGGGCAGTACGAGATACAATGGCAAAACTTAGGGAAGGACTGGAAAAGAGAAAACGAGAAAATGAAGCTGGACAGAATTGGTATGAGTCTTGGTTTAATTATTCACCTTGGCTTACAACCTTACTATCAACAATAGCAGGACCTCTACTGATGTTAGTGCTAGGGTTAACCTTTGGACCATGTATTTTTAATAAGGTAATCGCACTTGTAAAAAGCCGTTTAGAGTCAGCGCATTTGATGCTTATACGTACTAAATATGAGCTTGTAAATACAGATGAGGACGCGGAAGCTTTAATGCTTAGCCACCAGGCATACATAGAATTAATGAACAAAATAAGTAACTAAAAGAAAAAGGAGGGATTGTGATAGACGACAAGAATGTTTGTTCATTATTTTGCTACATTAAGGGAACAAAGGGAGTTGTTCAAACAGTGGCTGGAATGCTGAGACATCCCCCAGAGACAGGATATCTCAGGTCCATGGCTGAGAGAACATTGTGTAAATAGTGGGTTGCTAAATCGGTAACGTACTCCCCTGTCTCAAGGACTAATATAACCGAATAAGGAAGAGAGAAGGATGGCTGTCTTCATCCGTGCGACCACCAGAGGGACAGAGACGACAGGGACGAGACGACCCCCTAGCAACAACTGACGCAGCTGCCACAGAACCCGGAAGAGCTTGATGATAAAAGGGGACTGCAAGGGGGGGAAGTTGCGCGCCGCTTGGAGGAGCACGAGTTCCCCCGGCCGCCCAGCGCTGTTTTGCTTGCTGATCGCTTACTCAATAAATTGATTGACTTAATTCAATTTTTTCTGACTGAGAGTAATTTATAACATTGATCACCTCCCCTGTTTCCTCATTGGCTGAGTACTACAGGTTCACAAGCTACTCGATGCTCCTCTATACCATATATGTACATTGTTTTTTGATCAACCCTTTAATTTCTCCTCTTTAGTTTATTTTTTTTCCTTTCTTATGTTTTGAGAACTTGTGATCTTTGTTTTACTGTTCTCACACTGCTCATCCTGTTTTTCTCAAGCTTCTACCTTAGTTTGGAACCGTGAGGCCTTCTACTGTCCACTTATCTACTTGGCATTTCTCCTTATTGTGACTACACAACTACCTTTGAATACAGAAGGTTAGTTTTCTACTGCAAAAACACAACTTAGTTTCTCACAATTCCCCCCCTCTTCTTTTCTTCCTCCTATTGTTGTTTTTGCACCTCTTCACATACCGCACTCTTGAGTTTTTCCAACATTAAGGCGCAATATTCTTCTTCGGATGTCACGGGGGATGACAGATATACAATGCCATTATTATTACAATATCAACAAATAGTTGTTTGAGCCAATTCTATTCAGATAACCACAAAGTTAGTTTATATCTGTCCCGGTTTCAGCTAGGACAGAGTTAATTTTCCTCCTAGTAGCTGGTAGGGTGCTATGTTTTGGATTAGGATGAGAAGAGTGCTGATAACATGCTGATGTTTTAATTGTTGCAGATCAGTGCTTACACCAAGCCAAGGACTTTTCAGCTTCTCACTCTGTCCTGCCAGCGAGCAGGCTAGGGGTGCAGCAGGAGCTGGGAGGGGACAGACCCAGGACAGCTGACCCAAACTGGCCAAAGGGGTACTCCATACCATCTGACGTCATGCTGAACAATATATAGGGGTGGCTAGCCGGGGTGGGGGGTGCCGGCTGCTCGGGGATAGGCTGGGCATCAGTCAACGGGTGGTGAGCAATTGCATTGTGCATCACTTGTTTCGTACACATTATTATAATTAATACTATTATTATTATTATTGTTGTTATTATTTTCCCTGTCTTAATAAACTGTCTTTATCTCAACTCACAGGCTTCACTTTCCCGTTTCTCTCCCCCATCCCGGAGAGGGAGGGGGGAGGGTGAGCGAACGGCTGTGTGGTGTTTGACTGCCAGCCGGGCTAAACCACAACAGTCCATTTGGCGCCCAACGTGGGGCCCGAAGGGTTGAGATATCGACAGATTTGACCAGAGTGTGTTAAACTAAAATTGGTATAAGTATTCGACCTGCTTAATAGTTGCTAGTCACAATGTTGATTGCCTTAATCTCAAGTCTGCTGTGCCTGTTTCCCAAATTGAGTTTTATAGCATGTTACTTTCTGAATGTGCTCCCTGTCGCGCTGTTTATCCTTTCCGGGCCCTGATTTAAGATTGTTATGGTACTGTGTGGTGTAACGATGGCTTATGAAATGATGAGATTTCTGGTCATGACTCTAACCTGGTATTTGTACTCAGCACTGTCGTCGACAATATACTTTGGAAACCATATCTCAGAAACTATTAGCAATTACACCTATTGCCTTTTTTCATCAGGGAGTCAATCTGTGGAGGGGACAGGGGAAGATATTTTTTCCTACCTGTTCACTCTCCCTTCCTCCTTCACCACCCTCTTATCCCCCGAGCTAGTTAGGATAGTTCTCCAAGATGTTGAATATCCTTGGGATACTCAGACCAGCATGTTCTTGTTGTTATGTCTCCTGAATGCGCTTCAGGTTTTGTTTAAGGTTAAACGACTACTTAGGAATCTCATCCGGAGATCTGTCTTGAGGCGGGATAGTTGCGAGTGGCATGGAGTGTAGGAGGATATGGGCAGGTTTCTAGAGCAGTGGGCACCTCCAGTGTTTTGGACATTCACCCCTGAACAACTGCAAAATCCTAAAAAACTGGTAGAATGCTTGAAAAAAGGTGTCATGACTCTGGCAGTTCCAAAGTGACACAAATCACTGTGGCATGCTGGGGTCTGGCTTGTGCCTATCGAGCTGCAATTGATGCTACTATCAACCTACTGACAGACCCTGCAGCCATTCCAGCTCCTGCAGCCGTTCCAGCTCCAGCTCCCGCAGCCGTTCCAGTTCCAGCTCCCGCAGCCACTCCAGCCCCTGCAGCCGCTCCCACTCCTGTGGCTGGGTCAGAGAAACAAACTGTAGCAGTGCAAGTTGTCCCTGCAGAGGGTATTCCAACCCCTGTGGCAGGCCCTGTGGCTGGGTCAGAGAAACGAGCTGTAGCAGTGCAAGTTGCCCCTGTAGACAAGGTGAAAAAATGGTATAGAGACTCAGGTCGTTTAGAACGCAGACAGTCTTCTGCTAGGTCTAGGTATAGAGAAGACGGGGCTGGGCCATCAAATGTGCAGGAGGATGAAGATGAGGATGTCGAAAAATCAACAGTAACTATCCGAACCCTATACCAGCGTGAGCTACGAGATGTGCGAAAAGATTTTGGTCGCTGTATAGGTGAGCAGCTTGTCACCTGGCTGCTCTGGTGCTGGGACACTGGAGCCAATTGTGTGGAATTAGAGGGCAGGGAAGCCAGGCGGCTGGGATCCCTTGCTAGAGACGCAGACATTGACAAAGCAATTGGAGATGGAGCACGATCTCACAGCCTCTGGAGGCGTCTCCTGTCAGCTGTGAAGGAAAGGTATCCCTTCAAGGAAGAACTTGTATGTCTACCAGGCAAGTGGACCACCATGGAGAAGGGAATTCAGTACCTGAGGGAATTAGCCGTACGGGAAGTAATTTATAAGGACCTAGACGACGCACAAATATCCACAGATCCAGATGAAGTCCAGTGTACTCGACCCATGTGGCGGAAGTTTATATGGACTGCACCATCATCATGGGCCAGCTCATTGGCAATAATAACCTGGAAAGATGGTGACGAACCCACAGTGGATGAAGCGGCTAAACAACTCCGGCAGTATGAAGAAAGTCTCTCCTCTTCCCTACAGGCCTGCGTCTCGGCTGTGGAGAAACTCTCTGAAGAGTTCCACCAACTTAAAGAGAGTTTATTTTCTTCCCCACCTGTACAAACCAGTGTCTCGGCTATTAGGGGTAAACGTGCATCCGTGCAAAGAAGACAATATGGTGGGTACACACCCCGCGCCACCCTGTGGTTTCACCTTCGTGACCATGGAGAGGACATGAGAAAATGGGATGGAAAATCTACCGCGACCCTAGAGGCACGGGTACGTGAGTTGCAAAAGAAAACAATCGGGAGAAAGGGGTTCTCTGAAAAGTTTGCTGCTCCAACTTCCAGCAGGCAGTCCTTTAAACACAGAAACGAAGATTCTGACCAGGACTAGAGGGGCCCTGCCTCCAGCCAGGGGGAGGAAAGGGACAATCGAGTTTATTGGACTGTGTGGATTCGATGGCCTGGCACGTCTGACGCACAGAAGTATAAGGCTTTAGTAGACACCGGTGCACAATGTACTCTAATGCCATCAAGCTATAAAGGGCCAGAGCCCATCTGTATTCATGGTGTGACAGGGGGATCCCAGCAGTTAACTGTATTGGAGGCTGAAGTGAGTCTAACCGGAAATGAGTGGCAAAAGCACCGTATTGTGACTGGCCCGGATGCTCTGTGCATCCTTGGCATAGACTATCTTAGAAGAGGATATTTCAAGGACCCAAAAGAGTTCCGCTGGGCTTTTGGCATAGCTGCCTTGGAGATGGAGGACATTAAAGAGTTGTCTACCTTGCCCGATCTATCGGAGGACCCTTCTGTTGTGGGGTTGCTGAGGGTTGAAGAACAGCAAGTGCCAATCGCTACCACAACAGTGCAATATCGCACCAACCGAGACTCCCTGATTCCCATCCACGAGCTAATTCGTCAACTGGAGAGCCAAGGAGCGATCAGCAAGACTCATTCACCTTTTAATAGTCCCATATGGCCAGTGCGAAAGTCTAATGGTGAGTGGAGACTAACAGTGGACTATCGTGGCCTGAACGAAGTCACGCCACCACTGAGTGCTGCAGTGCCGGACATGCTAGAACTCCAGTATGAACTGGAATCAAAGGCAGCCAAGTGGTATGCCACAATTGATATTGCTAATGCAATATTTTTCTCCATCCCTCTAGCAGCAGAGTGCAGGCCACAGTTTGCTTTCACTTGGAGGGGAGTCCAATATACTTGGAATCGGCTGCCCCAGGGGTGGAAACATAGCCCTACCATTTGCCATGGACTGATCCAGTCTGCGCTGGAGGAGGGGGAGGCTCCTGAACACCTGCAGTACATCGATGACATCATTGTGTGGGGTGACACTGCAGAGGAAGTTTTTGAGAAAGGGAAGAAAATAGTCCAAATCCCTCTGAAGGCCGGTTTTGCCATAAAACAAAATAAAGTTAAAGGACCTGCACGAGAGATCCAGTTTTTAGGAATAAAATGGCAAGATGGACGTCGTCAAATCCCAATGGATGTGATCAACAAAATAACAGCTATGTCTCCACCAACTAGCAAAAAGGAAACACAAGCTTTCCTAGGTGTCGTGGGGTTTTGGAGAATGCATATTCCAAATTACAGTCTGATTGTAAACCCGCTCTACCAAGTAACCCGTAAGAAGAATGCTTTTGAATGGGGCCCTGAGCAACGACAAGCCTTTGAACAAATTAAGCAGGAAATAGTTCATGCAGTAGCCCTTGGGCCAGTCCGAACAGGACCAGATGTAAAGAATGTGCTCTACACCGCAGCCGGGGAGAATGGTCCCACCTGGAGCCTCTGGCAGAAAGAACCTGGGGAAACTCGAGGTCGACCCCTAGGGTATTGGAGTCGGGGATACAGAGGATCTGAGGCCCGCTATACTCCAACCGAAAAGGAGATATTGGCAGCATATGAAGGAGTTCGATCTGCTTTGGAAGTGGTCGGTACTGAAGCGCAGCTCCTCCTGGCACCCCGACTGCCAGTACTGGGCTGGATGTTCAAAGGAAGGGTCCCCTCTACACATCATGCAACTGATGCTACATGGAGCAAGTGGGTTGCACTGATTACTCAGCGGGCTCGAATAGGAAACCCCAGTCGCCCAGGAATCTTGGAAGTGATTATGGACTGGCCAGAAGGCAAGTACTTTGGGATATCATCAGAGGAGGAGGTGGTCCGTGCTGAAGAAGCCCCACTGTACAACAAGCTACCAGAAAATGAGAAGAAATATGCCCTGTTCACTGATGGGTCCTGTCATATTGTGGGAAAGCATCGGAGATGGAAAGCTGCTGTATGGAATCCTACACGACGAGTTGCAGAAGCTGCTGAGGGAGAAGGTGAATCGAGTCAGTTTCCAGAAGTGAAAGCCATTCAGCTGGCCTTGGATATTGCTGAACGAGAAAAGTGGCCAGTTCTCTATCTCTATACTGATTCATGGATGGTAGCAAATGCCCTGTGGGGGTGGTTACAGCAATGGAAGCAGAACAACTGGCAGCGCAGGGGCAAACCCATCTGGGCTGCTGCATTGTGGCAAGATATTGCTGCCCGGGTAGAGAACCTGGTTGTAAAGGTACGTCATGTAGATGCTCATGTGCCCAAGAATCGGGCTACTGAAGAACATCAAGACAACCAGCAGGTGGATCAGGCTGCTAAGATTGAAGTGGCTCAGGTGGACCTGGACTGGCAACATAAAGGTGAATTATTTATAGCCCGATGGGCCCATGACACCTCAGGCCATCAAGGTAGAGATGCAACATACAGATGGGCTCGTGACCGAGGGGTGGACCTGACCATGGACACTATAGCACAGGTTATTCATGATTGTGAAACATGTGCTGCAATCAAGCAAGCCAAACAGTCAAAGCCTCTCTGGTATGGAGGACGATGGCTGAAATACAAATATGGAGAGGCCTGGCAGATTGATTACATCACACTCCCTCAAACCCGCAACGGCAAGCGCCACGTACTTACAATGGTGGAAGCAACCACCGGATGGCTGGAAACATAGCCTGTGCCCCATGCCACCGCCCGGAACACTATCCTGGGCCTTGAAAAGCAAGTCCTATGGCGACATGGCACCCCAGAAAGAACTGAGTCAGACAATGGGACTCATTTCCGAAACAACCTTATAGACACTTGGGCCAAAGAACATGGTATTGAGTGGGTGTATCAATATCCCCTATCATGCACCAGCCTCCGGGAAAGTTGAACGATACAATGGACTGTTAAAGACTACACTGAAAGCAATGGGTGCTGGGACATTCAAAAATTGGGATACACATTTGGCAAAGGCCACCTGGTTAGTCAATACTAGAGGATCTGCCAACCGAGCTGGACCTGCCCAATCAAACCTGTTACGCACTGTAGAAGGGGATAAAGTTCCTGTAGTGCACGTAAGAAACATGCTGGGGAAGACAGTCTGGGCTACTCCTGCCTCAGGAAAAGGCAAACCCATTCGTGGGATTGCTTTTGCTCAGGGACCTGGATGCACTTGGTGGGTAATGCAAAAGAATGGGGAGGTCCGGTGTGTACCTCAAGGGGACCTAATATTGGGTGAGAATAGCCCATGAGTTGAATTGTAGTATGTTAATTATCATATAACACTGTATGTCATCACTACCATGGTTGCTATATATCATAGATGAAAATGGTGATTAATTAGAAGGTATTGGAAAGAGTGTAACCTGAGCATGACATAAATGGTATGGAATAAGGGGTGGATATCTGTCGTGGTTTCAGGTAGGACAGAGTTAATTTTCCTCCTAGTAGCTGGCAGGGTGCTATGTTTTGGATTAGGATGAGAAGAGCGCTGATAACATGCTGATGTTTTAATTGTTGTAGAGCAGTGCTTACACCAAGCCAAGGACTTTTCAGCTTCTCACTCTGTCCTGCTAGCGAGCAGGCTAGGGATGCAGCAGGAGCTGGGAGGGGACAGACCCAGGACAGCTGACCCAAACTGGCCAAAGGGGTATTCCATACCATCCGATGTCATGCTAAACAATTAATATAGGGGTGGCTAGCCGGGGTGGGGGGGCCGGCTGCTCGGGGATAGGCTGGGCATCGGTCAACGGGTGGTGAGCAATTGCATTGTGCATCACTTGTTTCGTACACATTATTATTATTAATACTATTATTATTATTATTATTATTGTTATTATTATTTTCCTGTCTTAATAAACTGTCTTTATCTCAACTCACAGGCTTCACTTTCCCGTTTCTCTCCCCCATCCCGGAGAGGGAGGGGGGAGGGTGAGCGAACGGCTGTGTGGTGTTTAGCTGCTGGCCGGGTTAAACCACAACACCACAACACTACCAAATGATTCTAAATCCCCAAGAAGTGTCATCTTGAGTTATACTATGTAGGATCTTGTTTTTTTTTCTTGTTTTTTTTTTCCCCAAAATATTTTTGAGATGAGTCAAATTTGTCCCATTTGATCTACATATATACAGCAACTAGTATTAATTACAGTGCAAGCTCCCCTTATGAGGTTATTAATAAATTTAATAGCATTCGACTCTAGAGTACTATTTTTGCAAACTTATCTCCTTTTTCTTGCATCTAGACTGTTATTTTCTAGTTCTTCAATTATAGCTGCGATATTTACAATAGCTTTTTCTAATTCAATCACCCCTGACCAAGGTAAAAACCACCTTGCAAGACTGTGAAATGCTAGAGAATTTTACTAGAGGTTTATTTGGAGTCCACTTAATTTTGCGTGTGGTCTCAAGTGGGCTTTGTGGATCTTCAATAATAGTCACATTTGGAATTATTGCCTGCAGGGTGCAAGCTCCCTTCCATCCTAGGGGCAACACCTTCCTGGCTTTATGGCCAAACAGCCAGTACCACCCCATGCCATTATTAAGAAATAATAATTAAGAAAAATCAATAAAAATCACAAACTAATAAGGATTCTTCTGGTGGGTATTAAATGCTCCCCCTTCTCCCACTTCCAGGGAGTGTTTACAGAATCACAGAATCATCTAGGTTGGAAGAGACCTCCAAGATCACCTAGTCCAACCTCTGACCTAACACTAACAAGTCCTCCACTAAACCATATTACTAAGCTCAACATCTAAACGTCTCTTAAAGACCTCCAGGGATGGCGACTCAACCGCTTCCCTGGGCAGCCCATTCCAATGCCTAACAACCCTTTCAGTAAAGAAGTTCTTCCTAATATCCAACCTAAACCTCCCCTGGCGCAACTTTAGCCCATTCCCCCTCGTCCTGCCACCAGGCACGTGGGAGAATAGACCAACCCCCACCTCTCTACAGCCTCCTTTAAGGTACCTATAGAGAGCGATGAGGTCTCCCCTGAGCCTCCTCTTCTCCAGGCTAAACAACCCCAGCTCCCTCAGCCCCTCCTCAGAAGACTTGTTCTCCAGACCCCTCACCAGCTTCGTCGCCCTTCTCTGGACTCTCTTGAGCACCTCCATGTCCTTCTTGTAGCGAGGGGCCCAAAACTGAACACAGTACTCGAGGTGCAGCCTCACCAGAGCCGAGTACAGGGGGACAATCACCTTCGTGGTCCTGCTGGCTACACTATTCCTGATACAAGCCATTATGCCATTGGCCATCTTGGACACCTGGGTACACTGCTGGCTCATGTTCAGGCAAGCATCGACCAACACCCCCCTAACATGATAGCCTCTATCTCTCTAGGAGACTTTAGGAAAAAATTTTCACAGATAGGATTGCCTAAGAATTACCAAACAGAAGCAAAGAATCTCTCACGTCTATTGAGACAAAACCAGTGCCCTAAATTTGATACGGTGACTTAAAACCAGAAGTAAAGGAGAGTCATCAGACAGCAAACATTTTTCTTTCAAAACACTACTGTTTTAGGAGATTCCACCCACTTTTACATAAGTGAAAAATGTTAAGAAAGACTTCAAACTCCTGCCAAAATGGACTTAAATGACGAATGGGTTTTAAGGGAGGAAAAGGAAGTGTTTGTCCTCCCACTATCAACATCCAAACATGTTGTTGCTACAAGGTTATTCTGAGTTATTCTGGGTTTCTTTGATAATAGCATCTTTAGTAAATGAACCTCTCCTTTCTCAGGTTTCCAGTTCTGTGTTTACCAAGGTGCAGCATTCATTTTGGCACGTTAGTCTAGATATACCAAATGTAGTCTCTATTACAATCTCTATTGAAAATATCACTGGGCAGATTGTTCTTCAGCCATGAAAGGAGAATGACCTGCATTCTCACAGACTGGGGTGTAAATTGTGGCAATCACAAATCTGGAGCATAATTTGGTTGGAGGATTATAATTACTTACCTAAGAGATCTGGAACAAGCACCAACAACTTCAATGCATCATAGAATCATAGAATCATAGAATATCCTGAGTTGGAAGGAACCCATAACGATCATCGAGTCCAGCTCCTGGCACCACACAGGTCTACCCAAAAATTCAGACCATATGACTAAGTGCACAGTCCAAACGCTCCTTAAACTCCGACAGGCTTGGTGCCGTGAATACTTCCCTGGGGAACCTGTTCCAGTGTGCGACTACCCTCTCGGTGAAGAATTTCTTCCTGATGTCCAGCCTGAACCTCCCCTGCTTTTCCCGAGTTGGAAGGGACCCACAAGGATCATCAAGTCCAGCTCCTGGCTCCACACAGGTCTACCCAAAAATCAGAATTCAGAGCATATGACTAAGAGCATAGTCCAAATGCTTCTTTAACTCTGACAGACTCGGTGCCATGACTGTGTCCCTGGGGAGCCTGTTCCAGTGCATGACCACCCCCTCAGTGAAGAACCTTTTCATGATATCCAACCTGAACCCCCCCCGTCACAGCATGACTCCATTCCCTCGGGTCCTATCACTGGTCGCTAAAGAGAGGAGATCGGCGCCTGCCCCTCCACTCCCCCTTGTGAGGAAGCTGTAGACTGCGATGAGGTCCCCCCTCAGCCTCCTCTTTTCCAGGCTGAACAGGCCAAGTGACCTCAGCCGCTCCTCATATGTCTTCCCCTCTAGGCCCTTCACCATCTTCGTCGCCCTCCTCTGGACACTCTCCAACAGTTTCACATCCTTTTTGTACTGTGGTGCCCAGAACTGCACACAGTACTCGAGGTGAGGCCGCAGCAGTGCAGAGTAGAGCGGGACAATCACTTCCCTTGACTGGCTAGCAATGCCGTGCTTGATGCACCCCAGGATACGGTTGGCCCTCCTGGCTGCCAGGGCACACTGCTGGCTCATATTCAGCTTGCTATCAGCCACAACCCCCAGATCCCTCTCTGCGGGGCTGCTCTCCAGCGTCTCATCTCCCAGTCTGTACGAATAGCCAGGGTTGCCCTGTCCCAGGCGCAGGACCCGGCACTTGCTTTTGTTAAACTTCATGTGGTTGGTGATCGCCCAGCTCTCCAATCTGTCCAGATCTCCCTGCAAAATTTACTTTTGAGGTGGGAACAGTCCCCAGGTTTTTATTTGCTTTAAGCCTTGTGGTTGTCGGTCTTCTTGGGCAGCAGCACAGCCTGGATGTTGGGGAGACCTGCACGATGGTGACCTTGCCCAGCAGCTTGTTGATGTTATTAAATGTTATTATTGCAGTGTTTATTTATTATCATTTATGTTATTAAATGTTATTATTGCAATCTTTCTGAGAAATCAATTGTCTTGGCTTTGGCTGGGATAGAGTTAATTTTCCTCCTAGTAGCTGATATGGTGCTGTTTTGGATTTAGGATGAGTCAAGGACCTTACAGCTTCTCATACTGCCCTGCTAGTGAGGAGGCTGAGGGTGCGCAAGAAGCTGGGAGGGGACAGAACCAGAACAGCTGACTCAGTCTCATGTTTTTGGCTGTTGGAGTTAATTTTCTTCATAGAGGCTCATATGAAACTGTGTTTTGGATTTAGGATGAAAATAGTGGTGATAACACAACAATGTTTTTAGTTGTTGCAGAGCAGTGCTTACAGTGCTTACACAGAGCCATGGACTTTTCTGTTTGTCTTAGGCTGCCCAGTGAGGAGGCTGGAGGTGCACCAGAGTCTCTGAGGGGACGTAAGCAGGACAGCTGACCCAGACTGACCAAAGAGATATTCCATGCCATATAACATCATGCTCAGCAATAAAAGCTGGGGTAAAGAAAGAGGAAGGGGGGGACATTCAGAGTGATGGCATTTGTCTTCCAAAGAAACCATTACGCGTGATGAGCCCTGCTTTCCTGGAAGTGGCTGAACACCTGCCTGCTGATGGGAAGTTGTGAATGAATTCCTTGCTTTGCTTTGCTTTGCTTGTACGCGTAGCTTTTCCTTTACCTAGTAAACTGTCTTTATATCAGACCATGATTTCTTGCAATTACCTTTCTGATTCTTTTCCCCATCCCACTGGGGAGAGTGAGAGAGCAGCTGTGTGGCATTTAGCTGCCTGCTGGGTTAAACCACAACACCCAAACTGGACAAAGGGATATTCCATAACATATGACATCGTGCTGAACAATAAAACTGGGGGGAGTTATTGTGTGGTAAGCTGAATAAAAAGAATAATGCTATTGACAACAAATTCAAAAGAAATTGTACTGATTAATTAGAAGAAGTAAATCTTAGGCTACTAAAGGCCACTAAATTAGTCATTGAACCAGTCTGCAAGAGGAGGTCATTTGAACTTGATGTAGATTTAAATTAGCACCTGGATCCAGAAACATCCTTAGGAGGCAGATACTTTGCTTTTACCAGCATAGATTAGATACCTGGTCCCTGAATTTAACTTCAAATAATTTTTAAGAAAGTATGACTGCATTGCGTTTTTAGACTCGGTTTTAAAATTCTGAAAATCCAGCAACTGGCTATTACATTTTACCTTTTAGCTTTCATTCATCATTTGCAGGGTGTAATTTTTAAATATGCTTTGGTACAGGCACAGTAGGAGAACATGGTTATAATTCTATTGGCTATAGGTGGTTATTTTTTTTCCTGCAAATACATTATTTTAGATTAATAGCAACGATTTCGTGCATGTCTATGTCATACTCTCTTCTACAACACGGAAAGTTAATGTGATAGTGTGGAAAGTCATTCATAATGCTGTACCACAGAAAATAAAGCAGTATTCTGCTTTATTCTTTTAAATCTCCCCAAGCTAATCTTAGTCATT
This sequence comes from Cygnus olor, assembly GCF_009769625.2. Taxonomy (NCBI): domain Eukaryota; kingdom Metazoa; phylum Chordata; class Aves; order Anseriformes; family Anatidae; genus Cygnus; species Cygnus olor. Next base: position 4,025,338 of record NC_049199.1, read on the forward strand.
TTGCTACCTTTTCTTGATCAGTTATGTGAAACTATTATAAAAAACAGAAGACTGCTATTTACATCTGCATATATTGCTGACTACACACCAAAAACAAAACAAACAAATAAACAAAAAACACAGTTCTGCTTTTACTATTTTGAAAGCAGATATGACTTTTATATATATATAAAAAAAGTCTCATGTAACTACAGGCTTGCAGGCAAGCACAGTTAAGCTGTCAGGGAGCAGCAAGGGCAGGCTGCTCTGCAAGGGAAGGCAAGCCAGAAGCTGAATATGAAAAGGCATGCAGGGCAGTGACCTTGCTGACAAGAGCACACTCACAGTGCCCAAACAAAAAAGCAGAGAAGGTCCAGTGATAGCAGCTGGGGTCAGCCAAGAGTCCAGATTTCTAGATGAGTCTGCAGCGATGAGGCAGGTCTGAAGTGAAGCTGGGAAGTCAAGTCAGTGGGTCAGGGGCAGCTAGACACACACATCTGCATTGTCCCTCAGGACAACAGCCCGAGTTTGAATGCAGCTCTGAGTTAAGGGGAAGAGGACACTGAGGAGGCTTCTAACAACTCCAAGTCACACAGCTCTTCTCACTGCAGTCCAATCCCGGGTTACAAGAGCACACTGTATTAGAGTTGGCCTTGCACAGAGACAGCTAAGCCTCCAGGGCGTGGGGAAAGGGTTGCAAAGACACACGGTGTGCTTGCAGCCCTGACATTAGATCCCGCAAATTCAATGAGATGGCTTGTTTAATCTCTTCCTGAATGGCTGCTTTTCTTTAAAGCCAGAACAGTCAAAGTACCACAATGTGAAGAAATATGCCACTGAAGTATATAATGAGAGGCTGGCATTAGGAACCCATTTTGAAGTCTGGAACAAGGAAAGTTGTGGTTTTTTTTCTTTTTTTTTGTTTTTGTTTGTTTTTGTTTTATTTTGTGTTTTTTTTTGTTTGTTTTGTTTTGTTTTTCTAGTAGGAAGGGAAAAGAAGGAGGAATAGAAGTTTTAGATACCCATAGACATTCAACTTCTCCAACAGAGCAGAAAAAGTTAATCTTTCTAATGAGAAGACTGTTTGGTCTGTGGGCATGGAAGATACGGTATGTCTATATGATGTAGCTATGCCATGGCCTATTGAGTTTGCATTTTGTCACCATGTTTTTTTCAGATTTACAAATGGAACTTGCTTGTACACAGACTGATGTAAGCTTATCAGAAGACTGCAAAGTAACAAGTGCAAACAAAGCTTCTCTGAATTTCTCAGCAGTATTTCTCAATTCTTGCACTATGAAGAGTTATATGACAAATCTGTGATTTTTGCAGAATGGTAACACGTTCAAAACAGGTTGAACAAACAAGATAGAAGTTAAGGCTTTCAATGAGAGTTTTTCCCTTCCTTTTGCATTATTTTACCTGCCCCTGAGATGGTGGAAATAACCTGTTTGTGATGCCCTGATACTGTGTGAGGTGAGCAAGGCGTTGTCTTCTGCTAGCTGTAGCAATCAGATGCCACAGAAGCTGACATCAGCTGCTAAGGGAGTGTATTTCTTTGGCTTAAGTGCTGTTTTACAACCAGTTTATCCAGGCTTTAAAATTTATATTGAGAGAGGGAAGTTAGGAGAATCTTAGCAAATAGAGATAGAGCACTGACAGTATTAAACTAGTGGACGCTGCTTAATGTCTTTTCTACCTATTGTGCATTGTGCAAATTAACTAAAGCAAGAAGCCTTGGGCCCCTTATGAAGGTCAGTCTCTTAATAAGAGTGAGAGCCTATCTTAAGAAACTGGCAGAAACTGGTCCTGCGGATGGACAAGAGCCACGGAGCAACTGAGTCTGCGCGAAGACAAGAGGTCAACTAGCGGTGATGAGGAAGAGTTATCAGCCTTCACCCCCACGACCCCCAGTGACCACTACCAGGAGACACTGCACAAGCGCAGATGGGAGGAGCTTATGGAAATGACTTCTTGGAACTAATTTTAATATGAAGTGGGGACACGTTATGAATATGTATAGGTGCATTGGGAAACTTCATGCATATGTAACTCTTTACTGCATATAACCATGGCAAGTTGCTGCGTCGCATGCGCATGACTTTGGTGGGACTACCCCCTGTGCTGCTCAGTGCTGAATAAGCATACCTACTTTACAATCTTACTGATTGTGGAGTCTGTTTTCCGCAAGTCAATATGTGATTTTTATTGAGCAGTTTCCCGTTTGCAACGAAGGCTCGTACTTGTGGTACTGTCAGAAAGGAATCTTGTGGGGATGCTCTGGAACCTGTACAGCAAAAAATCAGCTGGATATAAACCATCACAAAGCCTAAAGGCTACAGAGGCTGGCATCTGAAACCCATACATTAGCTAATTGTGTATTCGCCAACTAATGCCATGAGATATGGCTTGACATACTCTGTACTTAACAAGCTGGGAAGAGACTGTTACAGCAGGATTCTGGGCAAATAGGACTGAACATCACACCCTCTGTGAATCAGTGTCACAGGCAGGATCCCTGTGCAAGCCCCAAGTGCCTCTTCCATGCCAACCATGGGGGTGGCACCCTGACTGCCTTCATAGATGCCTGTCCGCTCTGGCCTGCGCCTCATGGCCTCGGCACCCCCACGAGGCCGGGTTCGAGGCTGGAGCCAAGTCAACACGACACAAGAGGACACTTGGCTCGTGCCAGGCCAGGCGGGTCTCACCTCCCATTGCCAGGCAACCACCTCCTCGCCTCTCCAGGAACTGGTAAACCTCCTACTCTCACCTGCAGTCAGCAACGCGCTTCCATTGGCTGTCGCCACGCTGCGCTTGGCTCCCATTGAGTGCCTACTGCCTCTGCCATGTCCTCATTGGCGCGCTGCCCTCTGGCCACGCCACATTCCCCTCGCCTTCTCCGACAGTTGCGGTCCAGAGGGCTGCTGCTCAGAATGTGGGCAGGAGTCCAGGTCGAGGGGTAGTTTAAAGGTGTGTGTGCGAGTGAGGGCGCTAAGTGGCGAGTGACAGCAGGAGCCTTATTTTGCACAGGTGAGGGGGCCATTCGGCAAGGTGGCGTGTACTGTCACCTCAGCACTGGCCTCCGTTTCTCCACTCAGCTGGGCTGCTCGGTGAGCGCGGCGGTGCGGAGCTTGGCAGAGAGACCGGGGTTGGGTAGGGGCTGCTTTCTTCTCGGCGCTGCTCCACGGGAGTTCCAGGGGGTTGGCATATCAGGGAGAGGTGTTGTCCACCGGCTTTCAGTGCATTTGAAGTAGAGCCCACCTGGCTCTGGGTATCTTTTGATGCCATCAGCCACCGACGTGGTTTCTGCCTGTGGTAGTGCATTCATTGCAGGTAGCCTGCGCAGCGTCTCGGCTGCGTGGCACTGCCGCGACAGCCCCGACACCACCTCAGCCTGCAGGGTTGCTTCACGTGTCCCTACCTGGTGGATGCTCCTACTCAGTTGCTCTGTGTGCTGGGCGATCGCGAAGCTCTGCGGCTTGGCAGGGATTTCCTCAGCGGGTTCCTGGAGTTCCTGCCAGGCTACGCGGTGTCCTGGTGGCTGGCCGGCAGCGAGCGCACCTTAGACGTGTCCTCAGCCACATCCCGGCGCAGTGGTGGTGCCCACCTGGGCTGTAGCCAGAAATGCGGCATGCCCCAGTCGCCCGCGCCGGTGGCACCTTCTGTCACTGGGCAAAAGCTGGTGCTGGGGCAAGAATCGCCCCCTGCCTTCCAACGTTGTATCTGTCAAGCTGCGCAGGGGTAAGTTTCCTACCAACTCTCCCCGTGGTGTTAACAACCACCTAGCCTTGGATGCCCATGCTGTGCTGATGCATGGTCCATGCTGTACCAGTGAATGCCTAGAACTGGGGAGCAGCCACTGGGGTAAAAGTAATGACCTTTTGCGGTGTGATAAGTGTTTTGCATATTCACCAACATGGAGTACACTTCAGCTGCATGGAGGAACTAAATGTGATCAAATGATGTGCAGCTGAAGCTACCAGATCATCACTGCTTTATTTGTGGGGGAAAAATGTCCTGAAGGGGCTTTGCTTTCATGAGCAAAGTCTATTCTACCAGTACTCCAGAGATAAAAGTTAAAAGGAAATTGCTAAGTATATTGCTTATAGAAAGGAGACTTGTCAAGCTATTGACAGAATATTATTAATGAGACAATGAAAGCCACCAATTGTTGTGGAAAAATGTATTTCTGTATCTGGCAATGCTAGCAGAAAGTTGTGGCTGTTCTATGCTACTCATTCATGCCCTACAGAATCTTAAGGGGACGCAAAACAAAGCAAGTTTCTTATTTCTTTGTATTAAAGCATTTGGGGTTCTCAGTTTTTAAAAGAAATAATATTTTTGGGTACTCTTTCACTTTCAATAAACATCAATGACTGGGATTTTGTTTGCAGCTTGACCAGGAAGACAAAAGGCTGTTTGTCTTGCATCAAGTAAACAATTTTTTTCCATAATGACCAACTTGCTTAAGATGTCATATGTCCCACTTTCTTAAGCAATCAGAGCAAGCATATAAAGCAACATTTTACATTGTTGTATATCTTGATAGCCCTGGCTGATGCTACATTTGGTGTGCTGCTAATGAGAATACAATGGAAATAGCCTCTCTTTAGTTGTCTTCTGCAAAAAAGCTTTCAGATGAGAGAACTGCAGCAAGTAATATGGAATTAAATGCCAGTTCTGATGTCTAAGTTCTGTAACTGGTGAACACAGAAACAGCGTTCTTCCACTCCCACCAGTAATGCAAATCCTTTTTAGTATATTGAATTTCCTAAGAATAACTGCCTGGTTAAAAGCCATTGTTCTATGGCTGTGACGTGTCAAGTCCATTACATGCTGTTATTTTCGTCTTGACTATTAATATGCAATTTAATTTTAAGTAAGATCTCTTTTCCTGGTAACCACTGATAGGATGTGTAGGAATGGCACAAAGCTGTGCCGGTGGTGGTTCAGACTGGATATTAGGAAATTTCTTTACCATGAAGGTGGATCAGGCTTCATAGCAAGGTGGTTGATGGCCCATGCCTGTAAGTGCCATTTGGACAATGCCCTTAATATGTTTTAACTCTTGGTTAGCCCAGGATTGGTCAGGCAGTTGGGCTAGATGATCTCTGTAGGTCCCTTCCAACTGAACTGTTCTAAAACTAAGCATCTGTGAATTTCTGCAGCCTCTAACTTCCAGCCTCCTGGCTCTTGGAGCAGAATCGTGCCCTGCTCTGGGTGCAAGGCTTGGCCTTGGGATGGCATCCAAACAGCATGCCTGGAGCTAGCCTGCAGCTGTCTGTATGTCCCCTCTGGCACCTTCCAGAGGAAGGTAGTGTTTTGTGCCACAAGGGTGCTGGACTTAAAAGTGCTTTTCCCAGCTGTGTACCTTGGGAGCTTGTGGTCAATAGTATCTGCATTCATTCACCCTTGTTCTCTTTGCCAGTGCCTGTGCAGCTCTTGGAGCAGGATCTGGAGACCAGCGCTCCTTGTAAACTGTGGTCATGCAGCTTGCTAGTTGCTGTCCAGCCCAATAAGTCTTTCTCTTTCTGGACAGTAACATAGATCTGCAAATGTATGTGGAGATTTCTACTGAAGCAGCCCTTAGCAGCCAACTCCTGCTGCACATCACCTTGCGCCCTTCTCATGGGAGCAGATGTGAACCTGCCTCTGCAGTTCCTTGCTGTGGTGCAGTGTGTGCTGTGACTTCTGTTTCTCAAACGTAATCTTCTTGATACAGGAGGACAAATTCTTAATCCTGCCCACTGGGGTTGGCTTCCTGGAGACAGGCTATTCTGTCTTCTTTTTTTTTCTTTCTTTCTTTCTTTTCAGTCCAGTTAAGTCAAAACTAGAGATCATACTGCTTGTCATCACTGCAATGGTTTAGGCATGCAAAAAATGCAACTTAAAGGCATTAGAGAAACTTATAAATTCTATTAGAATTTTATTGTGAATGTCTGCAGGATGAGCTAGCTGGTGAGGGATTGCCAAAAAGAACTCCAGGCTATTGCCTTTACCTCCATGCAGTTGCTGTTGGGGTTGTCAGGAATGGCAGCTGTAACTGCAGCAGCACAGGACGATCCCATGTGGGGCACTGTTGTTGCCCGCAGCCATGTTTGCCATGCCTTGCTCAGCATGCTTTGAGCCCGCCTGTAGGGGAGCGCGTAGGGCACGGCAGGAACCCCCGGGTGTGGGGGGAAGGAGTGGAGTGCTCCCTGGCCACTCTGGGTGCCCCCACTTGACCCATCACCATGTGGGGCACATCATGCTGCCAGCTGGGGATGGGAGTTGGCATCAGTGGGCGGTATTCATCTTGGCAGCTGTGGCGGGTCTCTTTGAACAGTGAGGATTAGGAACCAGGATCCCCAATTAACTGCTTATCTTAGCAGTGCAGCAGAGCATCCCTGGGCACTGGTTTCTTGGGTGACTGGGTGCAGGAGGGCATGCCCATGCTGGGTATGCGAACAGCACAGAGCTTGTTTTCTTGCTTGAAATCTTGAGGTGAAGCACTGTAGGGCTATTGCAGAGCACTTCAGTAATTAGGTTTAAATAAACCTCTTCTCCAGTTTACACATTTTAATATGAATAAATACTGCAAACATAATACTTAAAAATGGGATTATTTTAGGTGTATCATAAGTAGGTGTGAAACCTTATTAGAGGCAATCAAAATGAATGGCAAGCCAAGTGTTCTTGTTTTATATCTTATGTAAGACATCCACTGCACAAATAACACAAGAAGGCATTTTTAGTGTTTTCCTAGCATTTGTCTTAATATCACAGAATCACAGAATCACAGAATCGTCTAGGTTGGAAGAGACCTCCAAGATCATCTAGTCCAACCTCTGTCCTAACACCAACAAGACCTCCACTAAACCATATCACTAAGGACTACATCTAAACGTCTTTTAAAGACCTCCAGGGATGGCGACTCAACCACTTCCCTGGGCAGTCCATTCCAATGCCTAACAACCCTTTCAGTAAAGAAGTTCTTCCTAATATCCAACCTAAACCTCCCCTGGCGCAACTTTAGCCCATTCCCCCTCGTCCTGCCACCAGGCACGTGGGAGAATAGACCAACCCCCACCTCTCTACAGCCTCCTTTAAGGTACCTATAGAGAGCGATGAGGTCTCCCCTGAGCCTCCTCTTCTCCAGGCTGAACAACCCCAGCTCCCTCAGCCACTCCTCGTAAGACTTGTTCTCCAGACCCCTCACCAGCTTCGTCGCCCTTCTCTGGACTCTCTCGAGCACCTCCATTTCCTTCTTGTAGCGAGGGGCCCAAAACTGAACACAGTACTCGAGGTGCGGCCTCACCAGAGCCGAGTACAGGGGGACAATCACCTCCCTAGACCTGCTGGCCACGCTGCTTCTTATACAAGCCAGGATGCTGTTGGCCTTCTTGGCCACCTGAGCACACTGCTGGCTCATATTCAGCTGCCTATCAACCAGTATTCCCAGGTCCTTCTCTGCCAGGCAGCTTTCCAACCACTCATGTCCCAGCCTGTAGCGCTGCTTGGGGTTGTTGCGCCCCAGGTGCAGGACCCGGCACTTGGCCTTGTTGAACTTCATACAGTTGACCTCAGCCCATCGGTCCAGCCTATCCAGATCCTCCTGCAGAGCCTTCCTTCCCTCGGGCAGATCGACACACGCACCTAACTTGGTGTCATCTGCAAACTTACTGAGGGTGCACTCGATCCCCTCGTCCAGGTCATCGATAAAGATATTAAAGAGGACCGGCCCCAGCACTGAGCCCTGGGGGACTCTACTAGTAACCGGCCTCCAACTGGATTTGACTCCATTCACCACAACTCTTTGGGCCCGGCCATCCAGCCAGTTTTTAACCCAACGAAGCGTACGCCAGTCCAAGCCGCGAGCAGCCAGTTTCTTGAGGAGAATGTTGTGGGAAACAGTGTCAAAAGCCTTACTGAAGTCAAGGTAGATCACATCCACAGCCTTCCCCTCATCCACCAGGCGCGTCACTTGGTCATAGAAGGAGATCAGGTTCGTCAAGCAGGACCTACCTTTCATAAACCCATGCTGACTGGGCCTGATCACCTGGTTGCCCTGCAAGTGCTGCGTGACGACATTCAAGATAATCTGCTCCATGAGCTTCCCTGGCACTGAGGTCAAACTAACAGGCCTATAGTTCCCCGGGTCTACCCTCCGGCCCTTCTTGTAGATGGGCGTCACATTTGCTAGCCGCCAGTCGACTGGGACCTCTCCTGATAGCCAGGACTGCCAATAAATGATGGAAAGCGGCTTGGCCAGCTCCTCCGCCAGTTCTCTCAGTACCCTCGGGTGGATCCCATCCGGCCCCATCGACTTGCGCACATCCACGTGCTGTAGCAGGTCGCCAACCATTTCCTCGTGGATTATGAGGGGCACATTCTGCTCCCCATCCCCTTCCACCAGCTCAGGGTACTGGGTATCCAGAGAACAACTGGTCTTGCTGCTAAAGACTGAGGCAAAGAAGGCATTAAGCACCTCAGCCTTTTCCTCATCTCTTGTAACTAAGTTTCCCCCCGCATCCAGTAAAGGATGGAGATTCTCCTTAGTCCTCCTTTTTGTGTTGATGTATTTGTAAAAACATTTTTTGTTATCTTTAACAGGAGTAGCCAGATTGAGCTCCAGATGAGCTTTGGCCTTTCTAATTTTGTCCCTGCACAGCCTCGCAACATCCTTATAGTCCTCTTGAGTAGCCCGCCCTCTTTTCCAAAGATTATAAACCCTCCTTTTTCTCCTAAGCTCGAGCCACAACTCTCTGTTCAGCCAGGCCGGTCTTCTTCCACGCCGGCTCGTCTTTGGGCACGTGGGGACAGACCGCTCCTGAGCCATTAAGATTTCCTTCTTGAAGAGTGCCCAGCCTTCCTGGACTCCTCTGCCCTTCAGAACCTCCTCCCAAGGGACTCTGCCAACCAGTGTCCTGAACAGCTCAAAGTCAGCCCTCCGGAAGTCCAAGACAGCGGTTTTACTGGTCCCCTTCCTGACTTCGCCAAGAATAGAGAACTCTACCATTTTGTGGTCACTCTGCCCAAGACAGCTCCCGACCACCACATCTCCCACCAGTCCATCACTGTGAACAGAAGGCCTAGCGGGGCACCTCCCCGGTAGGCTCTCTAACCAGCTGCATCAGGAAGCTATCTTCCACGCTCTCCAGAAACCTCTTAGTGTGTCATGTAAGGTCATCACTTCTGGATAGAAAGGCTTTAATCCCTTATATATATGTCACTGACCTTACGCATCTTCTTCCACAATCGCAATATGGCAGTACTTATAGCTAGGCAGCAAAGAGACAAGTGTTCTGTAACCATAGAAAAACACTACAGGAAGATTGTGCTTATCTGTGTGTCCTGGTTTAGGCTTGGATAGAATTTTCTTCCTAGTAGTAGATATGGTGCTGTGTTTTGGATTTAAGATGAGAATAATGCTGATAACACACTGATGTTTTAATTGTTGCCGAGCAGTGCTTACCCTAAGCCAACGACTTTTTAGCTTCTCATACTGTCCTGCCAGTGAGCAGGCTGGGGGGGGTGCATCAGAAACTGAGAGGGGACATAACCAGGACAGCTGACACAACTTAGTCAAAGGGACCAAGGGATGCTATTCCATACCATCTGATGTCATGCTGAGCAATAATATGGGGTGGTTGGCTGGAGTGGGGGGAGGAACTCCTTCTTGGGGACAGACTGGGTCATTGTCGCGTTAAGGGGTGTAGCCGATTAACCGTTACGGGTCTGGTCGTATTCAGGGTACTCAACTATCACAATCACAGATTCACCAATAATGCATTAACCGATATGGGTCTGGTCGGATTCAGAGCACTGAACTATCATGATCACGGATTTGCCAATAACGTATCACGCCCTTACTCTAGTCATGTTCAATGAGAACTATCACGGCTAGAAACAATGCAGTTAAGTGCAATTTATTACGGCAACAGGTACACAAGTTCTTTGGATTGCTGGTGATAATTTACTGTCTGCAAAAGCAAGCTAGCATGCATGAAATACACAGGTGCGCAGCCTGTCATAGATCAGTGATAGATCAAGGATCATAGAGTCCAACTCCTGGCACCACACAGGTCTACCCAAAATTTTAGACCATGTGACTAAGTGCACAGTCCAAATGCTTCTTAAATTCAGACAGGCTTGGTGCAGTGACTACTTCCCTGGGGAGCCTGTTCCAGTGTGCGACCACCATCTCGGTGAAGAACTTCTTCCTGATGTCTAGCCTAAACCTCCCCTGCCTCAGCTTGACACCATTCCTGCGGGTCTTATCACTGGTGATTAAGGAGAATAGGTCGGCGCCTGCCCCTCCACTCCCCCTTGTGAGGAAGCTGTAGACTGCGATGAGGTCCCCCCTCAGCCTCCTCTTCTCCAGGCTGAACAGGCCAAGTGACCTCAGCCGCTCCTCATATGTCTTCCCCTCTAGGCCCTTCACCATCTTCGTCGCCCTCCTCTGGACACTCTCCAACAGTTTCACATCCTTTTTGTACTGTGGTACCCAGAACTGCACACAGTACTCGAGGTGAGGCCGCACCAGCGCAGAGTAGAGCGGGGGTCAGCAGGTGGTGATCAATTGCATTGTGCATCAATTGCTTTGTACATATTATTATTATTATTTCTCTTCCTTTTCTGTCTTATTAAACTGTATTCATCTCAACTCATGAGCTTTCACTTGCTTTTTTCCCCCAGTTCTCTTCCCCTTCTGTGTGTGTGTGTTTGTGTGTGAATGAATGGCTGTGTGGTGCTTAGCTGCCAGCCGGATTAAACCACAACAGTCCTTTTGATGCCCAACATGGGGCTTGAAGGGTTGAGATAACGACAGATATGATGAGATTATGTAAAACAAAATTGTTATAGACCAGTTTAATAGTTGCTAATCACAATGTTGATTTTTTTTAATCTCAATTGTTTGTTTCCCAAATTGAGTTACATAGTACATTATTACTATATGTGTTATTACTATATGTGTTCCCTGTCATGTTGTTCATTGTTTCTGGGGGCTGGTTTAAGGTTATTATTTTGCTGTACTGTGTAACACTGGCTTATGATATGATAAAATTACTGGTCATGAGACTAATCTGGTATTTGTACTCAGCATTGCCATCACTTCCATACTTCGGAAACCATATCTCAGAAACTGTTAATATTGACACCTTTAACCTTTTCTCCTCAGGAAGCCAATAGACGGGAGGAGATAAAGGGGGGGAAACTTTCTCCACTTTGTGTGTCTGGTGTGCATTATGTATATTAGCATTCCCGTAGCTACCATATTCGGTAGAGCATGGATGATTCCCTACTTCATGGATAATATTTTCACACCCAGGGTCAGTACTATTGCCCCCTGAGTTTCTATCAATGCTGTTTACAGGGCGCCTTCGATAACACGTTATATTATAGCCAGGATTATGTATAGGGAGCTCAGCTTCAAAATCTATTCCTTCCCGGGACTGAGTATGACCCATTGTTTTTAGAAACCTAGAGAATCCAGACACAGTTGCTGCTGAAATAGGCATAGCAATCAGGGACAAGACCTTTTCAGTGTTTCTAGGCATCTGGGACCAAATCCAACAATTATTTCGAGATAGAACTCCAGAGATGTTCTGGATTAATTGGAAATGCTGATTTTTCCCTCCATCCTATCACTAGTCCAATGAGAATAGGTATTACTAAGAAAAGTTTAAAATACATCATCTCTCTCTATATATATACCCCTATAATAATTAAGAAATAATAATTAAGAAAAACAATAAAAATCATAGCTAATAAGGATTCTTCTGGTGGGGATTAAATACCTGTCCTGGTTTCAGTTAGGACAGAGTTAATTTTCCTCCTAGTAGCTGGCAGGGTGCTATGTTTTGGATTAGGATGAGAAGAGCGCTGATAACATGCTGATGTTTTAATTGTTGTAGAGCAGTGCTTACACCAAGCCAAGGACTTTTCAGCCTCTCTCTGCCCTGCCAGCGAGCAGGCTAGGGATGCAGCAGGAGCTGGGAGGGGACAGACCCAGGACAGCTGACCCAAACTGGCCAAAGGGGTATTCCATACCATCTGACGTCATGCTGAACAATATATAGGGGTGGCTAGCCGGGGTGGAGGGGGGGGCCGGCTGCTCGGGGATAGGCTGGGCATCGGTCAACGGGTGGTGAGCAATTGCATTGTGCATCACTTGTTTCGTACACATTATTATTAGTAATACTATTATCATTATTATTGTTATTATTATTTTCCTGTCTTAATAAACTGTCTTTATCTCAACTCACAGGCTTCACTTTCCCGTTTCTCTCCCTCATCCCAGAGAGGGAGGGGGGAGGGTGAGCGAACGGCTGTGTGGTGTTTAGCTGCCGGCCGGGTTAAACCACAACAATACCAATACTCCTCCCCCCCTTCTTTTTCTCCCACTTCCAGAGAGTGTTCCCTGGAAACACTCCAGTTCTGTGTAATTCAATCCCTTTTACTCATTAATTCATTAAGAATTCTTCTAAGGAGAAGTTAAAGGTTTACAATAGATAGTTTTAACAGTTTTAACCTTAAAAGTCTTTGTTAATGCAGTCTCTCAGGTATCAGGGTTAACTGATGCTTTTACCCGGGCATAATGAGTCCGCCCTTTCTCAGCCATTCTTACTGTCATCTCAGTAGTCAGGAGCACTTGGAACAGTCCGTTCCGCTCAGGTTGCAGCCTCGATTCTCTCCATGTTCGCATCAGAACCCAGCCTCCTGCTCGGAATGGATGGATCAGGGCTTCCAAGGGTGGGGTTTGAGCTTACAATCCACGGGTCCTGAGAGATGACAAAGAGGACGACAGCTCGAGTATACAGTTCTTAAGAAAAGCATCTTTTGTTTTGAATTGACAGTTAATACATTCCCTTTGCCCAGGTACGGTAATACAAATAATATTTCATATGGTGAAACTCCCACATCTTCTCTTGGTGCAGTTTGAATTCGGAGAAGTGCCAAAGGTAAGCACTTCATTTGGGGAGCAAACTTCATTGGGGAGCACTCCACTTGCCGAGGCGATCGGCTCCGGGGCAGACGCGTTCTGCAGCGGAGCGGGGGATCGGGACAGGCAGGGCTTTTTTTCCGACATCGAGGCCGCTCGAGGGAGCCGCCAGGACCCGGCAGCCCTCGTGAGGGAGGCTGACGAGGCGGCTGACGAGGCGTAGGCGGAGCCAGCAGCGCCCCCTCCCCGGCCGTTCAAAAGGAGCCCCTAGGGAGCGCGAGCGACCAGGAGCGCGGCGAACAGGACGGGCAAACAGGGCGTGGCGCGTCAGAAGGGCGGGGCGCGGCAGTTTGCGCAGGCAGGGCGAGCAGGGAGGGCGGAGAGGGCAGAGTTTCCCCCCGCCCATAAGAACAACACCTTTAACGGCTGTCGACTGCTAACTAGGCTGCAATGGTCTACGCCAGGCAGACTGCTCTCTCTAGAAAGTCTGTGGCCACCCAGACTGACCACCTGCTCAACAATGCGGCAGTTCAGGTCTCTGGGTGCAGGGAGTGTCTGAGCCTGTTGCTGCCATCTGAGGGAGGCAGAGGCTCCGTGTGTGTGAGGTGCGAGCAGGTGGATGACCTGGTCCGCCTGGTGACAGAACTCAAAGAGGAGGTGGATAGGTTGAGGGCTATCAGGGAGTGTGAGCGGGAGATAGACTGGTGGAGCAACTCCCTGCAGGGCTTGAAGGAGAGGTACCGGGGCGAGACACCCCAAATGGGGGTGGACCCCCTGCCCTGTCGCTGTCGGGCAGAGGGAGGGGACCTAGGAGTTGAGGAGGAATGGAGACAGGTCCCTGCTCGACCTTGCAGGCAACGCACCCCCCCCACCGGCCCCTCCTTCCCAGGTGCCCTTACATAACAGATTTGAGGCCCTGGAGCTTGAGAGGCCGGTGGGTGAGGACGAGGTAGAAAGTCTACCCAGGAGGATGCCTAGGGCGAGGAAGCTGACTCCACGCCTCAAGACAGCCTCCACCAAGAAAGACAGAAGGGTGATCGTTGTAGGCGACTCCCTCCTCAGGGGAACAGAGGGCCCTATTTGTCGACCTGACCCTACCCATAGGGAAGTCTGCTGCCTCCCTGGGGCCAGGGTCAGGGATGTTGCCAGAAAGCTTCCCAACCTGGTTCGCCCCTCTGACTACTACCCTCTGTTGATAGTCCAGGCTGGCAGTGATGATATTGAAGAGAGAAGCCTGAAGGCTATCAAAAGGGACTTCAGGGGACTGGGACGGTTAGTGGATGGAGCGGGAGTACAGGTGGTGTTTTCGTCCATCCCTGCAGTGGCAGGGAGGGGTACAGAGAGGACACGGAAAGCCCACCTGATTAACACGTGGCTCAGAGGCTGGTGCCAATACAGAAATTTTGTTTTTTTGACCATGGGGCGCTTTACTCGGCACCCGGCCTGGTGACCGCAGACGGGTCCCTATCTCCAAGGGGAAAACGGATCCTAGCCCAGGAGCTGGCAGGGCTCGTTGAGAGGGCTTTAAACTAGGAAAGAAGGGGGACGGGGCTGAAATAAGTCTTGCTGGAGCTGTGCCAGGGGGAACAATGGCAAGGCCAGGGGAGAAGGCAATGGCCCAACTGAAGCGCATCTACACTAATGCACGCAGCATGGGTAACAAACAAGAGGAGCTGGAAGCCATCGTGCAGCAGGAAGGCTATGACTTGGTTGCCATCACGGAAACGTGGTGGGACCCCTCTCATGACTGGAGTGCTGCAATGTCTGGCTATAGGCTCTTCAGAAGGGACAGGGAGCACAGAAGGGGTGGTGGTGTGGCTCTCTATATTAGAGAGTGTTTTGATGTTGTGGAACTTGAGGCTGGGAATGATAAAGTTGAGTCTCTTTGGGTTAGGATCAGAGGGAAGGCCAACAAGGCAAGCATCCTGGTGGGGGTCTGTTATAGACCACCGAACCAGGATGAGGAGATGGATGAGGAGTTCTACAGGCAGCTGGCAGAAGCTGCGAAATCGTCAGCGCTTGTTCTCATGGGGGACTTCAACTTCCCAGACATATCCTGGAAGCACAACGCAGCCCAGAGAAAACAGTCTAAGAGGTTTCTGGAGAGCGTGGAAGATAGCTTCCTGATGCAGCTGGTTAGAGAGCCTACCGGGGAGGTGCCCCGCTAGGCCTTCTGTTCACAAACAGTGATGGACTGGTGGGAGATGTGGTGGTCGGGAGCTGTCTTGGGCAGAGTGACCACAAAATGGTAGAGTTCTCTATTCTTGGCGAAGTCAGGAAGGGGACCAGTAAAACCGCTGTCTTGGACTTCCGGAGGGCTGACTTTGAGCTGTTCAGGACACTGGTTGGCAGAGTCCCTTGGGAGGAGGTTCTGAAGGGCAGAGGAGTCCAGGAAGGCTGGGCACTCTTCAAGAAGGAAATCTTAATGGCTCAGGAGCGGTCTGTCCCCACGTGCCCAAAGACGAGCCGGCGCGGAACTAGACCGGCCTGGCTGAACAGAGAGTTGTGGCTCGAGCTTAGGAGAAAAAGGAGGGTTTATAATCTTTGGAAAAGAGGGCGGGCTACTCAAGAGGACTATAAGGATGTTGCGAGGCTGTGCAGGGACAAAATTAGAAAGGCCAAAGCTCATCTGGAGCTCAATCTGGCTACTCCTGTTAAAGATAACAAAAAATGTTTTTACAAATACATCAACACAAAAAGGAGGACTAAGGAGAATCTCCATCCTTTACTGGATGCGGGGGGAAACTTAGTTACAAGAGATGAGGAAAAGGCTGAGGTGCTTAATGCCTTCTTTGCCTCAGTCTTTAGCAGCAAGACCAGTTGTTCTCTGGATACCCAGTACCCTGAGCTGGTGGAAGGGGATGGGGAGCAGAATGTGCCCCTCATAATCCACGAGGAAATGGTTGGCGACCTGCTACAGCACGTGGATGTGTGCAAGTCGATGGGGCCGGATGGGATCCACCCGAGGGTACTGAGAGAACTGGCGGAGGAGCTGGCCAAGCCGCTTTCCATCATTTATTGGCAGTCCTGGCTATCAGGAGAGGTCCCAGTCGACTGGCGGCTAGCAAATGTGACGCCCATCTACAAGAAGGGCCGGAGGGTAGACCCGGGGAACTATAGGCCTGTTAGTTTGACCTCAGTGCCAGGGAAGCTCATGGAGCAGATTATCTTGAATGTCGTCACGCAGCACTTGCAGGGCAACCAGGTGATCAGGCCCAGTCAGCATGGGTTTATGAAAGGTAGGTCCTGCTTGACGAACCTGATCTCCTTCTATGACCAAGTGACGCGCCTGGTGGATGAGGGGAAGGCTGTGGATGTGATCTACCTTGACTTCAGTAAGGCTTTTGACACTGTTTCCCACAACATTCTCCTCAAGAAACTGGCTGCTCGCGGCTTGGACTGGCGTACGCTTCGTTGGGTTAAAAACTGGCTGGATGGCCGGGCCCAAAGAGTTGTGGTGAATGGAGTCAAATCCAGTTGGAGGCCGGTTACTAGTAGAGTCCCCCAGGGCTCAGTGCTGGGGCCGGTCCTCTTTAATATCTTTATCGATGACCTGGACGAGGGGATCGAGTGCACCCTCAGTAAGTTTGCAGATGACACCAAGTTAGGTGCGTGTGTCGATCTGCCCGAGGGAAGGAAGGCTCTGCAGGAGGATCTGGATAGGCTGGACCGATGGGCTGAGGTCAACTGTATGAAGTTCAACAAGGCCAAGTGCCGGGTCCTGCACCTGGGGCGCAACAACCCCAAGCAGCGCTACAGGCTGGGACATGAGTGGTTGGAAAGCTGCCTGGCAGAGAAGGACCTGGGAATACTGGTTGATAGGCAGCTGAATATGAGCCAGCAGTGTGCTCAGGTGGCCAAGAAGGCCAACAGCATCCTGGCTTGTATAAGAAGCAGCGTGGCCAGCAGGTCTAGGGAGGTGATTGTCCCCCTGTACTCGGCTCTGGTGAGGCCGCACCTCGAGTACTGTGTTCAGTTTTGGGCCCCTCGCTACAAGAAGGAAATGGAGGTGCTCGAGAGAGTCCAGAGAAGGGCGACGAAGCTGGTGAGGGGTCTGGAGAACAAGTCTTACGAGGAGTGGCTGAGGGAGCTGGGGTTGTTCAGCCTGGAGAAGAGGAGGCTCAGGGGAGACCTCATCGCTCTCTATAGGTACCTTAAAGGAGGCTGTAGAGAGGTGGGGGTTGGTCTATTCTCCCACGTGCCTGGTGGCAGGACGAGGGGGAATGGGCTAAAGTTGCGCCAGGGGAGGTTTAGGTTGGATATTAGGAAGAACTTCTTTACTGAAAGGGTTGTTAGGCATTGGAATGGACTGCCCAGGGAAGTGGTTGAGTCGCCATCCCTGGAGGTCTTTAAAAGACGTTTAGATGTAGTCCTTAGTGATATGGTTTAGTGGAGGTCTTGTTGGTGTTAGGACAGAGGTTGGACTAGATGATCTTGGAGGTCTCTTCCAACCTAGACGATTCTGTGATTCTGTGGGAAGCTGAGTTTCCAGAACTTAGTCAATTGCTGCTTACTGTCTGATCCGCTCCACCCTTCCAGAAGAGGAAGGATGCCAAGGAGTGTGAAATTTCCACTTAATTCCTAGTGTCCACATTAGCCCTTGCAGTATTTCTGATGTAAAGTGAGTTCCTTGATCAGAGTCAATATTTTCAACAATTCCGTACCTGGGAATTATCTGTTCTAGAACTACCTTAGCTACCACGCTCACAGTAGCAGATAGTGAAGGGAAAGCTTCCACCCAGATGTGGTGCCTTTACCTTGCTAGGCAGCTGAACTCCACCACAACTGCTCTCTCACTCCCCCTCCTCAGAAGAGGAGGGGAAGAAGAAAAGGAAAGAAACAACTCACTGGCTGAGATAAGGATAATTTAATTAAAGGAAAAAATAATTATTAAGGAAAAAATATTATTAATTAAACAATTTAACTAAAGGGAAAGGGGAAAAAAACAACAAGCAAAGGCTGTGTGGAAGTGCAGAGGCAGCCCCTAGGGAGCGCAAGCGACCAGGAGGGCGGTGAACAGGATGGGCAAACAGGGCGTGGCATGTCAGTCAGGGTGTGGCACGACAGTTTGCATGCTTGGAGAGGGCAGAGCATCCCTCCCCGCTCAGGAGAACAGCTCATCTACCGGCTGTCTACCTTTAGCTAAACCACCATGGTCTGCACTAGGCAGAAAGCTCTTTCTAAAAAGTCTATGGAGACCCAGACTCACTGCCTGCTCAAAAAAAAGATTTCTTCAGCCTGTACTTTCACCAAAGGCTCAGTCAGGGACCAACTTAATTCCATACCTTTTTCCCTCCAGGATGCTGAAGCAACATATCAGTATACCATATTTCATCCCATTTTCCTTCTCTCCTCCTTCTTCCACTCTGGATATTCCTATTTGAAGTGGCTGGCCTGGCCACACTTAAATCATCTTTTCAAAGCCTGTCCCTGCTAGGATTCAGGCTGCAACACAGGTAGCTTTCCTTGCCTGCCATTCCTTCATCTCTCTTCCTCTCCTTTCCAGAGGGAATTTTATTCCTGTGGGATTAAAAATGTTGTTTTTGCACAGTTACATTGTTTAGAGGGAAGGAATATGGTATTGAGATATGCTTGCAGTGATAAGAAAGCTTAACAGATGATCTTGTAAAATGCAGACAACCAGAATCCTTAGAGCAATTAGGCGGAAATCGCTGTTTAAGAAACATTACCACCTCAAAGAGTAAAAAAGTCAAAAGAAATTTGACTTATAACAGGCCGGCAACTGAAGGCCATGTATTGTCTGTGAAGCATCGGATAGGTTGTGAACCTGGATTACCCAGTCAATGGGGAAACAGGGGAGGGTCCCGGTCCTCGAGAAAGAAAGTATACAAACTGTACCGTGTGACTAGTAGGTGCGCTCCTGCTTGTGGGACGCCCGCCATTGCAATCGCAAAAAAAATTACTACTTCACTGAGATCCTCGCCTGAGCCTATGTTATTGGCTACAAAGTGTTTCTCACAATTTGGGGGCTCGTCCGGGATCCAGTCACCTACCGGGGAGCCCCACTGCCGCAGCAGCAGGAAGGCATGCCTCGCTGATTTCAGCGGTCCTGTGCATCGACGGTGGCGGTTCTGCGGAGAGCTGACAGAGGGCCCGAGACTGATTAAAGAGGCAGGATCCATGAAGTACTGGGGAAGGGAAGAAGGTAGGCACTCCAGGTTTGAGAATTGATCCGGTAACTCTGTGCACAGACCAAGGTAAGAAATATTAAGTATTGCCTTGGGGGTCGGGTGAGACTCTGTGTGACGTGTGATTAAGACGTACTTTTGTACGAAGCGAGTGTGGAGTCCTGATCCGCAGTTCTGTAGCTCCGCGAGGGGCACGGCCGGAGACGGACGAAGCATGAGATAAGAGAGAGAAAGGAAGAGTCTCGGGAAATTTGGTGTACGGTAGCCCTTGCACGGGGAAGTGCTTGGCAGTACACCCCCATTTTTCAGAATCGGAACGTTAGTGTGTGGTACCCTGCAGGAGGGAAATTTCTGCAGCAGCACACTGACAAGGGCTAGGAAAAATGGGAAATAAGGGTTCCAGGGGACAGGGAGATATCCCTGGGGGAGTGCCTACCGACAGTTCTTCCTGAAGAATGATAAGAAATTGGAAAAATAATCTCAAAATTAGAGGAGATGATAAAAGAAAAAAAAGGTTAAATATTGTGTATCAGTCTGGACAAAAGAACCAGTTAAGGAAACAGCAGTATTTTGGCCAAAATACAGGTCTGATGAAAATTCAGGCTTTAAATTTATAATAAGACTCCTTTTTTGGAGAAGGAGCCAAGTTATGCTCCCTATAATCCTAATATTGCACCGGTGGCAGCAGCATTCGCTCCAGGAAGGGAGACAGGGACTGCAATTAACCCTGTCTCTAGAGGAGTGCACTCCGGTAAGTATCAGAACAAGGTAGAAGAGAATTTCACCTTCCCTGATACTAAGAGTACTAACACTAACTGTGTATCCTCTTAGGTGACACACCCCCCACACACACCTTTCCAGCAGAGAGCTTAGGAGTTTTCAGAAGGAGATGAAGTCTTTAAGTGAGGACCCCATCAGGCTAGCTGAACTATTAGGCCATTTCCTAGGGCCTAACTTATACTCTTGGGGGGGAATGATGTCTGTACTAAGTATGTTGTTTACAGGGGAAGAAATGAGAATGATCAGGAGGAGAGCTGCTATACAAGAATGGGAAAGAGCTCATCCTCCAGGACCAGGAGGTAATACCGGCAGAGCAGAAATACCCACTTGCCGATCCTGGCTGCAATAATAATAATGCGCAACACAGAAATCATATGAGAGACTTGGGGTCAGAATGAGAAAGTACTCGTGGATGAATCCCGAGGACCTGGTATCCTAAGGGCTCTTGAAAGTTCATTTTGTGATTAAAGCCTGGCCAGATATACAGAAAAAGCTCCAGAAGGTGGGGGGATGTAGTGAACAGTCACTGGGGGGCCCTCCTGAGGGAGGCCCAGAAGGTGTATTTCAGGAAGGGAAACAAGAAGGAAAAGCAGAGAGCGAAACTAATGGTATTCACAGTGGACCAGGTAGTGAGGCAGAGGGTTGGAGAAAGAGGAAGAAAATCTTCAGCGTGAGTCAGGCCCAGGATGGAAAGGAGAAGAAGAGAGACAAAGGAATGGCAGGCAAGGAAAGCTACCTGTGTGGCAGCCTGAATCCTAGCAGGGACAGGCTTTGAGAAGATGATTTAAGTGTGGACGGGCCAGCCACTTCAAATAGGAGTATCCAGAGTTGAAGAAGGAGTAGAAATTGCTGTTATAGTCAGAATAGAGGAGTCGAGGCTTCTCAGAAAGCTAGTCCAACTGAGAGCCCCTGATAAATGATAAAGGGCTCAAGGGTTGAGATAAGGACATAGGGATCACTCTACAATTATTGTTGTGGGCAAAACACACTTAGCATAGGTAGATTAATAAAATTTATTACCTATTGTTGATGCGATGGAGCAGTGAGAAACAGAGAAACAAGCTGGGGGCACCTTCCCCCATCCACTCCCTTCCACCTCTTCCCCGCCCCGATCACCTGCTCTTGGAGCATGGGCTCCTCTTCACAGGCTGCAGCGTGGAGATCTGCTCCACTGTGGTACACCATGGGCTGCGGGGGGTCAGCCTGCTCCACCATGGGCCTCACTTCATGGCACGGGGGTGGGGGGATTCGGCTCCGGCACCTGGAGCGCCTCCTCCTCCTCCTTCTGCACTGACCTTGGTGTCTGCCAGGCTGTTTCTCATTCCTCGCTCTCCCAGCTGCTGTTGAGCAGAAGGTTTTTTCCTTTTCTTGGATGTGCTCTCACAGATTTAAACTGCATTGCTCATGGCTTGGCTCTGGGCAGCGGTGGGCCCCTTTGGAGCTGGCTGAAACTGGCCTTATCTAACATGGGGCAGTTGCTGGATTCTTCTCATAGTGGCCACCCCTGCAGACCCCCACTACTGAACTTTGCCATGTAAACCCAATACACTGAGGCAGCTAGGTCATTACTGGCCTGTAAAGTATCAGGGCTTAAATTAACTAACGAAACCCTAAAAGTTATGGGGGTAGAAGGGGCTGGGATAACAGTGCCACTTTTGGGGGACACCAAGCTGAGACTAGGGGATAAAATAATCACTGGCCAATCATTGTATGTACCCGAGGCAGGGACTAACTTGTTGGGAAGGGATTTGATGATGAAATTGGGCATTCAAATAGTAAATTGTTAGACTGGAATAAGAGTGTTATTAATGGAGTGCTCTCAGGCCCTGAGAGCAAAGATATATTCACCTCTGACTGGAAAGACCCTGAAATGGGGGTGGAAGCAACAATACAGATGGACGGTTTTACCTCGGGTTTACAGGGCCACCAATTTATTTGGGCAAAATCTAGAACAGACTTTGGAGTAATTCCAACTTCCAAAGGAGGTGTTACTGTTACAATATGTGGATGATCATTTATTGTCAGGACAGGAGAAAACAGTTGTGAAGGAAGCCACTAACAAGCTATTCGACTTTCTGGGAAAACAGGGCTTGAGAGTAATGAAAAATAAAATTACAATATGTAGAAAGAGAATTCAAGTATTTAGGGCATCTAGTGCCTGAGGGAGTATGAAGAATAAATCCAGAGAGGATTCAGGGAACTGTTGAGCTACCCCTGCCCAAAACTAAGAAAGAACTAAGAAAGTTTTAAGAGAAAGAGGTCTTTAAAGAATTAAGAGCCACGAAGTCAGAAGGATGGTGGACTCTCCCTGATGGTAGAGAAATGTTAAATAAACAAATAATGACGGAAATTTTAGCTGTTCTACATCAAGGAAGCCACTGGGGAGTCCAGGCAATGTGTGACGCTGTATTAATAAAGTATATATGTGTCGGCATGTATATCATATCTAAGCAGGTGTGTAATAGTTGCATAACATGCCAACAAGTGAATAAGAAGGCTCTGCGGAAACAGCCTCTGGGTTGACGGGATCCAGGACTTCAACCTTTTCAGAGCATCCATGTAGATTTTACTGAATTACCTGAAGTAGGTAGATTTAAGTACGTGCTAATATTAATTGACCATTTGTCAGGATGGGTAGAAGCTTTTCCTTCAGTATCAGCAACAGCTAGTGTGGTGATAAAGGTAATCCTGGAACAAATAATCCCTAGATATGGGATAGTTTAAAATACAGAGTCAGATCAAGTAAGGTGAGGTGTTAGCTTGTGGAAATTTAAATGCCCAACGACAACTGAGCAGAGAGAACAAATATCTCTGTCCTGAACCTAAGACTAACGAGTTGTTTAAAGGACCCCCTCGCCCATCATGGAATAATGTATGGTGAGCGACCACAGGGTGGTCACATACACCCACCTCAAGTACTAGCTTCATAAGGTTAAAGAACAAAATTAACATATTTAAAGGAACTTTTCAGCCCACTTGTCAGCATCTACGATGCAATCCAATAACTATAGCAAGTAATAAGGCTGATTACATTATTAACTGTACTTATGGTCTCGGAGTAGATGTGACTGGGAGAGACCCAACAGCCAGATTAAGAATAGCTGTATGGAAATGATCCTCTATTGCCACCAAAGATAGGAAGAAATTCGAGGAGAAAGCAGGAGGTCCTCTTCGAAACGTGGCAGTTGTCACAGTTAAAGAAATAAACGATCTTAGGCAAACATTTGAGATTGCAACAGGGTATGGGGATATGAATGCCTGGATAGAATGGGTCAAATATACTGTCCAGAGTCTCAACCATAGCAATTGCTATGCTTGTGCCTCGGGATGACCGATTGCCCAGATAGTGCCCTTCCCATTGGGGTGGACCAGGGACTCCCAGGGGATGCGATGTATGATTGCATTGTACCAAGAAAAGACTGCCTGGCGAAATGAGGCCTGTAAGCCTCTCTCTTTGCTGTTCCCTTCCTTGCGTGACAGCAATATCAGGGTTCCCCCTGCATTCTCTACAGCTATAGGTAACCATACAGCTTGCCTCTCACGGCAGGGTGTGAGTGCTACCCGGCATCTGGGACAATTTGCCTTGTGCACGAGGACCTTGAATGCTACCAAGGACTTGATGGGAAACTGCTCAAGACTTGAGATCCCCAGGGCAGATCTCTGGTGGTACTGTGGAGGGAAGATCTTACGGTCCACCCTACCATCTAATTGGGGAGGCGCTTGTGCACTTGTTCAATTAGCTATACCCTTCACCCTGGCATTTGAAAGAGAAACATCACAAATACCCAGAAGAAGTAAAAGAAGCTTAGGAGTATCATTCAATGATAGAGTATACATAGATTCTATTGGGGTGCATACAGGAATTCCCAGTGAACATAAAGTAGGAATCAAATTGCTGTAGATTTTGAGTCATCACTCATCTTCAGAAATCTTATGTAGGATTTTGTGTTTTTCCCCAATATTTTTGAGATCAGTCTCAATTCGTCCCATTTGGTCTACATACATGCAGCAACTAATACTTATTACAGTGCACACTCCTCCTTGTGAGCTTAGTAATAAATCTAATACCATTCGATTCTGGAGTACTACTTTTGACAAACTTGTTATCTCTTCTTGTAATGCCTGGACTGCATCCAGAGGGTGGTTTTCTAGTTCTTCAGTTACAGCTGAGATATTTACAATAGCTTTTTCTAATTCACTCACCCCTAACCAAGGTAAAAACCACCTTGCAAAATGGTGAAATCCCTTATTTCTTTTTACTAGAGGATTTTCTGAAGTTCTTTAACTCTGTGTGGGATGGCAGGAGGGCTTTGGCTCTGTAAGTCTTCAACAATAGTTACCTTTGGAAATATTGCCCCAGGGTGCAAGCTCCCTTCCACCCTAGGGGCAACACCTTCCTGGCTTTATTGCAACATAGCCAGTACCACCCATTGCCATTTGGGGCAGGCCATCTGGTTACAGGATTCTCACTAAACCACTGTTGTGGTTTAACCCGGCCAGCAGCTAAACACCACACAGCTGTTCGCTCACCCTCCCCCCTCCCTCTCTGGGATGGGGGAGAGAAACGGGAAAGTGAAGTCTGTGAGTTGAGATAAAGACAGTTTATTAAGACAGGAAAATAATAACAATAATAATAATAATAATAATAGTATTAATAGTAATAATGTGTACGAAATAAGTGATGCACAATGCAATTGCTCACCACCCGTTGACCGATGCCCAGCCTATCCCCGAGCAGCCGGCCCCCCCACCCCGGCTAGCCACCCCTATATATTGTTCAGCATGACGTCAGATGGTATGGAATACCCCTTTGGCCAGTTTGGGTCAGCTGTCCTGGGTCTGTCCCCTCCCAGCTCCTGCTGCACCCCTAGCCTGCTCGCTGGCAGGACAGAGTGAGAAGCTGAAAAGTCCTTGGCTTGGTGTAAGCACTGCTCTGCAACAATTAAAACATCAGCATGTTATCAGCGCTCTTCTCATCCTAATCCAAAACATAGCACCCTACCAGCTACTAGGAGGAAAATTAACTCTGTCCTAACTGAAACCAGGACAATAACTGGTGTGCATTATGTATATTAGCATTCCCGTAGCTACCATATTTGGTACAGTATGGATAATTCCCTACTTCATGGATAATACCTCCACATCCAGGGTCAGTGCTATTGCCCCCTGAGTTTATATCAATGTCTTCTAAGAAGCATCTTTGATAGCATGTTATATTGTAGCCAGAATTATGTGTAGGGAACTCAACTTCAAAATCTATTCCTTCTCGGGACTGAGTATGATCCGCTGTGTTTAGAAAACTGGAAAATTCAGATACAGTTGCTGCTGGTAATGGAACAGCAATTAGGGACAAGGCCTTTTCAGTGTTTTTAGGCATTTGGGAGCAAATCCAATAATTATTCCGATAAAGAACTTGAGAGATATTCTGAATTAATTGGAAATGCTGATTTTCCCTCCATCCTATCAGTAATCCATTAAGAATAGGTATTACTAGAATAAACTTAAAATACATAATTTCTTTATATGTAGCTATTAAAAAGAAAAATAATTACGAAAGACAATAAAAGATCACCAACTAAGGTTTCTAAAGGGGATTAAATCTAAGGAGGATTAAAATACCCCCACTTTCTTGAAAGAAAGAACACTTTCTTTTGTGTTCTGCAGACACACTCTAATTCTGTATAAACTAATACCTCTTACCCATTAATTCTAAGGAGAAGGTAAAGGTTTACAATAGTTAGTTTTAACAGTTTTGATCTTAAAAGTCTCTGTTAAGACAGTCTCTCATGTATCAGGGTTAACTGATGCTTTTACCCGGGCATAATGAGTCCGCCCTTTCTCAGCTGTTCTTACTGCTGTCTCAGTAGTCAGGAGCACTTGGAACAGTCCGTCCCACTCAGGTTGCAGATTCGACTCCCTCCATATCCGTATCAGAACCCAATCTCCTGCTCGGAATGGATGAATCAGGACTTCCAAGGGTGGAGTTTGAGCTAACAGTCCACGGGTCCTGAGAGATGACAAAGAGGATGACAGCCTGAGTATGTAGTTTTTAAGAAAAGCATCCTTTGCCTTGAATTGAGGTAACTCCCCTCTGCCCAGGTATGGCAAACCAAATAGTATTTCATATGGTGAGACTCCCACATCCTTCCTTCTTGGTGTTTGAATTCGTAGAAGTGCTAAAGGTAAACATTTTGTCCAGGGGAGTCAAGTTTCTAGAACTAATTTAGTTGTTTTTTTATTATCTGATTCATTCGTTCCACTTTTCCAGAAGAGGAAGGATGGCAGGGAGTATGAAATTCCCAGTTAATCCCCAGAGCCTACACTATCCCTTGTAATATCTGTGATGTAAAGTGACTTAGAATCATAGAATCATAGAATATCCTGAGTTGGAAGGGACCCATAAGGATCATCAAGTCCAGCTCCTGGCACCGCACAGGTCTACCCAAAAGTTTAGACCATGTGACTAAGTGCACAGTCCAATCTCTTCTTAAATTCAGACAGGCTTGGTGCAGTGACTACTTCCCTGGGGAGCCTGTTCCAGTGTGCGACCACCTTCTCGGTGAAGAACCTCTTCCTGATGTCTAGCCTAAACTTCCCCTGCCTCTGCTTAACACCGTTCCCACGGGTCTTGTCACTGGTGATAACAGAGAATAGGTCACCTGCCTCTCCACTCCCCCTCGCGAGGAAGTTGTAGACTGCAATGAGGTCTCCCCTCAGCCTCCCCTTCTCCAGGCTGAACAGGCCAAGTGACCTCAGCCGCTCCTCATATGTCTTCCCCTCTAGGCCCTTCACCATCTTCGTCGCCCTCCTCTGGACACTCTCCAACAGTTTCACATCCTTTTTGTACTGTGGTGCCGGAAACTGCACACAGTACTCGAGGTGAGGCCGCACCAGCGCAGAGTAGAGCGGGACAATCACTTCCCTCGACCGACTAGCAATGCTGTGCTTGATGCAACCCCAGGATACAGTTGGCCCTCCTGGCTGCCAGGGCACACTGCTGGCTCATATTCAGCTTGCTGTCAACCACAACCCCCAGATCCCTCTCTGCGGGGCTGCTCTCCAGCGTCTCATCTCCCAGTCTGTATGTATAGCCAGGGTTGCCCTGTCCCAGGCGCAGGACCCGGCACTTGCTTTTGTTAAACTTCATGTGGTTGGTGATCGCCCAGCTCTCCAATCTGTCCAGATCTCTCTGCAAGGCCTTTCCACCCTCATCCGAGTCCACAACTCCTCCAAGTTCGGTGTCGTCGGCAAATTTGCTCAAAACACCTTCTAGCCCTACATCCAAATCATTTATAAAAACATTGAAGAGGACTGGCCCTAAAATGGAGCCTTGAGGGACCCCACTAGTGACTTCCTTGATCAGAGTCAATATTTTCAACAATTCCATACCTGAGAATTATTTGTTCTAGAATTACTTTAGCTACTGTGTTTGCAGTAGCAGATACTGAGGGGAAAGCCTCCACCCGTCTTGATAAGTGGTCAGTCAAGACTAATAAGTATTTAAATCTGCCTATTTTAGGGAGTTCTGTAAAATCCACTTGTGTACTCTGGAAAGGTCGGGCTCCTGGTTCTCGCCCCCCTTTTGACTGCTTACGAATGATCTTCCTATTTACCTTCTGACATACTACACAATCCCTGCACACCTGCTTAGCCAGAATATATATTCCCATACATACATATTTTTGTAGAACAGCATCACACATTGCTTGAACTTCCCAATGGCTTCCTTGGTGTAAAAGAATTAATATCTGCCTCATTATTGCCTTGTTCAGCATTTCTCTTCCATCAGGGAGTATCCATTTTCCTTCAGACTCTGTGGCTCCTAATTCCTTAAAAACCTCTTTTTCTTTGTCACTAAATATCTGTTTTTCTGGTGGGGAGGGTACTTCAGGTATAAAATAATTTATAGCGATTTCTGATTGTAAGGCTGCCTCCCGAGCTCTTTCATCTGCCACCTGGTTTCCTTGTGCAGTGACTGAATTCCTTTTCTGATGCCCTTTTATATGCACTATTGCAATTTCGACAGGTAGTAGCAAATTATCTAGGACTTGTTTTACAAGTTCTCCATGGACCAGTTCCTTCCCCTTAGTATTGATCAACCCACGTTCCTCCCAGATTTTACCAAATGTGTGAACTACTCCATATGCATATTTTGAGTCAGTATAGATGGTTCCCTTTTTCTCTTTAAGAAGTACAAGTGCCTGATTTAAGGCATATAATTCACATGTTTGGGCTGACCAGTTATTGGGTAATCGCCCCATCTCTTTCACTTCTTCAGTAAATCCATCAACCACAGCATATCTATTATACCTTTTTCCCTGTACTACCCTTGAGGATTCATCAATAAACAGAATATCTCCTTCCTCCAGGGGAACATCTTGTAAATCAGGTTTCATTTTAGTTTGATACTCAATTAAATCCAGGCAGCTATGTTCTATATTCTCTCCAGCACTTTCCCCTTTCCATAGGAAAGTAGCTGGATTCAGGCATGCTTTTGTGGTTAACACTAAATCATCCTTTTCAATCAGTATTGCCTCATATTTCAGAATTCTAGAATCAGTCAGCCAGTGCCCAGATTTCTGAGTTAGAATCATTTTAACCTGGTGTGGTGGTTTTACTCAGGTGGGCGGCCGAGCTCCACCACAACCGCTCTCTCACTCCCCCTCCTCAAAGGGAAAGGGGGAGAAAAATATGATGCAAAGGGCTCAAGGGTTGAGATAAGGACGGGGAGATCACTCAACAGTTATCGTGACGGTCAAAACAGACTCAGCATAGGGAGACAGTAAGATTTATTGCCTATTACTAACAAGCTAGAGAAGCGAGAAACAAAGGAAAGAAACCAAAAATGCCTTCCCCGTATCCACCCTCTTCCAACTCCTCACCCGAGAGGCACAGGAGAATGGGTGAATGGGGGTTGTGGTCAGTCTATAGCGCTTCGTCTCCGCTGTTCCTTCTCGGTCACTCTCGTCCCCTGTGCTGTGGGGTCCCTCCCACGGGATGCAGTCCTTCCTGAACTGATCCTGTGTGGGCTTCCCACAGGCAGCAGCTCTTCAAGAACTGCTCCAGATATGGTTCCGTACCACGGGGTCCATCCCTCAGGAGCGAACTGCTCTAACCTGGGTCCCCCACGGGCAGAAGCTCCTGCCAGGTCACCTGCTCCTGCATGGTCTCCTGTCCACGGGCTACAGGTCCGGCCTGGAATCTGCTCCAGTGGGGGTTCTCCACAGGCCGCAGCCTCCTTCAGTGCAGGTCCACCTGCTCCACCATGGTCTCCTCCACAGGATGCAGTGTGGAACCCTGCTCCACCGTGGTACTCCATGGGCTGCAGGGGGACAGCCTGCTTCACCATGGTCCTCACCACAGGCCTCAGGGGACTTCTGCTCCGGCGCCTGGAGCACCTCTCCCCCTCCTTCTTCATTGACCGTGGCGCCTGCAAGGCTGTTCCTCACTCCTCTCACTCTCCCAGCTGTTGTGTAGCAGCATTTTTTTTCCCCCCCTTTCTTAAATATGCTCTCACAGAGACGCAAACAACATTGCTTATTGGCTCAGCTCTGGTCAGCAGTGGGGCCCTTACCTAACATGGGGCAGCTTCTAGATTCTTCTCACAGAAGCCACCCCTATGGCCCCCTGCTACCAAAATCTTGCCGCGTAAACCCACTACACCTGGTGTGGAGTAGTAACTACCAGATGATCCCCAAAAGTTAGTTTCCTACTCTCTTCCACCAAGATAGCAGTTGCAGCCACAGCTTGAACACATTCAGGCCATCCTCTAGAAACTGGGTCCAGCGATTTAGACAAATAAGCCACCAGTTGATGCTTATTCCCCCCACTCCTGGGTCAATCCTTCCAGTGTTGCTCCTTGATCCACAGTAGCAAAAAGGTAAAAAGGTTTATTAATGCAGGTAGAGCTAAAACTGGTGCTGTAATTAAGCTCTGCTTCAGATTTTCTATTAACTCTTTTTCTTCTTCCGTCCACTCAAGTGTATTAGGCTCCTCGTCTAATAATTTATGATCCAATCCTGTTGTCTTCTGAGCATATGCCTCTATCCATAATCGACAGTATCCTATCAGCCCCAAAAATTTCCTTAGTTCTTTCTTAGTTTTGGGTAGGGGGAACTCAACAATTCCCTGAATCCTCTCTGGATTTATTCTTCATTTTCCTTCAGACACTAGATGCCCTAAATACTTAACTTCCCTCTCCACATATTGTAATTTATATTTCGATACTCTCAAGCCCTGCTTTCCCAGAAAGTTTAGCAACTTGTTAGTGGCTTCTTTCACCACTGTTTTCCCTGGTCCTGATAATAAAAGATCATCCACATATTGTAACAGTAACACCTCCTTTGGAAGTTGGAATTTCTCCAAAATCTGTTCTAAAGCTTGGCCGAATAAATTTGGTGATTCTGTAAACCCCTGAGGTAAAACTGTCCATGTGTACTGTTGTTTTCGCCCTGTTTCAGGGTCTTTCCACTCAAAGGCAAATATATTTCTGCTCGCAGAGTCCAGTGAACAGGCCCAAAAAGCATCTTTTAAATCTATCACACTGAACCACTTATGTTCATGTGGGATCTTGCTCATCACAGTGTATGGATTTGGAACCACAGGGTGGCGCTTCCGCACTATCTCATTGATTTTCCTTAGATCCTGTACCAGTCGGTAAGAACCATCAGCCTTTCTCACTGGCAGAATAGGAGTATTAAAAGGAGACATGCATGGTTCCAGTAATCCATCCTTAATCAATTCTTTTATTACTGATTTAAGACCGTTTTGTCCTTCAGTTGAAATAGGGTATTGCTTCTTCTTTATTGTCTCATATGCTTCCTGCATATCTATTTTCGGGGGGTAATATTAATTCTTCCTCTATTTCCCTCCTTGACCCACACTATAGGGTCTATTTCTTTTTCATCATCTTCTGTCAATAACTTCATTGATACCGTTATCCCTGTCTGACCAGTTACTATCTGTATACCCAATTTCATCATTAAATCCCTTCCCAGCAAATTAGTTCCTGCCTCAGGTAAGTAATTACCCAGTAATTATTTTATCCCCCAATCTCAGTTTGGTTTCCCCAAAAAGTGGCACTGAGTGGTTAGCTCTTTCCCATTCTCACATAGCTGCCCTCCTGATCAATGCCCGCTCTTCTCCAGTAAATAACATACTCAGGATTGACATCATCTCCCCCCAGGAATACAAATTAGACCCCAGAAACTGATCGAATTGTTCTGCTAGTCCTATAGGGTCCTCAATTAAAGATTTCATTTCCTTCTTAAAATTCCTAACCTCCCCACTGGTGAGGGGGGCGTTTGCATAACCTCTGTGCCCTGGCCTCATCAGGACCTCCCTAAGAGGGTACATAGACGTACCAGCACTATTATCATTAGGGAAGGGAAGATTTTCAATGTCTTTTTTAACATTACTCTAACTCCTGTCGAAGCTTAGAGTGCACTTTCCTTTTAAGGACCACCCCCCCTTCTGGGGCAGCTGCAGCTTCAGCTGCTGCTTCTGCCAGTATATTAGGGTTATAGGGAGGGAGTAAGTTATCCAAGGGTTCCCACTGACCGGCCCTTTCTTCTAACTCCTTTTTATTCCTCTTTCTTTTGATCCTGACCCTTTGTCAATAAAAGCTGATTCACCTCCTGCACCCAGCAGGCAGCATAATTTGACTCCTCCTCCAAAAAAGGAACCTTGTTATTTACATACAAATTCAAAGTCTGACAAATCCAGTCTTCATCAGACCTGTATTTTGGACAAAATACTGAAGTTCCTTTTATTGGCTTTTTAGGCCAGACAATTACACAATATCTAACCATTGTTTTTTTATCTTTTTCCCTAGTTTTTGGATTGTCTTCCCAATTCCTTATCATTCTCCCCAAAGGACTATCTTTAGGCACAATCCTGGGGTCTCCACCCCCACCCTGCTGACTCTTGGAACCCTTAATCCCCATCTCTTCCTGACGTGCTGCTGTGGATTTCACCACCCAAAGGGTACCACACGCCTTTACCTAGGATTAGGACAGAGGTGGGGTGTACTGCCAAGCACCTCACCTCACCGTGCTCAGGGTACCGTACACACAAGGGCCCAAAACCCTGAGACTCTCTTTCACTTGTCTGTCTTTCACTTCATCCGTCTCTGGCTGTGCCCCTCGCGGGACTACGGAATCCTGGATCGGGACTCCACACTCGCTTCGCACTGAAAGTGCATCTCATTCACACTCCACACAAGTCTCCCCAAACCCACCCCGAGGCAATATATGGTAAAGTTTCCCTTACCTCGGTCCGTGCATGGACTTCCCGGTCCAGGTAATCAGCAGTTATCCCTGTGCCTGTACTGTGTCTGGGCTGTGTCTGTGTATGTCAGTGCTGGCCTCCCTTCTCCCCAGAGCTTTGCAGATCCTGTCTTCAGATTAACAGTCTCGGTCCTTTGCCGGCCATACCGAGACAACCCACCACCCCTGATGGGACTGCTGAAATCAGCAGGGTGCACCTTCCTGTCTGTGGTGGCAAGAACTCTTCGGAGGGCGACAAGATCCAGGACTAGCCCCAAATTGTGAGAAAAATCTCAAATAATTTTCTTCAGACAGGATCTTCTGTGAAGCTATTTTATTTGTGATTGCAATGGCGGGTGTCCAATAGGACGTCTACTGTCCTCTTATCTACTTAGCACTTCTCTTTGTTATGACTACACAACTACCTTTGAATACAGAAGGTTGGTTTTCTACTGCAAAAGCACACTACTTTGAAAACATGTTCTACTGCAAAAACACAACCTAGTTTCTCACATGGACAACCATTGTTGCACTTTTATCCCCAACAATACTGCCCCGGATGGCACAGTATCTAGAGCATTGCAAGGGCTTACCACCCTTGTCAGTGAATTGGCAGAAAACTTAGGAACAGACACTTCCATCACAGGATGGTTGGAATCTTGGTTTGGTAAATGGAAAGGGATGGTAATGTCCATATTTACATCCTTGATCGTAGTAGCAGGAGTTTTCACAGCCATTGGTTGTTGCATTATCTCCTGTGTAAGAGGACTAGTCCAGCGGTTAATTGAAACAGCACTGTTGAAACAAATGACCATGGAGCCACCACCCTACTCAGATAAGATGATATTAGAGGAGATGGAAAGCAAAGAAAGTGAAGAAGAGGAAGATATCTACCAAATTACGCCTCAGAGAAAGTTTTGCAAACTCAACAAATTATAAAGAAGAAAAGGGGGGAATTGTGGGAACAAAATGTTGGTTTTGCACCAGAATCTGTAACATAAGCACAGGAAGTACCAGGCATGCTGCTTCTTGGGAATGTTCAGTGTATTGGGTGGCATAGGGGAAGAAAGACAAGTACTAAAATGCTATTCAATAGAAAAGCATTTACTGGGTGTAGGTGACCATGTAAGAAAGAGTGGGGTTTTGTTTGTTTGTATAGATGTTACATTGTTTAGAGTTACATTGTTTAGAGGGAAGGAATGTGGCATGGAGATATGCTTGCAGTGATAAGAAAGCTTACCAGACAACCTTGTAAAATGCAGACAACAATCAGACTCCTTAGTGCAATTAAGCAAAATTCATGGGGTGTCAAGCAAAGTCAGATAAGGGAAGAAACATTATCACTTCACAGAGTAAAAAGTCACTAGAAACTTGAAAGATAACAGGCTAGCAACTGAAAGCCATGTATTATTTGTAAAGCGTCGGATAGGTTGTGAACCTGGACTACCCAGTCAATGGGGAAACAGGGGAGGGTCCTGGTCATCAAGAAATAAAGTATATAAACTGTGCTATGTAACTAATAGGTGCGCTCCTGCTTGCCAGTCACCTGCCATTGCAATCGCGAATAAAATTGCTACTTCACTGAGATCCTCGCCTGAGCCTATGGTATTGGCCAGAGTGTTTCTCACAGCATTGACCTAGCTGCCTCAGTGTACTGGGTTTACATAGCAAGGGTCTGGCAACGCAGTGGGGGCTGCAGGGGTGGTCTCTGTGAGAAGAATCCAGAAGCTGCCCCATTTTAGATAAGGGACAGTTTCACCTGGCTCCAGAGGGGCCCACCGCTGTCCAGAGCCAAGCCATGACCAACACAGTTTGTGCCTCTGTGAAAGCACATCCAAGAAAAGGAAAACAAACAAAAAAACTGCTGCACAACAGCAGCTGGGAGAGTGAGGAGTGAGAAACCTCCTTGCAGACACCAAGGTCAGTGAAGAAGGAGGGAGAGGAGGTGCTCCAGGTGCTGGAGCTGAAGTTCCCCTGCAGCCTGTGGAGAGGCCCATGGTGGAGCAGGCTGCCCCCCTGCAGCCCATGGTGTACCATGGCAGAGCAGATCTCCATGCTGCAGCCCATGGAGGAGCCCAAGCAGGAGCAGGGGGGGTCCTAAGGTGGTCCCAAGCCGGACTAACCTGCTCCTGATCGATAGACCCTGCGGCACAGATCCACAGCTGGAGCGGCTCCTAAAGAGCCACTGCCCATGGAGAAACCCACACAGGACCAGCCCAGGAAGGTCAGCTCTCCACAGGAGGGACCCCACACCAGAGCAGGGGAGAGAGTGACCGTGAAGGAGCGGTGGAAATGAAGCACCATGGACTGACCGCAGCCCCACTCCTGCCCCCCCTGCAACACTCAGGGCAGGGAAGAGGTGGAAGAGAGTGGATGGGGGAAGGTACCCCCAGCTTGTTTCTTTGTTTCTCACCACTCCAGCCCATCAGCAATAGGTAATAAATTTTATTAATCTTCCTTTGGTAAGTCTGTTTTGCCCGCGACGATAACTGTAGAGTGATCCTCATGTCCTTATCTCAGTCCTTGAGGTTGTGGTGGTTTTACCTTGCTAGGCAGCTGAACTGCCTAGAAATTACTCTCTACTTCCTATCAATGAGCAATGCTTGACCACGTCCTTGAAGCAGGGGCTCAACGGACATAGTCATTGTTCGGGAGGAGGACAGACGTTTTCACAATGAGACCCCACCTAGGTTCGTGCCTGGTGTGCTGCGCCAATAAGCACACAGAGTCGGAATCCACACGAAGGTCTTTTAATTAAATAAATAATGATATAACTCTGCAGAGTCAGGTGCTTGGCAATCTTTCACAAAGCAAGCACACCTCTGACTCGAATCACCGTTATTTATACACAGCAAACTTGTGAAAACTATCTCTTTGGTTACTTTTGATTGACTATTACAGCTCACCTAATGTATCTCTACTGAGTTTGCACATTACAGAGGAACAGCGGGGGGGGGGGGGGGGGGGGGGGGCGCGTGATGGGGCATAGAGAACACCAAATCCCACATTAGCATACATTACACATTAGCATTTTGTTGGGTGTGATTTTTAATTTGTTAATGACCCTTAGTTAGCAAAAGGTTACAATAGTTCAGTCTGGAGCTGTTTTTCTCCTTGTTTTTGACCTTTTATCCCTATCTTACTTGCTGCTTCTACCTCAAGGCTACCTGTCTCTCTCTTTCCTTATTTTCTCAGATAAAAGACTACACAAGCTACAAAAAGACTACACAAGCTACTGGCCTCCCTATATTCTTCAAGGTTTATTGTTTTTTCCCAGCTTTGGGACTACAACACCCCTCCCCTCTCCTTCCTTTTTCCACCTTTTATTGCTGAGTGTGACATCACATGGTATGGAATATCCCTTTGGTTGGTTTAGGTCAGCTGCCCTGGTGATGTTCCTTCCTCACCTCTTGCCTACCCCCAGCCTGCTGGCTCTTGAGGAGGGTAGAGGAAGTCCTGATGCTGTGCCAGTATTGCTCAGCAGCAGACACAACACTATGTGATACCATTGCTGTGGTGCAAGCGGTAGCTACAAGTGCAGAGCACAAGTGTAGCTACAAGTGCAGAGCACAGCACTGTATGGGCTGCTGCAGGGAAAGTTAACATCCCAGCCAGACCCAGTACACTCATACTTTTGGTATTTGAGTGTGCTTTGCAGACAGTGAATTTATCCCCAGCAATCCAAAGAAGCTGTGTACCTGTTGCTTTAATCATAGAATATCCCAAGCTGGATGGGACCCACAAGGATCATCGAGTCCAACTCCTGGCACCACACAGGTCTACCCAGAAATTCAGACCATATGACTAAGTGCACAGTCCAAACGCTTCTTAAATTCTGACAGGCTTGGTGCCGTGACTACATCCCTAGGGAGCCTGTTCCAGTGCACGACAACCCTCTTGGTGAAGAACCCTTTCCTGACATCCAGCCTGAACCTCCCCTGCTTCAGCTTGACACCATTCCCACAGGTCCTATCACTGGTCACTAAAGAGAAGATATCAGCACCTGCCTCTCCACTCCCCCTCGTGAGGATGCTGTAGACCGCGATGAGGTCTCCCCTCAGCCTCCTCTTCTCCAGGCTGAACAGGCCAAGTGACCTCAGCCGCTCCTCATATGTCTTCCCCTCTAGGCCCTTCACCATCTTCGTAGCCCTCCTCTGGACACTCTCCAATAGTTTCACGACCTTTTTGTACTGTGGTGCCGGAAACTGCACACAGTACTCGAGGTGAGGCCGCACCAGCGCAGAGTAGAGCGGGACAATCACTTCCCTCGACCGACTAGCAATGCTGTGCTTGATGCAACCCCAGGATACAGTTGGCCCTCCTGGCTGCCAGGGCACACTGCTGGCTCATATTCAGCTTGCTGTCAACCACAACCCCCAGATCCCTCTCTGCGGGGCTGCTCTCCAGCGTCTCATCTCCCAGTCTGTATGTATAGCCAGGGTTGCCCTGTCCCAGGCGCAGGACCCGGCACTTGCTTTTGTTAAACTTCATGTGGTTGGTGATCGCCCAGCTCTCCAATCTGTCCAGATCTCTCTGCAAGGCCTTTCCACCCTCATCCGAGTCCACAACTCCTCCAAGTTCGGTGTCGTCGGCAAATTTGCTCAAAACACCTTCTAGTCCTACATCCAAATCATTTATAAAAACATTGAAGAGGACTGGCCCTAAAATGGAGCCTTGGGGGACCCCACTAGTGACCATCTGCCAGCCAGATGTGGCCCCATTTACCACAACACTTTGAGCCCTGCCCATCAGCCAATTGCTCACCCATTGTATGATGTTTTTATCTAGCTGTATGCTGGACATTTTGTCCAGTAGGATCCTATGGGAAACTGTGTCGAAAGCTTTACTGAAGTCCAAAAAGATCACATCAACTGGTTTCCCTTGATCGACTAGATGGGTGATCTTATCATAAAAGGAAATCAGATTTGTTAGGCAGGACCTACCCCTCGTGAACCCATGTTGGCTGGAACCTATGACTGCATTGTCCCCCAGGTGCACTTCAATAATTCCCAGGACAATCTTCTCCATAATTTTACCAGGCACTGACATGAGACTAACAGGCCTGTAGTTGCCAGGGTCTTCTTTCTCACCCTTCTTGAAAATTGGCACAACATCTGCCAGCTTCCAGTCCAATGGGACCTCTCCAGATTCCCAAGATCATTGAAAAATAATTGAGAGAGGTCCCGCGATGACGTCAGCCAGCTCTCTGAGCACCCTGGGATGAATCCCATCTGGACCCATGGACTTGTATGGATCCAGGTGGAGCAGCAAATCCCGCACATGTTCAGGGTTGTTTGGGAGTTTATCATTCCCACTGTCACGGTCCTCCAGCTCAGGGCACCTGGGGTCCCGAAGGCCATCACTGATGTTGAAGACAGAGGCGAAGAAGGCATTAAACATCTCTGCTTTGCCTATGTCCTTGATTGTGAGGTGACCATCCCCATCAAGTAGCGGACCTATGTTTTCTCTGGTCCTCCTTTTTCTGTTCACATATTTTAAAAAAAAACCTTTTTATTGTCTCCCACAGACCTGGCCAGCTTCAACTCTAATTGGGCTTTGGCCACATGACTTTTATCCATACAAAGGCGAACAGCGTTCCTGTAGTCCTTCCACGTCGCCTGACCCTGCTTCCAGCAGCCATACACTTTCTTTTTTCGCCTAAGCTTAAGCAGAAGATCATTGGTCAGTCAGGCCGGCCTTCTGCCCCGCTTGCCTGACTTCTGATATTTTGGAATCGACTGATCTTGTGCTTTTAGGAGACAGTGCTTAAAGAGTGACCAGCACTGATGGACGCCAATGCCTTCAAAAGCAGTTTCCCAGGGGACCTTGCTGACTAGTTCCCTGAGCAGCCTGAAGTCTGCTTTCCCCATA
Organism: Cygnus olor; assembly: GCF_009769625.2. Classification (NCBI taxonomy): domain Eukaryota; kingdom Metazoa; phylum Chordata; class Aves; order Anseriformes; family Anatidae; genus Cygnus; species Cygnus olor. The sequence goes on from NC_049199.1 coordinate 4,063,308, forward strand.
TCCAGGGCTGAAGTTTTGGTGGCAGTTTTCCTTCTGTTACCATAAATTCTAAACTCAACCACTTCATGGTCACTATGACCGAGACGGCCGCCAATTGCCACGTCTCCCACAAGACCCTCTCTGTTCTTCAGCAACAGATCTAGGAGGGCACCTTTCCTAGTTGGCTCCCTTAGCACCTGCACCAAGAAGTTATCATCTAGGTGCTTTATGAACCTCCTGGACTTGCTCGTGTCAGCCGTGTGGTGATCCCAGTTGACGTCTGGCAAGTTGAAATCCCTCATTAGGACGAGGGGAGTTGATCTCGAGGCATCTCTTAGTTCTGCAAAGAATAATTCATCGGCGTTGTCGTCCTGGCCAGGTGGTCTGTAATAGACTCCCACAACGACATCCCCTTTATTTGTTCGTCCCTTAATCCTTACCCAGAGGCTCTCAACTTTGCCGTTGCCAACTTGAAGTTCCACACAGTCCAGCCCATGCTTCACATACATCGCCACCCCGCCACCTCGCCTACCCTGCCTGTCCCTCTTGAAGAGCCTGTAACCATCTATTGCGACACACCAGCCACAGGACTCATCCCACCAGGTTTTGCTTATGCCAATGATGTCGTAGCTGCGGGACTGGGCCAAGACTTCTAGCTCATCCGTTTTATTCCTCATACTGCGTGTGTTTGTGTAGAAGCACTTCAAATGCGCCTCCCTACACGCAGCACTTTGTGGAGCCGACCGAAGGGCCTCACTAGCACACAGTCCCTCTGATTCTAGCACACCATCCCTTAGCTCATCACCGGCGTGCCTGGTTTTATCCCCTTCCCCCTTCGACTCTAGTTTAAAGCCCTATCTATCAGCCCCGCCAACTCCTGGGCAAAAATCCTCACCCCCCTCCGAGAGAGGCGCATCCCATCTGGTGCCAGCAGGCCCGGTGTCGCGTAGACCTTCCCGTGATCGAAAAACCCAAAATTCTGCCGGTTGCACCAGTCCTGAAGACGTGTTAATGTGATGAGTCTGCTTGTCAGCATCGATCCTCCCTATCGGAAGGACAGAGGCAAACGCAACCTGTGCCCCTGATCCTTTAAGTAGTCGCCCCAAAGCCCTAAAGTCCCTTTTGATCGCTCTCGGACTTCTCCTTGCTACCTTGTCATTACCAGCCTGAAAGACCAGTAGCGGGTAGTAGTCGGTGGGCCGTACCAGGCGCTTGACTTTCCTAGCGAAGTCTCTCACCCGAGCCCCAGGGAGGCAACAGACTTCCCTGTGGTTTCAGTCCGGACAGCATATTGGGCCCTCTGTCCCTTTCAAAAGGGAGTCCCCCATGACAATAACCCTCCTTTCTTTTTTGACAGTTGATGTAGCAATGTGGGGGGTAGGTGACCTTGCCTTAGGCATCCTCTCCAACTGGGACGGGCTTTCATCTACATCATTGTTCTGACTGTCGTGTTCTAGACCCTCATACCTGTTATATAAGGGTAGATGGGAAGGTGAGGTGGGCAGGGACAGGGCTCGCCTACCACCCCAAACAGGAACCTGACTCCATTCCCCCCCCTTGGCCTAGGTCTCCTCCTACTGCCTGGCAGGATGAGGGAACTTTTGTCTTCTGCGTAGCAGGAGACATTTGTGTTATGGCAGGCTCGTGAGTCTGTCTCAGAGAGGGTAGAGTACACCTCCACCAGTCAGTTTCCCTCTCTGACTCCCTGATGCTCCTGAGCCTGCTCACCTCCTCCCGAAGCTCCGCTACCTGGCTGAGCAGCTCTTCAACCTGGGCACACCTCCCACAGGCATACCCCTCGCTGCTGCTGTCGGATACCGACAGAAGACTCGGGCACACCCTGCAGCCCAAGACCTGGACGGCGGTGTGTTTCCCCAAGCCCTCCGTCTGAGTAGCCACATCAGTGACTGTGGCTGGAGAGGCCGCAAGAGATGCGGAGGCCACGGTTTTCTGCCTGGTTGATACCATGGCCAGGTTCCTCGCAGGCAGGTTACAAGTACCGAAGTGAAAGACCGCTGCAAAAGAGCGGCGATTGGCCCTCCCTGCTGGCCCTCCCTGCTCGCCCTGCCTGCGCGCACTGCCACACAAAGTGCCGCGCCCCGCCCTTCTGACGCGCCCCGCCCTGGTCGCCGCGCTCCTGGTCGCCGCGCTTCCTAGGGGCTGCTTTTGAACGGCCGGGGAGGGGGCGCTGCTGGCTCCGCCTACGCCTCGTCAGCCTCCCTCGGGAGGGCTGCCGGGTCCTGGCGGCTCCCTCGGCTGCCTCGAGTGGCCTCGATGCCAAAAAAAAAAGCCCTGCCTGTCTCGATCCCCCGCTCCGCTGCAGAACGCGTCTGCCCCGGAGCCGATCGCCTCTGCAGACACCAAGGTCAGTGAAGAAGGAGGGGGAGGAGGTGCTCCAGGTGCCGGAGCAGGAGTTCCCCTACAACCTGTGGATAGGATCATGGTGGAGCAGGCTATCCCTCTGCAGCCCGTGGCGTACCATGGTGGAGCAGGTTTCCAAGCTGCAGCCCATGGAGGAGCCCAGGGTGGAGCAGGAGGATCTGGCTAGAAGGAGGCTGAAGCCCATGGAAAGCCCCTGCAGGAGCATACTCTGAGCCAGACCTATAGCCCGTGGAGAGGAGCCCACGCAGGAGCAGGGGATCTGGCAGGAGCTGCTGCCCTTGGGGGGCACATGTAGGACCAGTCCGCTCCTGATGGATGGACCCTGTGGTATGGATGCATATTTGGAGCAGTTCTTGAAGAACTGCTGTCTGTGGGAAGCCCACATAGGATCAGTTCAGGAAGGACTCCACCTCGTGGGTGTGACACCATGCTGGAACAGAGGAAGAATCCCTCGCACTGTAAGCAAAGAGCAGGTCTGAGAGCACCCGATGAAACTAAACAAGTACAAGTCTATGGGGCCTGATGACATGCATCCCAGGGTCCTGAGGGAATTGGCTGACGTAGTTGTCAAGCCACTCTCCATCATATTTGAAAAGTCCTGGCAGTCAGGCGAAGTCCCTGGTGACTGGAAAAAGAGAAACATCACTCCCATTTTTAAATGGGTTAGAAAGGAGGACCCGGGGAACTACAGAGCCTCACCTCTGTACCGGGGAAGATCATGGAACAGATCCTCCTGGAAGCAATGTCAAGGCACATACACGACAAGGAGATGATCTGAGACAGCAAGCATGGCTTCACCAAGGGCAAATCGTGCCTGACCAATCTGGTGGCTTTCTACAACGGAGTGACTGCATCACTTGACAAGGGAAGACCAACCGATGTCATCTACCTGGACTTCTGTAAGGCCTGTGACATGGTCCCTCATGAAATCCTGGTCTCCAAATTGGAACAAGATGGATTTGAAGGGTGGACTATTTGGTGGATAAGGAATTGTGTGGTTGGCTGCAGCCAAAGTTGCAGTCCATGCACCATGTCCAGGTGGAGGCCAGTGACAAGTGGTGTACCTCAGGGGTTTGTCTTGGGACCGGTACTGTTTAATCTTTATCAATGACATAGACAGTGGGATCGAGTGCACCCTCAGCAAATTTTCAGATGACACCAAGCTGAGTGGTACAGTTGATACAGTAGAAGGAAGGAATGCCATCCAAAGGGACCAGGACAAGGCTGAGAAGTGGGCCCCTGTGAATCCAATGAGGTTCAACAAGTCGAAGTGCAAGGTGCTGCACCTGGGTCAGGGCAACCCCTCTACGTAGCCATGCTACGTGTATTTGTGTAGAGACATTTAAGTTGGGCCCTACTGAAACTAACTTACTGGCTGGAATAGCTGTCATTCCTTTTTTCTACTCTTCAAGTGCTCTCTCGCTGACACCTGTTCCTTTTCCTATCTCTGGGCAGCCACTGCTGACACTGCCTTTAACATTCCTCTCCCCAAACAGCTTTAGTTTAAAGCTCTCTTTACTAGCTTGGCAAACCTGCAAGCCAAAGATGCTCTTCCCCTCCTCCGACAGATGGACCTCATCAGTCCCCAGTAGACCAGGTTTCTCAAAGAGAGCCCCACGGCCTAAAAAATCCAAATCCCTAGCTATAACACCAGCCCTGCAACCATTCATTGATCTGCCAGATTTGACTGTTCATTTCAATGCCTTTTCCTTTGACCGGTAGGATCCAAAAGAAGACCACTGTGCTCCAGAGCTTCTTACAGCTGCTCCAAGGGCTCTGTAGTCCTTCCTGATATGCCTTGGAATGCTATTGACAGTGTCATTGGTGCCCACATGAAATAACAGCAGTGGATAGTAATCTGTGGGCCATACAAAACTTGGTAGTCTCTCAGTGACATCCCTGATACGAGCCCCTGGTAAGCAACACACCTCTCCTGAGAGTGGCTCAGGTTGGCAAATGGGTGTCTTCGTACCTCTCAGAAGAGAGTTGCCTACAACTATCACTTGTCACCTGGTTGTTATATGGGGAGTGGATTGGGCTGGTATAGTCAGCGCCAATGTCTCCCCTGATGTTGTAGATCCTTCCTCTTCAGTCTGCAGAGCAGTGAAGCGGTTCTGCAAGGGCACCTCAGGTTTCAGGGGAAGTCTTTTCCTCCTGCTGGTCCTTGCTGTTGCAAGCTTCCATTCTTCAGCACTATTGGCTTCTTTCCCTTCCATGTGTGCTTGTGGGGGAGTTTTTGGCCATTTGGCTGTGGGTCCACTACAGACTGTGCTTGGAACCAGCTAACTCCTTCTCAGCCTCCCTGATGTTACGCAGCCTTCTCACTGCCTACTGCAGCTCAGCCACCTGCTTGCTGCAGGAGGTTGTTCACCTGGGCACACCTTTTGCAGGCAGATCTGCCACCTGTCCTTGCCACAGGTCTAGGTCTAGTTCCTGCAGTCTGAGGTCTGCACTGCAGCCTCTCCCTTCATCAGCTCCATTTGGGTGGATGCATTGGCCACTGCTGGGGTAGATGGTGCAGACCCCACAGCTGGAGCTGCAGCCTTTGCTCTAAGATGAGTGCCCACCATTAGGCTTAGTGGGTCAGGTAGTATGAGTGCCCTTGACCATTTCAAATGGTCACTGAATGGTCCCTGGTTGCTGGGTTATATGTACTCCGAGTGTCCCACTTGGCCAGTGAAATAGCCCTCTTTCAAAAAAATGCCCTCCCTTGCTGCGCTACACCCTAGTCACTAGCGCTTCCTGGGTCTGCCTTTTGTGGGTGTGGGGGAGTGTCCACCATTGTTCCTGGCCCAGTCCAAGCCTTATCAGCTGCTCTTGTAAGAGTTGCCAGCTCCTGGTGGGTCTCTGCACTACCCTGGGTTTTCCCCGGTATAGGAAAATCCCTTGTATGCTGCAATTCCCTGCTTCGTTGCAAATTGTTCCAGCACCAAAGCTGTTCACCTTGGCAATAAGTCCCAGAAGTTTGTCCCTAAACTGCACTTCTTGAAGAGAACTAAGAACAGCAGCAGCAGCAGCAGACCTGGATTTCAGAGTCAATAAATGAGAAACAGAATAAAAGCAAGCTGCTGGTAACCTTATTTTCAAATGTGCTGAATATGCAGCTGCAGTTCCCTGTTCTATAGAGCATGGATGTACAGCTACAGCTGAAAATCAGGCTTTAAATTAACTCCAGAAACAAAAAGGGAAATAATGTCCATAAGCTCCTGTTTTCTATTTTAGTAGGCATCAACACTATGCCACTAATATTTTAACATATTGCTTTAATTAGCACTGTTTCCTGAGGCGTCCTGTTCAAGTAATTATTTTTGCTACATTTCCATAGACAGAAGGTAATGTTTTTCTCAAGCAGAAGTAGAAAAGACTACTGTGCATAAGTAACAAACGTCTTTCCTGAGTGTCAGAAACAACCTCCCCTAATGCTAGGGATGTGTGAATGATGTTTCTTATTAACAGCTCTGATTAAGCACATGATTAGTTTTCCCACTGTGGTGGTTTTACTCAGGTGGGAAGCTGAGCTCCACCACAAGCACTCTCTCAATCCCCCTCCTCAAAGTGAAAGGGGGAGAAAATACGATGAAGAGGGCTCAAGGGTTGAGATAAGGACAGGGAGATCACTCAACAATTATCGTCATAGACAAAAAAGATTCGGCGCAGGGAGATTAGAGAAATTTATTGCCTATTACTAACAAGCTAGAGAAGTGAGAGACAAAGAAAACAAACTAAAACCACCTTCCCCCCAACCACCCTCTTCCACCTCAGTGGCTGAGGTTGGAAGGGACCTCCAGAGATCGTCTGCCCGGCTGGCAGCTAAGCAGCACACAGACGTTTGCTCACCCTCCTCCCCACATTGGGATGGGGGAGAGAATCGGAAAGAAAAATTAAATGCTTGTGGGTTGAGATAATGACAGTTTAATAGGACAGAAAAGAAATAATAATAATAATAATAATATAAAAATAATAAAATAATAATGGTAATAATAATGATAATAGTAATAATAACATGTACAAAGCATGTGTACAAAGTACGTGATGCACAATGCGATTGCTCACCACCCGCTGACTGATGCCCAGCCTATTCCCAAGCCGCCGGTCCCCCCACCCTGGCCAGCCATCCCATATTAATTGTTCAGCATGACGCCATATGGTATGGAATACCCCTTTGGCCAGTTTGGATCAGCTGTCCTGGTTCTGTCCCCCTGCAGCTTCTTGGGTGCCCCCAGCCTCCTCATTGTCAGGGCAGTATAAGAAGCTTAAAAGTCCTTGACTTAGTGTAAGCACTGATCTGCAACAATTAAAACATCAGTGTGTTATCAGCATTATTCTCATCCTAAATCCAAAACACAGCACCATACCAGCTACTAGGAGGAAAATTAACTCTATCCTAGCTGAAACCAGGACACTCCTCAGTGCTCGGAGGAAGCAGATGATGGTGGGGGTGTCCCTGACCACTGGGGGGATCACAGGTTTTACTGTCCAGCAGCAGTTCCAGTTCAATTCCCACTTAGGACTTGTAGCTGCTTGATTTTATAGACAGTACTCTGTGTGCTGTTATGCTTCCCTGTTCTGTGACAGGGTCATCACAACTACCTTCTTGGCTGGGTGCCTGGGTCCTTCAAGGCCGGTAAGGAGGGACAAAGTTGGCCTGGTGCCCAGGAACCTTGAGGCTGATGGAAAGGGGGAGAAGTCTGCCTAGCGTGCAGCACCTTCAAGGCCTGGTGAAGAGGGGAAAGGAGACTGATACGTGACCAGCTCGGTCACAGAGAATGGCCGTTTGCCCTATAACGTGTGGTTAATTATGCTAACCATATTATCTGTGGTCAGGAACAGGGAGTTCTGGACACAAGATGTGAACCAAAGTCTTCACGGTACTTGATAATACATTTAATTATACAAAACTCTCAAAGAATCACAAAAATATGCAGAACAATTAAGCTACATAAGGACTTAACATTAGAAGCACAGTGTGCATTGTTGGAATATTACTTTGTTTACAAATAAGGCTACTTATAATGAAGTTTATCTTTCATAGTTTTATTCAAGAAAATTGAATTCAAGGGAAAGGCATCTTACAAAGTTTATTTTTCTATCTACGAGATAATAGAAAAGATAATGTTGACATTTTTCTACATAGCAACCATGTGAATGATATTTATAACAATGATAACGTGACATTATTTTGGGAGGACCAGGATCACTGAGATGATTGGGTAAATTTGACCCTAATCTTTCAGGTTAAAAAAAAAAAAAAAAAAAAGTAATGCAAAACAAAGCACAAAAGAAATTAAAAATATAGAAAGAGTTATATTTTGATCCCCTCCCTCTATAACACCTGGCTTCTATAAGAAACAGTGTGGCCAGTGTGGATTTCGATGATGCCATCCAAAGGGACCTGAACAAGGCTGAGAAGTGGGCCCATGTGAATCCAATGAGGTTCAACAAGTCGAAGTGCAAGGTGCTGCACCTGGGTCAGGGCAACCCCTCTTCTGGGAGAAGAACTTCTTGAGAGCTGTCCTGCAGAGAAAGACTTGGGAGTTTTAGTGGACTAAAAGCTTGACATGAGCCAGCAGTGCACGCTTACAGCCCAGAAGGCCAACTGCATCCTGGGCTGCATCAACAGAGGTCGAGGGAGGTGATTGTCCCCCTCTACTCTGCCCTCGTGAGGCCCCACTTGGAGTACTGCTTCCAGGTCTGTGGCCCCCAGCACAAGAAAGATGTTGATCTGTTAGAGAGGGTCCAGAGGAGGGCCATGAAGAGGATCAGAGGGCTGGAGCACCTCTCCCAGGAAGAAAGGCTGAGAGAGCTGGGGCTGTTCAGACTACAGAAGAGAAGGCTCCAGGGAGACTTCTTTGTGGCTTTTCAATACTTAAAGGTAGAGGTATTAATGCCTGAATCTAAATTTGTCCAAGCTTCAATATTGTTATTACAGGAGATATTCTCCCCCTTCCCATCAGCCTCAAGGTTCCTGGGCGCTAGGCCAACTTCGTCCCTCCTTACCAGCCTTGAAGGACCTATGAGCTGGGGGCTCATGGACCTGGACCCTGGAGCTGGGGAGCATGGCCTCACCTGGAGCCTCTGGCAGAAAACCCCAGGAGAAACTTGAGGTTGACCTCTGGGGTTCTGGAGCCGGGGCTATCGAGGATCAGAAGCCAATTACACCCCAACTGAAAAGGAGATACTAACAGCGTATGAAGGGGTAACACACTCAGCAATAGAAAGTGGGAAACGGGGGGGGGGCTCTCGTTATGAAGACATCTGTCTTCCCAAACAACCGCTATGCATATTGAGGCCCTGCTTCCCAGGACATGGCTGAACATCACTCATTGATGGATAGTAGAGATTTTTTTTTCCTCTCTGTGCTTCCACGCAGCCTTTGCTTATTTATTTATTTTTTTTTCCCTCTTCCTTTTCCCTTTAATTAAATTATGCTTATCTCAGCCTGTGAGCCTTTTTTTTTTTTTCTTTCTTTCCAGAATACTTTCTTCTCCCCCTCTTCTTTTGAGGAGGGGGAGCAAGAGAGCAGTTGTAGTGGAGTTTAGCTGTCCAGCAAAGTAAAACCACCACCCACGTGTCCCCCACGGGCAGCAGCTCCTGTCAGATCACCTGCTCCTGCATTGGCCCCTCTCCACGGGCTACAGGTCTGGCCCAGAGTGTGCTCTGGTGGGGGCTGTCCATGGGCTGCAGCCTCTTTCTAGCCACATCTGTAGGCTCCTCCATGGGCTGTAGATGGATATCTACTCTGCAGTGGTTCACCATGGGATGCAGGGGGACAGCATGCTTCACCATGGTCCTCTCTATGGGCTGCAGGGGAACTTCTGCTCTGGTGCCTGGAGCACCTCCTCCCTCTCATTCTTCACTGATCTGGGTGTCTGCAGGGCTGTTTCTCACTTCTCGCTTTCCCAGCTGCTGTTGTGCAGCAATTTTTTTCCCCCTTTCTTAAATATGGTCTCGCAGAGGTGCGAACAGCAGCACTTACTGGCTCAGCTCTGGCCAGCAGCGGGACCCTTTTGGAGCCAGGTGGAACTGGATTTTAGCTAATATAGGACAGCTTCTGGACTCTTCTCACAGAGGCCACCCTTGCAGCGCCCCCTGCTACCAAACCCTTGCCACAGAAATCCAGTGTAGGGCTGAATAATTAAAGTAGCATATTATAATTTTAGTAAAGTTGCAAAAAAACATTTGAGTGATTGCTTGAATCTGTAGTGGTTATCTATGAATACTGGATGTGAAAAATAACAAGAAGGGGTTCTACAGATACATAGGCAGGAGGAGACAGGCCAAGGAGAATGTTCCCAGGGAACTGGCTTCCTCAGACATGGAAAAAGCTGAGGTACTCAATAAGTGCTTTGCCTCAGTCTTCACTGGTGGTCAAGTTTCCTATGTCTGTCAGGACCCTGAACCTCGAGGAGAGGGTGAGAAGAGCGGATTCTGTCCCACTGTGACAGTGGAACAAGTCCGGGACCACCTAATGAAATTGGATGTGTATAAGTCCATGGGGCCAGATGGTATACATCCCAGGGTGCTGAGAGAGATGGCTGATGTGGTTGCCAAGCCACTCTCCATCATATTTGAAAAATCATGGCTGTCGGGTGAAGTCCCCGTTGACTGGAAAAAGGGAAACATTACTCCCATTTTTAAGAAAGGAAGAAAGAAAGACCCGGGGAACTACAGGCCGGTGAGCCTCACCTCTGTGCCTGGGAAGATCATGGAGCAGATCCTCCTGGAAGATATGTTAAGGCATGCACGAGATAAAGAGGTGATCCGAGACAGCCAGCACGGCTTCACCAAAGGCAGATCTTGCCTAACCAATCTGGTGGCCTTCTATGATGGAGTGACGGCATCGGTGGACCTTTGTCTAACCTAACCCTAGGGCGATGGATACTATCTACCTGGACTTGAGCAAAGCCTTTGATATGGTCCCTCACCACATTCTTCTCTCTAAATTGGAGAGGTATGGATTTGAAGGATGGACTGTTAGGTGGATAAAGAATTGGTTGGCTGGTCGCAGCCAAAGGGTTGTGGTCAACGGTTCTATGTCTGGGTGGAGGTCAGTCACAAGTGGTGTCCCTCAGGGGTTGGTCTTGGGACCAGTGCTCTTCAACATCTTTATCAATGACATAGGCGACGTAATCGAGTGCACCCTTGGCAAGTTTGCAGATGACACCAAGCTGAGCAGTGCAGTTGATACAATAGAGGGAAGGGATGCCATCCAGAGGGACCTGGACAGGCTGGGGAAGTGGGCCCATGAGAACCTAATGAGGTTCAACAAGGCCAAGTGCAAGGTGTTGCACTGGGGCTGGGACAATCCCAGGTATTTATATAGACTGGGAGAAGAAGAACTTGAGAGCAGCCCTGCGGAGAAGGACTTGGGGGTCCTGCTGGACGAGAAGCTGGACATGAGCCAGCAGTGCGTGCTTGCAGCCCGGAAGGCCAACTATGTCCTGGGCTGCATTAAAAAAGGGGTGGCCAGCAGGGAGAGGGAGGTGATCGTCCCCCTCTACTCTGCTCTTGTGAGACCCCACCTGGAATACTGCGTGCAGGCCTGGGGGCCCCAGCACAAGAAGGATGTGGAGCTCTTGGAACGGGTCCAGAGGAGGACCACTAAGATGATCAGAGCAGCCTTCCAGTACTTGAAGGGAGCGTATAAACAGGAGGGGGAAACGCCTGTTTACATGTGTTGACAGTGATAGGACAAGGGGGAATGGTTCTAAACTAAGACAGGGGAGATTTAGGTTAGATATTAGGAGAAGGTTTTTCACTCAGAGGGTGGTGAGGCACTGGAACAGGTTGCCCAGGGAGGTTGTGGATGCCCCATCCCTGGAGGCATTCAAGGCCAGGCTGGATGCGGCTCTGGGCAGCCTGCTCTAGTGGTTGGCAACCCTGCCCAGAGCAGGGGGGTTGAAACTAGATGATCTTTGAGGTCCTTTTCAACTCAGGCCATTCTATGATTCTATGAATATAAAACACAAAAGGTTTCTCATGGAAACACATCCTTTTCCAGTATATATAAGGACAGTTTCAAGCGTTTCATTATGTTCTATTTCAAAATGACATATATTTTGTTCAGTATCAAGACATGTCTTGGGCGTTTATGGTATTACTTTCACAAATAAATCCTTGCTGTTCCCATACAACACGTGCATTAACATCAACAGTTTGCCCTTTTTTTTTTCTATTTCGTTAGGCCCACAGTCTATGTTTTAATGGATAGAGTACAGTTCCATTGTGATTTAATCCTAACGCAAGGATTGGGTATATGGTATATACCAAAGCATTGCATATTGTTAAGACAAATGTTGTGGCCTTATTGGTGATGGCGTTATAAGTAAAATTGACTAAATGCCACCAGGATTGGTATTTCCATTCAAATTTATTTGCATTATCCCACATTACCTTTCAAATTTCAGTAGACAGGGTGCCCCCCTTCACCTTTTCTTATAATAGGCGCTACCATAGATTGCATCCACAGCTGAGCTTGGATACAACAGAGCTAGAGAAACATTACCTTGGGCTACACCAAGTGCATCTACAATCAGTTCGTGGTCCCTTCTATTAATTCATTCCCCTTGAGGCAATATATCCGATAAGAGCCACTGGTTAGTTACAAATGCTAATAGAGAAGACTGCAGTGGATGTTCGAATTTGTTTAAATCACTTGTTGTTGTGCTTATTTTATTTATGAGCACTTCAGCATCTATACTATTTGATACTCCTCATCCTGTCCCTAGGATACCAGTCACATCCCTCCTTGTTTGTTTTGGAGAGGTGAGGGTTCACCTGCGTACCTATGTTAACCGTCTTGCATAGGACATACTTAGGAATGGTGAACAGGTTTGATTGCAGAGATATTAGCTTGCATCAATAGTTTTACTTGTTTAAGAGAGTCCATCATGGTATACTTAACATGAGCTTGAGACCATTGCCACTCTAGGGTTTTTTGACCACAGATTAGGAGGAGCAGTATTGTTAGGGTTTGGAATAGTAACACGAACACAGCATTTCCATCTGCCATCCTGCGGAGTGCTGTAAGAGATAACAAAGACTTGTTTTGGCAGGGAGAAGCCAAACAGGTTACCCCGTTAAAAAGAAGGAAACATCCATCGTGCACTAATTCTATGTTTGCACTACTGCTATTGGTAGCTTCCCAGGCAAGTGGGCCACAAGGTTTGATTAGTGTCATACGTACAGTACTGATGGATGGTAAATTGACCATCACAGTCTGCCCTGGCTGTAATATTGTCGGACATTCTCTTTCCCCGGTAGGTGGTGCTCCAAGTTCTGTTTTTACAAAGAAATCCTTGCCTACAGGGCTTCCATTAGGTTCTTATCAGTTATTTAATTGATCAAGTACCTTGAAAAGTCATGTATCCCGTTGAGCCTCACGTGGTTTGAGATTGCTTTTTGATGAGCCATTAGCTCTTTCTACCATCCCATATTTAATTGAGGGTAGTATGGGGTGTGAAACAGCCATTGAATTCCTTCTTGTTTTGCCCAAACTTGCATGAGAAATGTGAGCCATTATTACTTTGGATAACATCAAGGGTAGGTATATATGAGAATCAAGATGACAGTTCTCACATGGTGTTTCACCCATCAGTCTTCCAACACTTATCACTATCAGCAAGTAGGAGACTACTTCCACTCCTGTGAGGACGTATCAATATCCCACAGAGGCTGTAAACAGTCCAATGTTATCAATTTGCCAGGTAGACCATAAAGTTTTCCCTTCATTGATAATGTAGAGGTGGTGCTTTAGCAGGGTGATCCACTTGTATTTTCAGTCTACATTGGAAACATTCTTTAAGAATAGTTTCACGTTTTTCTGTTTATGGGCCAGTACTTTACTGCACAGAGTAAAGGAAGTGCTTCCTTACCAGTATGACCTAGGTTTTGATGTAGCCATTCTTCCAACCAATACCACTCAGGTTACAGGGTGATTTTTCTAATTTTAGTTAACTCAAAGAATCATTAAGGTTGGAAAAGACCTCCAAGATCATCTAGTCCAACTGTCCCACCTACCAGCAATATTACCCACTAAACCATGCCCCCAAGGACCACATCCAACCTTTCCTTAAACACCCCCAGGGACAGTGACTCCACCACCTCCCTGGGCAACCCGTTCCAATGACTGACTACTCTTTCTGAGAAAATTTATCCTAATTTTCAACCCAAACCTCCCCTGGCGCAACTTGAGGCCATTCTCTCTTGTCTTATTGCTAGTGTTGTGTTAAGGGTGTAGCCAATTAGCTGTTATAAGCCCGGTGGCGTTCAGGGTACTGAACTATCACGAATACAGATTCACAAATAACGTAGTACACCCTCACTCTAGTCACGTTCCATGAACTACCACAGCCGCACTTAAAGAATTTGGTCACGTTCAATGAGAACTATCATGGCCAGGTTTAATGCAATCTAGTGCAATCGGCTCCAGGGTAGACACGTTCTGCAGTGGAGCAGGGGATCGCGGCAGGCAGGGCTTTTTTCCTGCATCGAGGCCACTCAAGGCAGCTGAGGGAGCCGCCAGGACCTGGCAGCCCTGGCGAAGGAGGCTGACGAGGCATGGGCGGAGCCGGCAGCGGCAGGCTATGCAAAGGCAGCCCCCGGGGAGCGCAAGCGACCGACCAGGAGTGCTTCGACCAGGACGGGCAAACAGGGTGTGGCATGTCAATCAAGGCGTGGCGCAGCAGTTTGCGTGGCAGTTCGAGCAGGGAGGGTGCTCTCACTGCTCTTTTCCAACGGTGGTTGTTACCTGCTCGCGAAGAGCCCAGCCATGGTATTCACCTAGGAGAAAGCCATGGCCTCTGCATCTCTTGCGGCCTCTCCAGCCACAGCTATCGATGAGGCTATCCAGACAGAGGTCTTGGGGAATCATGCGTCCATCCAGGTCTTGGGCTACAGGGTGTGCCCGAGTCTTCTATCAGTGTCTGACAGCAGCAGCAGTGGGTATGCCTGTGGGAGGTGTGTCCAGGTTGAAGAATTGCTCAGCCTGGTGGCGGAGCTTCAGGAGGAGGTGAGTAGGCTGAGGAGCATCAGGGAGTCAGAGAAGGAAATTGACTGGTGGAAGCATACTCTACCCACCCTGAGACAGACTCACGAGCCAGCCACCACACAAGAAACAAAGGTTCCCCTATCCCACCAGGCAGCCACTAAAAAAAGGACAAAGGTTCCCCTATCCCACCAGGCAGCAGGAGGGGACCTAGGTCAAGGGGGGGATGGAAGCAGGTTTCTGCTTGGGGTGGTAGGCGAGCCCTCTCCCTGCCCACCTCACCTTCCCGACTACCTTTACATAACAGGTATAAGGCTCTAGAACTTGACAGTCAAAACAACGATGTAGATGAAAGCCCATCCTGCTTGGAAGGGGTGCCTAAGGCAAGGCAACCTACCCACCACATCACTACATCTTCTACCAAGAACGAAAGAAGGGTTATCATCATGGGGGACTTCCTTCTGAAAGGGACAGAGGGCCCGCTATGCCGTCCGGACCCAACCCACAGGGAAGTTTGCTGCATCCCTGGGGCTCGGGTAAGAGACATTGCCAGGAAAGTCACTCGCCTGGTACGGCCCTCTGACTACTGCTCATTACTGTTTTTTCAGGCTGGTAATGACGAAGTAGCAAGGAGAAGTCCGAGAGCAATCAAAAGGGACTTTAGGGCTTTGGGGAGACTGGTTAAAGGATCAGGGGCACAGGTCATGTTTGCCTCTGTCCTTCCGATAGGAGGATTCAATGTTGACAGGCAGACTCAGATCACCAATATGTGGCTTCGAGACTGGTGCCACTGGCAGAACTTTGGGTTTCTTGGTCACGGGAAGTTCTACACGACACCAGGCCTGTTGGCACCAGATGGGATGCGCCTCTCTCGGAGGGGGAACAGGATTTTTGCCCAGGAGTTAGCGGGGCTGATAGATAGGGCTTTAAACTAGAGTCGAAGGGGGAA
Source organism: Cygnus olor (assembly GCF_009769625.2). Lineage (NCBI taxonomy): Eukaryota > Metazoa > Chordata > Aves > Anseriformes > Anatidae > Cygnus > Cygnus olor. Next base: position 4,078,604 of record NC_049199.1, read on the forward strand.
GGGGATAAAACCAGGCACGCCGGTGATGAGCTAAGGGATGGTGTGCTAGAATCAGAGGGACTGTGTGCTAGTGAGGCCCTTCGGTCGGCTCCACAAAGTGCTGCGTGTAGGGAGGCGCATTTGAAGTGCTTCTACACAAACACACGCAGTATGAGGAATAAAACGGATGAGCTAGAAGTCTTGGCCCAGTCCCGCAGCTACGACATCATTGGCATAAGCAAAACCTGGTGGGATGAGTCCTGTGGCTGGTGTGTCGCAATAGATGGTTACAGGCTCTTCAAGAGGGACAGGCAGGGTAGGCGAGGTGGCGGGGTGGCGATGTATGTGAAGCATGGGCTGGACTGTGTGGAACTTCAAGTTGGCAACGGCAAAGTTGAGAGCCTCTGGGTAAGGATTAAGGGACGAACAAATAAAGGGGATGTCGTTGTGGGAGTCTATTACAGACCACCTGGCCAGGACGACAACGCCGATGAATTATTCTTTGCAGAACTAAGAGATGCCTCGAGATCAACTCCCCTTGTCCTAATGAGGGATTTCAACTTGCCAGACGTCAACTGGGATCACCACACGGCTGACACGAGCAAGTCCAGGAGGTTCATAAAGCACCTAGATGATAACTTCTTGGTGCAGGTACTAAGGGAGCCAACTAGGAAAGGTGCCCTCCTAGATCTGTTGCTGAAGAACAGAGAGGGTCTTGTGGGAGACGTGGCAATTGGCGGCCGTCTCGGTCATAGTGACCATGAAGTGGTTGAGTTTAGAATTTATGGTAACAGAAGGAAAACTGCCACCAAAACTTCAGCCCTGGATATGGGGAAAGCAGACTTCAGGCTGCTCAGGGAACTAGTCAGCAAGGTCCCCTGGGAAACTGCTTTTGAAGGCATTGGCGTCCATCAGTGCTGGTCACTCTTTAAGCACTGTCTCCTAAAAGCACAAGATCAGTCGATTCCAAAATATCAGAAGTCAGGCAAGCGGGGCAGAAGGCCGGCCTGACTGACCAATGATCTTCTGCTTAAGCTTAGGCGAAAAAAGAAAGTGTATGGCTGCTGGAAGCAGGGTCAGGCGACGTGGAAGGACTACAGGAACGCTGTTCGCCTTTGTATGGATAAAAGTCATGTGGCCAAAGCCCAATTAGAGTTGAAGCTGGCCAGGTCTGTGGGAGACAATAAAAAGGGTTTTTTTTAAAATATGTGAACAGAAAAAGGAGGACCAGAGAAAACATAGGTCCGCTACTTGATGGGGATGGTCACCTCACAATCAAGGACATAGGCAAAGCAGAGATGTTTAATGCCTTCTTCGCCTCTGTCTTCAACATCAGTGATGGCCTTCGGGACCCCAGGTGCCCTGAGCTGGAGGACCGTGACAGTGGGAATGATAAACTCCCAAACAACCCTGAACGTGTGCGGGATTTGCTGCTCCACCTGGATCCATACAAGTCCATGGGTCCAGATGGGATTCATCCCAGGGTGCTCAGAGAGCTGGCTGACGTCATCGCGGGACCTCTCTCAATTATTTTTCAATGATCTTGGGAATCTGGAGAGGTCCCATTGGACTGGAAGCTGGCAGATGTTGTGCCAATTTTCAAGAAGGGTGAGAAAGAAGACCCTGGCAACTACAGGCCTGTTAGTCTCATGTCAGTGCCTGGTAAAATTATGGAGAAGATTGTCCTGGGAATTATTGAAGTGCACCTGGGGGACAATGCAGTCATAGGTTCCAGCCAACATGGGTTCACGAGGGGTAGGTCCTGCCTAACAAATCTGATTTCCTTTTATGATAAGATCACCCATCTAGTCGATCAAGGGAAACCAGTTGATGTGATCTTTTTGGACTTCAGTAAAGCTTTCGACACAGTTTCCCATAGGATCCTACTGGACAAAATGTCCAGCATACAGCTAGATAAAAACATCATACGATGGGTGAGCAATTGGCTGATGGGCAGGGCTCAAAGTGTTGTGGTAAATGGGGCCACATCTGGCTGGCGGATGGTCACTAGTGGGGTCCCCCAAGGCTCCATTTTAGGGCCAGTCCTCTTCAATGTTTTTATAAATGATTTGGATGTAGGACTAGAAGGTGTTTTGAGCAAATTTGCCGACGACACCGAACTTGGAGGAGTTGTGGACTCGGATGAGGGTGGAAAGGCCTTGCAGAGAGATCTGGACAGATTGGAGAGCTGGGCGATCACCAACCACATGAAGTTTAACAAAAGCAAGTGCCGGGTCCTGCGCCTGGGACAGGGCAACCCTGGCTATACATACAGACTGGGCAATGAGACACTGGAGAGCAGCCCCGCAGAGAGGGATCTGGGGGTTGTGGTTGACAGCAAGCTGAATATGAGCCAGCAGTGTGCCCTGGCAGCCAGGAGGGCCAACTGTATCCTGGGGTTGCATCAAGCACAGCATTGCTAGTCGGTCGAGGGAAGTGATTGTCCCGCTCTACTCTGCGCCTGTGGGGCGCTGGTGAGTACTGTGTGCAGTTCTGGGCACCACAGTACAAAAAGGTCGTGAAACTGTTGGAGAGTGTCCAGAGGAGGGCTACGAAGATGGTGAAGGGCCTAGAGGTGAAGACATATGAGGAGCGGCTGAGGTCACTTGGCCTGTTCAGCCTGGAGAAGAGGAGGCTGAGGGGAGACCTCATCGCGGTCTACAGCATCCTCACGAGGGGGAGTGGAGAGGAAGTTGCTGATATCTTCCTTTTAGTCACCAGTGATAGGACCTGTGGGAATGGTGTCAAGCTGAAGCAGGGGAGGTTCAGGCTGGATATCAGGAAAGGGTTCTTCACCAAGAGGGTTGTCGTGCACTGGAACAGGCTCCCTAGGGATGTAGTCACGGCACCAAGCCTGTCAGAATTTAAGAAGCGTTTGGACTGTGCACTTAGTCATACGGTCTGAATTTCTGGGTAGACCTGTGTGGTGCCAGGAGTTGGACTCGATGGTCCTTGTGGGTCCCGTCCAGCTTGGGATATTTTATGATTAAAGCAACAGGTACACAGCTTCTTTGGATTGCTGGGGATAAATTCACTGTCTGCAAAGCACACTCAAATACCAAAAGTATGAGTGTACTGGGTCTGGCTGGGATGTTAACTTTCCCTGCAGCAGCCCATACAGTGCTGTGCTCTGCACTTGTAGCTAGAAGAGCAGTGGTATCACACCAGTGTTGTGTCCGCTGCTGAGCAGTGCTGGCACAGTATCAGGACTCTCTCTAACCCTCCTAGGGGGTGGGCAAAAAGGGAGAAAGGAACATCACCAGGGCAGCTGACCTAAACCAACCAAAGGGATATTCCATACCATATGATGTCACACTCAGCAATAAAAGGTGGAAAAAGGAGGAAGAGGGGAGGGGTGGGCTCTCGTTGTGAAAACGTCTGTCCTCCTCCCAAACACCGGCTACGTGCGTTGAGGCCCTGCTTCAAGGACGTGGTCAAGCATCGCTCATTTGTGGGAAGTAGAGAGTAATTTCTTTCCTCTGCACTTCCACATAGCCTTTACTTGTTTTGTTTAGTTTTCCCTTTCCCCCTCCCTTTTCCCCTTTCCCTTTTTTTTTTCCCCTTTAGTTAAATTGTTAATTGTTTAGTTATATTGTTTAGTTAAATTGTTTAATTATTAGTAATCTTTCCTTAATAATTATTTCTTTTTTCCTTTACTTAAATCATCCTTATCTCAACCCGTGAGTTGTTCTTTCCTTTACTTCTTCCCCTCCTCTTCTAAGGAGGGGGAGTGAGAGAGCGGTTGTGGTGTTCAGCTGCCTAGCACGGTAAAACCACCACAGTCCTTTTTGGCGCCCAACGTGGGGCTCGAAGGGTTGAGATAACAGTAGAATTGATTAAAATGCTTACAACTAACACACTTACTTGCTAGTCACCATGTTCAGTATCCTGTTAATATTGGCTTGTTTGATCATGTGTCATGCAATCCGTGTCATGTTCTCCTTTCTCCTCTATATCCTATCGGAGAATGTGCTACAATCTGTGTTCGTTTTTTTTAATTCGCTGTGCTGCCAAGCACTGGCCTTGAGTTTAATCTGGCATTCAGGCTCTGCACTGTTATCATTTGGGTCTCATGGAAACTATCTTTTAGAGAATATTCAGAATTACACTGCCTTCCTTTCCTCATCTGGAAGTCAGTTTATGAATAATATCAGGAATGGTACCTCCTCCTTCTTTCACAGTGGGCTAATTACAACAGTTTCTGAGTATTTTGAATATCCATGTGTAACCCATATGTTGCTATTTCTAATTCTGAATAATGGGTTTCCTCTTCTCTCTAAGATTAGTCGATTGTTTAGAAAGCTTACCCGGGAATCTGTCCCGAAACAGTCTTGTGGCGGGTGGCAAGGTGTGTGGGAGGATATCGGCAGGTACCTGTCACGGGTGTCTCCTCCAATAGTTTTGAACTTCACCCCTGAACAAGTGCAGAATCCTAAAAACCTGATAGAATGTTTGAGAGTCGTATGCCCTGACCCTGACAATGCCGGAGAACGACAGCTTGCAGCACTGTGCTAGGTCCTGGCTTACTCCTATCAAACACTGTTTAACATCATCCAGCACCTTGAAGAGAGGGAAGAAGTCTCTGAATCTGATGACCAGATAACACATGCTGTGGCCGACCCAGAGGACCAACCGACTATGGTATCAGTCGCCCCCATAGTCAAGTCAAAACAATGGAAACGGAAGTCAGCTCGTTTAGTAAGGGAAGAAGCCTCTCCTAAGAAGGAGGGAGAAGGGGAGAAGGCAGGCACCTCTAAAGCAGAGCCATCACAAAAACAGCAGGAAGAAGAGATGGAAATCATAAAGGAATCAGAAACCACCCGATCCCTATCCCTGAGTGAGTTGCGAGAAATACGAAAGGATTATGGTCGACACCCAGGTGAACACATCCTCACCTGGCTGCTTCGATGCTGGACTCCTAAGAAAAATGCTGCTCCAGTTTCTGTTGGGCAGTTCCCCAGAGGCAGTAGAAGGGCTGATGTTATTCTCGACCCTGATGAAGGGACCTCTGCTTCTCATTTGCAAGAATTAAGTGGCAGACACTCCAACCAGGACTAGAGGGGCCCTGCCTCTGGCCAGGTAGAGGAGAGGGATAAACGGATTTATCGGACTGTGTGGATCCAATGGCCTGGTACATTGGAACCACAAGAATACAAAGCTTTAGTGGACACTGGCGCACAATGTACCTTAATGCCATCAGGCTACCAAGGGACAGAACTCATCTGTATCTCTGGAGTGACAGGGGGATCCCAACAATTAACTGTATTGGAGGCTGAAGTGAGTCTAACTGGGAATGAGTGGCAAAAGACACACAGACACAGACACAGATTTCTAGGTTGGAAGAGACCTCAAGATCATAGAGTCCAACCTCCGACCTAACACTAAGTACTCCACCAAACCATATCGCTAAGCTCTACATCTAAACGTCTTTTAAAGACCTCCAGGGATGGTGACTCCACCACCTCCCTGGGCAGCCCGTTCCAATGCTTAATAACCCTTTCGGTAAAGAAGTACTTCCTAACATCCAACCTAAAACTCCCCTGTCGCAACTTTCGCCCATTCCCCCTCGTCCTGTCACCAGGCACGTGGGAGAACAGACCAACCCCCACCTCTCTACAGCCTCCTTTAAGGTACCTGTAGAGAGCGATAAGGTCGCCCCTGAGCCTCCTCTTCTCCAGGCTGAACAATCCCAGCTCCCTCAGCCGCTCCTTGTAAGACTTGTTCTCCAGACCCCTCACCAGCTTGGTCGCCCTTCTCTGCAAAAAAGCATCCCATTGTGACTGGCCCCGAGGCTCCATGCATCCTTGGCATAGACTACCTCAAGAGAGGGTACTTCAAGGATACAAAAGGGTACCGGTGGGCTTTTGGCATAGCTGCTTTGAGCACAGAGAAGATTAGGCAGCTGTCTACCCTGCCGGGCCTTTCAGAAGACTCTTCCGTTGTAGGATTGCTGAAGGTTGAAGAACAGCAGGTACCAATTGCTACCATAATGGTGCACCGACATCAATATCTCACCAACCGAGACTCCCTGATTCCCATCCATGAGTTGGTTCATCGGCTGGAGAGCCAAGGAGTGATCAGCAAGACTCATTCACCCTTTAATAGTCCTATATGGCCAGTGCGAAAGTCTAATGGTGAGTGGAGACTAACAGTGGACTATCGCGGCCTGAATGAAGTCACGCCACTGCTGAGTGCTGCAGTGCCGGACATGCTAGAACTCCAGTACGAACTGGAATCAAAGGCAGCCAAGTGGTACGCCACAATTGATATTGCTAATGCATTTTTCTCCATCCCTCTGGCAGCAGCATGCAGGCCGCAGTTTGCATTCACCTGGAGGGGCATCCAATACACCTGGAATCGGCTGCCCCAGGGGTGGAAACACAGCCCTACCATTTGCCATGGACTGATCCAGTCTGCACTGGAACAAGGGGGAGCTCCTGAACACCTGCAGTACATCGGTGATATCATCATGTGGGGAAACACAGCAGAAGAAGTTTTTGAGAAAGGGAAGAAAGTAATCCAAATTCTCCTGAAAGCTGGTTTTGCCATTAAACAGAGTAAGGTCAAGGGACCTGCACAGGAAATCCAGTTCCTGGGGGTAAAATGGCAGGATGGACGTCGCCATATTCCGATGGATGTGATCAATAAAATAACAGCAATGTCTCCGCCAACTAGCAAAAAAGAAACGCAAGCTTTCCTAGGCCTTGTGGGATTCTGGAGAATGCATGTTCCAGGCTATAGTCAGCTTGTGAGTCCTCTATATCGAGTGACTCGAAAGAGAAACTATTTTGAGTGGGGCCCCGAGCAACAACAGGCCTTTGAACAAATCAAACAAGAAATAGCTCTTGCAGTAGCCCTTGGGCCTGTCCGTACCGGACCAGCTGTGCAAAACATACTTTACACTGCGGCCGGGGAGCATGGCCTCACCCGGAGCCTCTGGCAGAAAACCCCAGGAGAAACTCGAGGTCGACCTCTGGGTTTCTGGAGCCGGGGCTATCGAGGATCAGAAGCCAATTACACCCCAACTGAAAAAGAGATACTCACGGCATATGAGGGCGTTCGAGCTGCTTCAGAAGTTGTGGGTACAGAAGCACAGCTCCTCTTGGCCCCACGGCTACCTGTGTTACACTGGATGTTCAAAGGGAAAATTCCCACTACACACCATGCAACTGATGCTACGTGGAGTAAGTGGATAGCGTTAATTACACAGCGGGCTCGAATGGGAAAACCTAATCGCCCAGGAATCCTGGAAGAGATCATGGACTGGCCGGAAGGCAGAGATTTCGGAGTGCCGACAGAAGAGGTAACCCGTGCTGAAGAGGCACCACCATATACTGAGTTGCCAGAAGACAGAAAGCAGTATATGTTGTTCACTGACGGATCCTGCCGTGTGGTAGGGAGCCATCGGAAATGGAAAGCTGCCGTGTGGAGTCCCACACGACGAGTCGTGGAGGCCATGGAAGGGGAAGGCGAGTCGAGTCAGTATGCAGAAGTAAAAGCCATACAATTGGCCCTAGAAATTGCCGAAAGAGAAAAATGGCCAGTACTGTATCTCTACACTGAGTCATGGATGGTGGCAAATGCTCTGTGGGTGTGGCTGCAGCAATGGAAACAGAGCAACTGGCAGCGCAGAGGTAAACCTATCTGGGCTGCCACCCTGTGGCAAGATATTGCTGCTCAGGTAGAAAACCTGGATGTAAAAGTACGTCATGTAGATGCCCACATGCCCAAGAGCCGCGCAACTGAAGAACATCAGAACAACGAAGAAGTGGATCGAGCTTCAAAAATTGACGTGGCTCAGGTGGATCTGGACTGGGGACGTAAGGGTGAGCTGTTTGTAGCTCGATGGGCCCATGAAACATCAGGACATCTGGGGAGGGATGCCACATACAGATGGGCTCGTGATCGAGGGGTGGACCTGACCATTGAGGCCATCACACATGTTACCCATGAGTGTGAGACCTGTGCTGCAATTAAGAGAGCCATGAAGGTAAAATCTCCCTGGAACAGGGGGAGGTGGCTAGGGTTTCAGTATGGTGAGGCCTGGCAAATTGACTATATCGGACCACTCCCACAAACCCACCAAGGCAAACGGTACATACTCACCATGGTAGAAGCAACTACTGGGTGGCTGGAAACATACCCCGTAAACCATGCCACGGCCCGAAACACAATCTTGGGCTTAGAAAGGCAAGTGCTGTGGCGTCATGGTACACCAGAGAGAATTGAGTCTGACAATGGGAGTCATTTCCGAAACAATTTGGTCACCTCCTGGGCCAAGAGGTATGGTATTGAGTGGGTGTATCACATCCCCGATCACCCACAAGCCTCTGGGAAGGTTGAGAGGTACAATGGACTGTTAAAGACTATGTTACGAGCGTTGGGTGCTGGGACATGGAAACAATGGGACATAAACCTACCAGAAGCCACTTGGCTAGTTAACAACAGGGGGTCTGACAGCCGTGCTGGTTCTGCTGAAACAAAACCCTTACACACGGTGAAAGGAGCTAAAGTCCCCGTAGTGCATGTAGGAAAGTGGATGGGGAAGGCGGTGTGGGTTGCTCCTGCCTCGGGAAAAGGCAAACCCACTCGTGGGATTGTCTTTGCCCAAGGACCAGGGTATACCTGGTGGGTCATGCAAAAGAATGGGGATATCAAGTGCATGCCTCAAGGAGATTTAACCTTGAGAGAAAACTAATCTGTAATCTAAGTTATATGTTGTAGGAAGACGCTGCAGGATCAACGACAGGTCAACTTCGCAAGGAACCGGGCAAGTGCAACAAGGACTTGAGCTAAGCTGGTGCTGGCGTCCAGACATCCAACTCCGCCTGCCCTGAGTGACCACTTTGGCAGATGAAGACCAAATCGTCAACAGTTCTTATGAACATTTTCCGAGAAAGACCTATAGAATGAAAAGACATACCTACCCATCGATCTGTTAAAGGACAAGGGACAACGGTGATGAGAATACTTATATGCTAAAGTATGGGGGACCTGAGAGTGACACAAATGTTATGGAATAAGGGGTGGAGGTTGTACTGGGTCGGGCTGGGATTTTAACTTTCCCTGCAGCAGCCCATACAGTGCTGTGCTCTGCACTCGTAGCTAGAACAGCAATGGTATCACACCAGTGTTGTGTCTGCTGCTGAGCAGTGCTGGCACAGCATCAGGACTCTCTCTAACCCCCCTAGGGGTGGGCAAAGATGTGAGAAAAGAAACATCACCAGGGCAGCTGACCTAAACCAGCCAAAGGGATATTCCATACCATATGATGTCACACTCAGCAATAAAAGGTGGAGAAAGGAGGAAGAGGGGAGGGGTGGGCTCTCGTTGTGAAAACGTCTGTCCTCCTCCCGAACACCGGCTACGTGCGTTGAGGCCCTGCTTCAAGGACGTGGTCAAGCATCACTCATTTGTGGGAAGTAGAGAGTAATTTCTTTCCTCTGCACTTCCACATAGCCTTTACTTGTTTTGTTTAGTTTTCCCTTTCCCCCTCCCTTTTCCCCTTTCCTTTTTTTCCCCCTTTAGTTAAATTGTTAATTGTTTAGTTAAATTGTTAAATTGTTTAGTTAATAGTAATCTTTCCTTAATGATTATTTCTTTTTTCCTTTAATGAAATCATCCTTATCTCAACCCGTGAGTTGTTCTTTCCTTTACTTCTTCCCCTCCTCTTCTAAGGAGGGGGAGTGAGAGAGCGGTTGTGGTGTTCAGCTGCCTAGCACGGTAAAACCACCACACTAACTACTCTTTCTGAAAATAAATTCCTCCTAATTTCCAACCTGAACCTCCCCTGGAGCAACTTGAGGCCATTCCCTCTTCTCCTATCATTAGTTATCTGCAAGAAGAGGCCCACCTCCTTTCAGGTAGCTGTAGAGAGCAATAAGGTCACCCCTGAGCCTCCTCTTCTCCAGACTAAATAACCCCAGTTCCCTCAGCCGCTCCTCATAGGACCCTTCACCAGCTTTGTAGTCCTCCTCTGGATGAACTATTCTTTAAAGAACTGAGAGATACTTCTAGATCAGCTGCCCTTGTCCTTATGGGAGACTTCAACCTGCCAGATGTCAACTGGGAATATCACACAGCTGAGACGAACAAGTCCAGGAGATTCCTGAAGCACCTTGATGATAACTTCTTGGTCCAGCTGCTAAGAGCCGAGTAGGAAAGGTGCCCTCCTGGACCTGCTGCTTGTAAACAGGGAGGGTCTGGTCGGTGAAGGCAATAGGTGGCCGCCTTGGCCATAGAGACCACGAGGTAGTCGAAATCAAAGTCTTTGGTGATTTATGGAGGAAAACTGCCACCATAACTTCAACCCTGGATTGGGGGACAGCAGACTTCAGACTGCTCAGGGAACTAGTTAGCAAGGTCCCCTAGGAAACTGCTTTTGAAGACGTCAGGGTCCATCAGTGCTGGTCAGTTTTTAAGCACCACCTCCTAAGAGCACAGGAACAGGCAATTCCAAAGTGTCAGAAGTCAAGCAGGAGGGGCAGAAGGCCGACTTGGCTGAGCAGGGATCTTCTTCAAGAGCTTAGGCGGAGAAAGAAAGCATATGGCTGCTGGAAGCAAGGTCGGGCGACATGGGAGGACTACAGGGATGCTGCTCACCTTCGTAGAGAGAGAATCCAGGCGGCCAAAGCTCCATTAGAGTTGAAGCTGGCCAGCAGTGTAGGGGACAATAAAAAAGGCTTTTTTAAGTATGTTAACAGGAAAAGGAGGACCAGAGCAAACATTGGTCCGATACTTGATGAGGATGGTCACCTCACAAACAGGGACATAGACAAAGCAGAGACGTTTAATGCATTTTTTGCCTCTGTCTTGAACACCAGTGATGGGCTCTGGGACCCCAGCTGCCCTGAGTTGGAGGACCGTGACTGTGGGAACGATAAACTCACAGTTAACCCTGAACTTGTGCACAATTTGCTGCTCCAACTGGATGCATATAAGTCCATGGGGCCTGATGGGATTCATCCCAGAGTACTCAGAGAGCTGTCTGATGTCATCACTGGACCTCTCTCAATTATTTTTCAATGGTCTTGGGAATCCGGAGAGGTCCAAGTTGACTGTTAAGGCACATGCAGGACAAGGAGGTGATCTGGGACAGCCAGCATGGCTTCACCAAGGGCAACTCGTGCCTGACCAATCTGGTGGCCTTCTATGATGGTGTGACTGCATCAGTCGACAAGGGAAGACCAACTGATGTCATCTACTTGGGCTTCGGTAAGTCTTTTGGCATGGTCCCACAAGACATCCTAATCTCTAAATTGGAAAGATATGGATTTGAAGGGTGGACCATCTGGTGGATAAGGAATTGGCTCGATGACCGCACCCAGAGAGTAGTGGTCAATGGTTCTATGTCCAGGTGGAGGCCGGTGACAAGCGGTGTCTCTCAGGGGTCTGTCTTGGGACCGGTGCTTTTCAATATCTTCATCAGTGACGTAGATGATGAGACTGAGTGCACCCTCAGCAAGTTTGCAGATGACGCCGAGATGAGTTGTGCAGTTAATACAACAGAAGGAAGGGATGCCATCCAAAGGGACCTGGACAAGCTTGAGAAGTTGGCCCAGGTGAATCTAATGAGTTTCAACAAGTCCAAGTGCAAGGTGCTGCACTTGGGTTGGGGCAATCCCAGACATGAGTACAGACTGGGAGAAGAACTCATTGAGAGCAGTCCTGCAGAGAGAGACCTGGGGGTTCTGATGGATGAAAAGGTCGACATGAGCCAGCAGTGCACGCCTGCATCCCAGAAGGCCAACTGCATCCTGGACTGCATCAAAAGAGGTGTGACCAGCGGGTCGAGGGAGGTGACTGTGCCCCTCTACTCTGCCCTTGTGAGGCCCCCCTTGTGAGTACTGCGTCCGTGTTTGGGGCCCCCAGCACAAGAAGCATGTGGAACTCTTAGAGAGATTCCAGAGGAGGGCTACAAAGATGATCAGAGGGCTGGATCACCTCTCCTATGAAGAAAGGCCGAGAGAGCTGGGGATGTTCAGCCTGGAGAAGAGAAGGCTCTGGGGAGACCTCATTGCGACCTTTCAGTACTTAAAGGGGACTTCTAAAAAGGCTGGAGAGGAAATTCTTCACTCAGAGGATAGTGAGGCACTGGAACGTGTTGCCCAGAGAAGTTGTGGATGCCCCATCCCTTGAGGTGTTCGAGACCAGTCTGGATGGGGCCTTGGCCAACCTGATCTAGTGGGTGGCATCCCTGCCTATGGCAGGGGGGTTGGAGTTAGATGATCTTTAAGGTCCCTTCCAACCCAAGCCATTTTATAATTCTGTGACTGGGAGCTGGCAAATGTGTTCCCAGTTTTCAAGAAGGGCAAGAAAGAAAATCCTGGCAATTACAGGCCTGTCGGTCTCACTCTAGTGCTTGGTAAAATTATGGAGAAGATTATTCTGGGAGTTACTGAAAAACACCTAAAGGACAACGCAGTCATTGGTCAGAGCCAACATGGGTTCACTAGGGGAAGGTTGTGTCTAACAAACTTAATTTCCTTCTACGACAAGATCACCCAGCTAGTTGACCAAAGGAAGACAGTCAATGTAATCTTTCTGGATTTCAGTAAAGCTTTCGATACTGTCTCTCACAGTATCCTTCTGGACAAAATGGCCAGAATCCAGTTAGATAAAAGCATAATAAGATGGGTGAACAATTGGCTGATGGGTCTGGCCCAGAGGGTTATTGTAAATGGGGTTACATCAGGCTGACAACCTGTCAGTAGTGGGGTTCCCCAGCTCTCCATTTTAAGACCAGTCCTCTTCAATGTTTTCATAAATAATTTGGATGAAGGACTTGAAGGTTTTCTGTGCAAGTTCGCGGATGATACTGAATTGGGTGGAGCTGTTGACTCCGTCGAGGGTAGTGAGGCCTTGCAGAGAGATCTGGACAAATTAGAGAGCTGGGCAATCACCAACAACGTGAAGTTTAACAAGAGCAAGTGCCGGATTCTGCACCTGGGAAGGGGCAACCCTGGTTATACGTACAGACTGAGGGACGAGATGCTGGAGAGCAGCCCCGCAGAAAGGGATCTGGGGGTTTTGATCAACAGCAAGCTGAACATGAGCCAGCAGTGTGCCTTGGCGGTCAGGAGGGCCAACCAAACCCTGGGGTGCATCAAAAACAACATCGCTAGCCGGTCAAGGGAAGTGACTGCCACGCTCTAGTCTGCGCTGGTGCAGCCTCACCTTGAGTACTGTGTGCAGTTTTGGGCGCCACGGTATAAGAAAGATATAAAACTGTTAGATAATGTCCAAAGGAGGGCTACGAAGATGGTGAAGGGTCTAGAGGGCAAGATGTATGAGGAGCATATGTATGTATGAGGAGCGTATGTATGTATGTATGAAGTCACTTGGATTGTTCAGCCTAGAGAAGAGGAGAATGAGGGGAGACCTCATTGCAATCTACAGCTTCCTCACGAGGAGGAGTGGAGAGGCAGGCGCTTATCTCTTCTCTCTGGTGACCAGCGTTAGGACCTGAGGGAATGGCTTAAAGCTGTGACAGGGGAGGTTCAGGCTGGATATCAGGAAAAGGTTTTTCACCAGGAGGGTGGTCAGGCAATGTAACAGGCTCCCCAGGGAAGTGGTCATGGCAGTGAGCCTGCCAGAGTTCAAGAAGCATTTGGACAATACTCAGAAACATGATCTGTTTTTGTTTGTTTGTTTGTTTGTTTGTTTTTTGGGGTGGTCCTTTGGGGACCCAGGAGTTGGACTCAGTGATCCTTGTGGGTCCCTTCCAACTCAGGTATTCTATGATTTTATGAAACCTGCAACAGCAAGTGGCATATGCTTACAACGGTGAAAGCAACCACCGGATGGCTGGAAACATATCCTGTGCCCCATGCCACCGCTCGGAACGCTATTCTGGGCCTTGAAAAGCAAGTCTTATGGCGACATGGCACCCCAGAAAGAATTGAGTCAGACAAGAGATCTCATTCCTGAAACATCCTCATAGACACCTGGTCCAAACAGCATGGCATTGAGTAGGTGTATCACATCCCTTATCATGCACCAGCCTCTGGGAAAATTGAACGATACAATGGACTTTTAAAGAATACACTGAAAGCAGTGGGTGCTGGGACATTCAAACGTTGGGATACACATTTAGCAAAGGCCACCTGGTTAGTCGATGTTAGGGAACATGCCCAATCAAACCTGTTACATACTGTAGAAGGGGATAAAGTTCCTCTAGTGCACATAAAGAACATGCTGGGGAAGACAGTCTGGGCTATTTCTGCCTCAGGAAAAGGCAAATCCATCCACGGGATTTCTTTTTCTCAAGGACCTGGGTGCACTTGGTGGGTAATGCAGAAGAATGGGAAAGTCTGCTGTGTACCTCAAGGGGTTTTGATGTTGGCTGAGAATAAGCAGTGATTTGTATTGTAAGATCTAGATATTATTTTTGATTGAACGTTGTATGCTATCACTACTATTGTTGCTATATGTCACATCAAAGGTATTACAGTAAGACTCACCTAGATTAATGACAAATGAATTTTGATGGAACCGAGTGGGGTGCAGTGGTGATAGAACCAGAGAAGCGCAGCAGTGATTGAACCAGAGCTGGCCTCAGCATGCTACAATCCAACACCATACACCGTGTCTCCTGCCCTCAAGTCCTGTTATGAAAGATGGAATTGAAAGCCATGGACTAAACAAACGTAAAAGACATTTTAGAGGGTTGGCCTACAGACTAAGGGAATGATATCTGTGTATATATATCAAAAGGCAAGAGAAGTGATGTGATAGATGTATAGGATGTACAAGTATGGGACCTAAGCATAATGTAAATGGTATGGAATAAGGGCTAGATATTGTCCTGGTTTCGTCTGGGATAGAGTTAATTTTTTTCATAGTGGCTGGTATGTGACATGTTTCAGATTTAGGAGAAAAATAATGCTGATAACACTCTGATGTTTTAGTTGTTGCAGGGCAGTGCTTGCACAAAGCCAAGAACTTTTCAGCTTCTCATACTGCCCTATCAGCAAGGGGTCTTGGGGTGCACCAGAAGCTGGGAGGGGACAGAGCCAGGACAGCTAACCCAAACTGGCCAAAAGGATATTCCATTCCATATGACATCATGTGGGACAATAAAGAGTGGGAGGGTTGTCCGGGGGGAAACCACTGCTCAGGGACTGTCTGGGCTTTGTTTGGCGGGTGGTCAGCGATTGCATTGTGCATCACTTGCTCTGTACACATTATTATTAGTAGTACTATTATCATTATTATTATTATTCTTTCTTTTCTGTCCTAATGTCTTAATCTCAACCCACAAAACCCACAAGCTTTTACTTTTTTTTTTTTTTTCCCGATTCTTTCTGCCATCCCAATGCGGGGGGGAGGGGTGAGTGAACGGCTGTGTGGTGCTTAGCTGCTTGATGAGCTAAACCACAACAACCAGCTAAGTTCTGTTTAGTTTATTCAGACCTCACAATACTGCACAATTATTTAGCATTTTTTTTCACAGAGTTTTGAAAGAATTTTACTTCTTTTCTAAAGCTGTTAAAGAAAATTTAACATTACTCTTGCAAGACAAATAAAGAGCACTCGGTCTTTATTTGGGTATTGTACCTAGTAAGGAATATATATTGTGGCACTAACACATCTTTTAGTAAACAGATACAAATAGGGAGTATGTGATGTTGCCATAACAGTACATATAGGCACGCAGAAGCCAATCATAGAATCGTAAAAATCATAGAATCATTTAGGTTGGAAAAGCCCTCTAAGAAAGTCTCCCCCATCCCACTGGGTGTGTGTGTGAGTGAGTGGCTGTGTGGTGCTTAGACGCCTGCCAGATTAAACCAGAACAAAAGACCATTTACAGTCTACATTAAAAAAATAAAGAAATTAACAGTCAGGTTCACTATATCTGTAAATAGTACTATAGCTTTAAATTGCCTTTTCTTAATGACATTAGAACATGTGCGAGGAAAAAGAAGGATCACTTGTTTTGTACATATATATGTCTATAATAATAGTAATAATAATTAATATTACTATTATTATCCCTGATTTGCACAAATCAGACTCTATAACCTCGGAATAGTTATGAAGCAGGCATGTTTATTCGGCGCTGCGCACACGCGCCGGGCACAAGGGGGATAACTCCACCTAGCTTGCGCACCAAGGGTTACTGGCAGTGTGCTTATATTAGTGGGATAAATACATATTCATTTCATCTCCCATAAATCTCTTGCATATTCATCAGGTCTCCGAAGAATCATTTACGTAGGTTCCCGCCCCTATTCGCATGCGTACTGGAGTCCTTGGGTGGTCGTCCGGCGTACTCTGGTGGTCTTTTGATGAAGGCCAGAAGTCTTCCTCGCTGCTAATCTTCTGGCCTTTCCTGTCTTTGACAGACTTCAGCAGTCAAGCCAGTTCTTGCCGGTTCCATTATCTATGCATACAGTCTTTTACTCCCTTATCTTTGGGGTCGTTAACATACAATTGTGCTAACATACAATTGTGCTAGCTAAGACCTAGGAATCAACATCCTTTATCTTGTTCCCTAGTCCCCCCTTTTCTTTATCCTAAGCAAATTCTTTTGCTTATAGCACTCCTTGAGTCAAAGTTTTCATAAAATTCTTACCAGTGTCTACATGGTGCTTGATTCGGTTACACTTACAGGTTTCATAATCATCTAGTCCTTTCATACAGCACCAAAATGCACACTGTACTAATACACAGGTTAAGAATACTAGTAAAAGCAAGATCAGTATTCCTATAAACAATTGCTTAAGCCAAGAAAAGTTGGGTAAGCAAGAGGTCAGTTTGTTCCATAATTCTCAAAAAACCCACAAGGTGTCATCTTGAACTACCTTATGTAAGATCTTGGTCTTTTCCAAATTATTATTTTTATTATTATTATTATTATTTTTTGAGATCAGTCTCAATTCGTCTTGCCTCATTTACATACATTGTTTCGATACCTGTCTGACAATGGCATACAAATTAGGTCCTATCCATATTCTACTTAAAAACTGTTATAATATTTCAGCTCCCCAGCATGCTTTATTATGTTCTCCAATTACCATCTAATATAATATGGTATCACAATTCTCCCATCATTTATTTGTGTTAAACCTGTAGGTAACACTTTCCGTTTACATCTTCAATTAATTGCTTATCATCTTAGAACGTTCTACTTCATTTTCTAAGGCTTTTGTTAATGCCTGTTTTCTGTTCCTGGTACTAGTGCCAAAATTTTACTCTCAGATGCCCGTTCTGCCACCCCTTTGGCTTCTGCGTCAGCCAATCTATTTCCTCTTCCAATATCAGTATCCTCTGTCTGATGTCCTTTACAATGCATAATGGCAATTTCAGAAGGCAGATATACCGCTTGGAATTGATTTCCCTTGTGATGATAGGAGTCCTCTCTCCTTCCAAATTGCCCTGTGTGCATGCACCACACCGAAAGCATATTTTCAGTCTGTCCAAATGTTAATTCTTTTCCCTTTTGCCAGCTCAAGAGCTCTTATCAAGGCGATGATTTCTGCTTTTTGGGCTGATGTTCCAAGGGAAAGAGGCTTTGCCTCAATTACCTTATTAAGTGTTGTTACTGCATACCCTGTGTGAGAAACACTCCGTAGCCAATAACTTAGTTGATTAGATGATTTCTGTGTTGCGCATTATTATTATTCCAGCCAGGATCGGCAAGTGGGTATTTCTACCCTGCCGGTATTACCCCTGGTCCTGGAGGATGAGCTCTCTCCCATTTCTGTATAGCAGCTCTCCTCCTGATCATTCCCATTTCTTTCCCTGTAAACAACGTACTTATAGACATAATTCCCCCTCAAGAGTATAAGTTAGGTCCTAGGAACTGGTCTAATAGTTCAGCTAGCCTGATGGGGTCCTCACTTAAAGACTTCATCTCCTTCTGAAAACTCCTAACCTCTCTGCCGGTAAGGAGAGGAGGGAGTTCACCTAAGAGGATACACAGTTAGTGTTAGTACTGTTAGTATCAGGGAAGGCAAAATTCTCAGTCTCTCTTCTACCTCGCTCTAATTCTTGCCAGAGCCTAGAGTACGCTCCTTCTCTAGGGACAGTGTTAATTACAGTCCCTGTCTCCCTTCCTGGAGCGAATGCTGCTGCCACCGGTGCAATATTAGGATTATAGGGAGCATAACTTGGCTCCTTCTCCAAAAAAGGAGTCTTATTATAAATTTAAAGCCTGAATTTTCATCAGACCCGTATTTTGGCCAAAATACTGCTGTTTCCTTAACTGGTTCTTTTGTCCAGACTGATACACAATATTTAACCTTTTTTTTTTTTTCTTTCTTTTATCATC
Source organism: Cygnus olor (assembly GCF_009769625.2). Classification (NCBI taxonomy): domain Eukaryota; kingdom Metazoa; phylum Chordata; class Aves; order Anseriformes; family Anatidae; genus Cygnus; species Cygnus olor. The sequence continues at coordinate 4,096,860 of NC_049199.1, forward strand.
TCCTCTAATTTTGAGATTATTTTTCCAATTTCTTATCGTTCTTCAGGAAGAACTGTCGGTAGGCACTCCCCCAGGGATATCTCCCTGTCCCCTGGAACCCTTATTTCCCATTTTTCCTAGCCCTTGTCAGTGTGCTGCTGCAGAAATTTCCCTCCTGCAGGGTACCACACACTAACGTTCCGATTCTGGAAAACGGGGATGTACTGCCAAGCACTTCCCCGTGCAAGCACTACCGCACACCAAATTTCCCTGGTGTACTGCCAAGCACTTCCCCGTGCAAGGGCTACCGTACACCAAATTTCCCGAGACTCTTCCTTTCTCTCTCTTATCTCACGCTTCGTCCGTCTCCGGCCGCGTCCCTCGCGGAGCTACAGAACCGCGGATCAGGACTCCACACTTGCTTCATACAAAAGTACGTCTCAATCACACGTCACACAGAGTCTCACCCGACCCCCAAGGCAATACTTAATATTTCTTACCTTGGTCTGTGCACAGAGTTACCGGATCAATTCTTAAATCCGGAGTACCTACCTTCTTCCCTTCCCCACTACTTCATGGATCCTGCCTCTTTAATCAGTCTCGGGCCCTCTGTCAGCTCTCCGCAGAACCGCCACCGTCGATGCACAGGACCGCTGAAATCAGCGAGGCATGCCTTCCTGCTGCTGTGGTGGTGGGGCTCCCCGGTAGGTGACTGGATCCCGGACGAGCCCCCAAATTGTGAGAAACACTCTGTAGCCAATAACATAGGCTCAGGCGAGGATCTCAGTGAAGTAGTAATTTTATTTGCGATTGCAATGGCGGGCGTCCCACAAGCAGGAGCGCACCTACTAGTCACACGGTACAGTTTGTATACTTTCTTTCTCGAGGACCGGGACCCTCCCCTGTTTCCCCATTGACTTGGTAATCCAGGTTCACAACCTATCCGATGCTTCACAGACAATACATGGCCTTCAGTTGCCGGCCTGTTAAATTTCAGATTTCTTTTGACTTTTTTACTGTTTGAAGTGGTAATGTTTCTTCACTTATCTGGCTTGACTTGACAGCATGATTTTCACCTAATTGCTCTAAGGAGTCCGGTTGTCTGCATTTTACAAGGTTGTCTGTTAAGCTTTCTTATCACTGCAAGCATATCTCAGTACCACATTCCTTCCCTCTAAACAATGCAACTCTGCAAAAACAACATTTTTATTCCCACACCTGTGAGGCAAACTCCCTGGCGGACAAAGCTGCTGCCATCTATATACCAATCCTCCACATCTTCTAGGGGTATATCCTTTAAATCTGGTCAGCTGGAGTATACCGTGTCCATAGTCTTGATGCAATCATGAATGGGTGATCTGGAAACTCTGTTACTAAGGAAAGAGGCTGGGTTCACAGTATTAGTGCCGGAAAAAAAAGTAAACTAATAGTCCATTCTACACATTCCTTTTCTTCTTGGGTAGCTATCAACAGGTCATTTACATATTGCAACAGTGTCTCCCTTTCCTGAAGGGGTTTTCCAAGCTTCAAGATCACAGGCTAGCTGGTTTCCGAATATGGTGGGTCTATTCTTGAACCCCTGTGGTAACACAGTCCAAGTAAGATGAGTTTTTCGTACTGTATTGGGATTTTCCCACTCAAAGGCAAAGAGTTTCTGTCTTTCAGTCGCCACGGGCAGGCAGAAAAAGGCATCCTTTAAATCTAGTACCGGGAACCAAACTTGACTGTTTTCTAATTTTGTCAAAAGGTTATAGGGGTTGGCTACTACAGGGTATAAATCTTTTGTGATACTATTGATGGCCATTAAAACCTGGACTATATGGTAGGTTCCATCTGCCTTTCTAACTGAGCCTATATGGAGTATTATAGTCTGACTCACATTCTACTAATAGTCCATATTTAAGAAAGTTATTGATTATTCCTTCCATTCCCCTTCTGTCTTCCACCTCTAGTGGGTATTGCTTTTGGCATACCTTGGGGAGCATTTTCCTTTAAACTATTTTTTTTTTCAGGTACTACATTCTTTGCTCTCCCAAGTATTCCTGTAGCCCAAACTCCCAGACGCTTGGTTCATAATTACATCCATTCAGGGAGTCCTGTCTGGAGCTTTCTCTGGACTCGCCAGGGATACACTTAAGAGTTTAATATGTTACTTTTATTTCCATTTTCCCTTGTTCAAAAGAAATGTTTGCATCCAATTTTTCCAGCAAGTCCCTTTCTAATAAGGGCCTTGGCGAATTGGGTAAGTATAAAAATTGACGTATTCCAACCACTTTTCCCAATTTAAATTTCAAGGGTTACAAAAAGAATGCCTTTTCTGTTGGCCAGTTGCTCCTATTACATTTACAGACTCAGCACTTTTCCAGAATCTATTCTTAGGTTAACACAGAGAGAGAAGCTCCCATATCCAATAAAAAAATCCATGCCTCTCTCTTCATTCCCTAGCTTTATTTCAACCAGTGGACCTGCTAGGGTAGATGCCCCAGGTCCCTGTCATTCCTGCTCTGACTGTTGCAAGTTTATCCTGCAACCTAAGGCAATCCTTTTTTTTTTTTTTTTTCCCTCAGTGTCCTTCTTTCTTGCAGTATGCACACTGGTTCTGTCCTAATGTTCCTCTAAACCCTCCTAAAGTCCTTTCTTTACCTTTTTCAATTCCCCCTTTGCCCCCCTCCTTCTCTCTTTGTGTTCTAGTGCAGCCACTGTTTGCCGTGGTTAATAACTTCTGTCCTTCGTGTCTTCCCCGTTCCTAAATACTTTCCACGCTGCATTCAATAACCTTTCTGGGTCTCCCAAGTCCAAATTGGTGTGTGTATATATATATATATATATATATATATATACACACACACTCTTTTTTTTTCCCCACTGCATTTCAAAGTTGGTCCAAAAATTCCGTAGGGGTTTCTTTTGGACCTTGTTGGAACAGATTCTCAATTCCCAATTTAACCAGATTTTGGTATTTACATAACCGTTCATAATTTCCGGGGTAATTAGGGTCTCGGTGGGGGTCGGTCAGGGGAATGCAATCGTCTACAGTTCCCTGAGCGGTCCCATTGGCAATCTGAGCTCGCACATGAACTCAGGTTGTTTTAAGAATTAGCTGCTTTTCTGTTTCCATGACAACTCTCTCAGGCTCATCATGAGCCCTCTGCCCCAGAGGGCTCCCATCCATGATTTTGAAGTCTCTGCCTCAACCCTGGAACTACTAACATTCCTACAGCCTCTTTCCCTGCTCATTCAACTTCAACCATCTCTGTCAAATACTACATGCCACACCTTCAGTAACCCTTTTAACACTTCCTTTTATCTTTCTCCAGCCTGTAATGCCAGCACCAAAGGTTCAGTCAGGGGCCAACTTGATTCCATACCATTTTCCCTCCAGGATGCTGCCTCAATCTAAACAACATATCGGTATACAACATTTCATCCCATTTCCCTTCCCTTCTCAAAAACAACATTAGTTGCAATAAAGTATTATAATTCAGTGTTCTATTAGGGGGCCACTTCTCCCCATCGTCCAATTTATAGAGGGGCCACCACTGATTAAAATACTTCATTAAAATCTTCTTGTCCACTATCCCACCAGGTGCTCCTCCTATATCCTTCCAGTGAGCCAAAATACAGCCCAAGGGGCTCCTTTTCAATATTCCACCCGCCTGTTTATTACCCATATTTATGTTTTCCTAATTAATAAGCAATTCCCGGTTAAGCTGACAACAGTAAAACTTGACCCATGGTAAATTATATAAGGGGGTGGTAGTTCCACAGCGAATATACCAAAACTTCTGAACCGTTACTTAGATAATAGGCCCAGTCAGCATGGGTTTATGAAAGGTAGGTCCTGCTTGACGAACCTGATCTCCTTCTATGACAAAGTGACGCGCTCAGTGGATGAGGGAAAGGCTGTGGATGTGGTCTACCTTGACTTCAGTAAGGCTTTTGACACCGTTTCCCACAGCATTCTCCTCAAGAAACTGGCTGCTCATGGCTTGGACTGGCGTACGCTTCGTTGGGTTAGAAACTGGCTGGGTAGCCAGGCCCAAAGAGTCGTGGTGAATGGAGTTAAATCCAGTTGGAGGTTGGTCACTAGTGGTGTCCCCCAGGGCTCAGTACTGGGGCCAGTCCTCTTCAATATCTTTATCAATGATCTGGATGAGGGGATCGAGTGCACCCTCAGTAAGTTTGCAGACGACACCAAGTTAGGGGTGTGTGTCGATCTGCTCGAGGGTAGGAAGGCTCTGCAGGAGGATCTGGATAGGCTGGACCGATGGGCTGAGGCCAACTGTATGAAGTTCAACAAGGCCAAGTGCCGGGTCCTGCACCTGGGGCACGACAACCCCAAGCAGAGCTACAGGCTGGGACATGAGTGGTTAGAAAGCTGCCTGGCAGAGAAGGACCTGGGAGTATTGGTTGGTAGTCGGCTGAATATGAGCCAGCAGTGTGCCCAGGTGGCCAAGAAGGCCAACAGCATCCTGGCTTGTATAAGAAGCAGCGTGGCCAGCAGGACTAGGGAAGTGATCGTCCCCCTGTACTCGGCTCCGGTGAGGCCGCACCTCGAGTACTGTGTTCAGTTTTGGACCCCTCACTACAAGAAGGACATGGAGGTGCTCGAGCGAGTCCAGAAAAGGGTGACGAAGCTGGTGAGGGGTCTGGAGAACAAGTCTTACGAGGAGCGGCTGAGGGAGCTGGGATTGTTCAGCCTGGAGAAGAGGAGGCTCAGGGGCGACCTTATCGCACTCTACAGGTACCTTAAAGGAGGCTGTAGCGAGGTGGGGGTTGGTCTATTCTCCCACGTGCCTGGTGACAGGACGAGGGGGAATGGGCTAAAGTTGCGCCAGGGGAGGTTTAGGTTGGATATTAGGAAGAACTTCTTTACCGAAAGGGTTGTTAGGCATTGGAATAGGCTGCCCAGGGAAGTGGTTGAGTCACCATCCCTGGAGGTCTTTAGAAGACGTTTAGATGTTGAGCTTAGTGATATGGTTTAGTGGAGGACTTGTTAGTGTTAGGTCAGAGGTTGGACTAGGTGATCTTGGAGGTCTCGTCCAACCTAGATGTGAAGCCAGGGATAGAAGAATGGGGGCTTGCTTAATCGTATTAATGATTTCTAAATAAAACAATCGTAATTATTAAAGCCAGGAATGAAGGAATGGGGGCTTGCTTAATCGCTTTAAAATAGATATTGCTGAGTGTCTTTGCTTACTACTGTGCAAATTAACCGAAACAAGGAGTCTCGGGGCCCCTCACAGAGGATGTTTCCTGACAAAAATGGGGAACCTGTCTCAAGAACCAGCTGAGACCGACCTTGTGGTTTGGACAAGAGCCAAGGAGCAGCTGAGTCTGTACAAAGGCAGGGGGTCAACCAGCGGTGATGAAGAGGAGTTATCGGACTTCATCCCCACGACCCCCCGAAGACCACCACCAGAAGGCACTGCGCAAGCACAGATGGGAGGAGTTTATGGAAATGACTTCTTGGAGCTAATTTTAATAAAAAGCGGGGATAGGTTATGAATATGTATAGGCGTATTGGGAAACTTCATGCATATGTAACTTTTTACTGCATATAACCAAAGCAAGGTGCCGTGTTAAGGTGCGCATGCCTTTGGGAGCTATCCCGCATGTGCCCGGCGCCAAAATAAACCACATACCTACTTTATAACTTATTTGCTTTGAGTTATAGAGTTCTTCCACGAATCGGATGATTCTGTGAATTCCAGAGACCGGGAAGCCCGCGCAGCCCTTTATAAAGGTCCAGCAAGGGGTGTCTGAACCATACATGCAGTTTACTGATCGGTTTCTCGATGCACTAGATAAGCAGACTGACAATCGGGAAGCAAAAGACGCCTTGCTACAAAGGCTAGCGGTAGAAAACGCAAACACCGACTGTAAAAAGGTGCTACAGACTCTGCCCGTGAATGCAACAATAGTTCAGATGATAGAGGCGTGTAACCGAGTGGGTTCTATCGAACATCATACCGAATCGCTGGCGTCCACTTTTGCAACAGCACTAACCATCAGTCAGGACCCCCAGGGTCAGAAAAAACGCTATCGGTGTGGAGACCCGAGCCACCTAGTCTCCGCATGCCCCGGGCGGGGGGGGGGGGGGGGGGGGGGGGGGCGGACGCCACTGGGCGAGTCAATGCCGCTCTAAATACAACGCGGAAAGACAGCCTCTGCCGCCGCGGCAGGGAAACGGGAGGAGGAGCGCGGGGCGGGGCCGCGCGACGACACAAGCAACCCCGCCTCCCGGTCAAAGGAGGAACCTCCCACAAGGGAGGGCTCCAAATGCAATGCTGACGCAGGGTCCAGCGCCACCTGCTGCCCCGTTGCCACGGTTACCACTGTGGACACCCTCTCAGCAAGAACCAGAGGGAGTGCCGGAGTGGATGTCTCCACAGTAACAGACGCCACTTTGTGGGGTACTCACGTTCATAAAATTCCATTGAACGTCAAAGGACCAATTGGGAATGGCTGTAGTGCATTGCTGCTAGGACGATCAAGTACAACTTTGACCGGATTGTTTGTTTTTGCCGGGGATAATTGATGCCGACTGTAATGGACAAATCCAAGCTATGGCTTGGACACCGTCTCCACCACTGTCAATACCAAAGGGAACTAGAATTGCTCAATTGATTCTTTTCCGAGCAGTAGTACCAAAGGCTGTGGATGCTATCAGGGGAGCAGCAGGATTCAGGTCAACCGGGTTCCCTGAGATGTTTTGGGCCGCCGACATAGCCCAGCATCGGCCAATGCTTACTGTTACCCTTTGGAATAATTCTGAGCACCCACCCTCCAGTCAATGCAAGATGCTGGTGGACACTGGAGCGGACGTTACCGTCATTGCCATTAAAGACTGGCCCTCTGGGGCCCATGACTTGGCCCATGACAACTCCCTCAGGTGGATTGGTTGGAGTGGGAGGAATGTCAAGCACCTTTCAGAGTGCCACGATGCTTACTATAAAAACCCAAGAAGGTACTACGTGCGCAGTACGCCCTTACATTGCCAATATCCCCATCAGCCTGATGGGGCGAGATGTGATGGGACAATGTAAATTCACCATCTCCTCCCCTGAAAATTTTCAATAGCGGCCATTGATGAGTGACCGACACTCCGTCTCACATGGAAAAGGGAATCACCGGTATGGGTGGATCAATGGCCGCTTACAAGAGATAAGGTCGCGGCGTTGCAGGAGTTGGTTCAAGAACAACTCCAACAAGGACATATTGTTCCAACAAACAGCCCATGGAATTCACCAGTGTTTGTCATCAAGAAGAAGAGCGGGAAATGGAGATTACTGCATGATTTGCGACGAATCAACGCAGTGATCGAGGACATGGGCTCCTTGCAGCCAGGACTACCCTCACCTACAATGATACCCCGTAACTGGGACATCGTTGTTATGGACTTGAAAGACTGTTTTTTCACAATTCCTTTGCATCCTGATGATGCTCCTCGTTTTGCCTTTTTGGTACCAAAGATCAGTAGGAAGGAGCCTATGGACCGATATCATTGGACCGTACTACCACAAGGCATGAAAAACTCCCCAACCATGTGCCAAACCTATGTCGCAAAAGCTGTCCAACCAGTACGCCAATGCTTTCCGGAGATATACATATACCACTACCTGGACGATATCCTACTAGCTGGATCTTCTAGTGATAAGGTCCAAGAGGCACTGTCTGCCTTAAAACAAGCGTTACAGACAGCAGGACTCCAAATTGCACCTGAAAAGGTGCAGACCCAAGCACCTTGGAAGTATCTGGGGTGGAAGATTTTACAGCAAACCATTCAACCACAGCAGATATCCATTAATACAGATGTTAAGACACTGAACGATGTACAGAAATTACTAGGCAATATAAACTGGATTAGACTACAATGTGGGATAGACAATTCGATATTAGCGCCGCTCTTTGAGTTATTAAAGGGAGACACTGATATTAATGCCCCAAGGCGATGGACTGAGGAGGCTCATAAAGCATTGCAAATGGTTAATGAAAGAATCTCAGCACAGCAATGCCATCGTCGTAGTGAGAACCTCCCCCTTCAATTATATATTTCTAATCAAGAACAACAACCAGTGGCTATTATTGGGCAATGGGACCCCTCCTGTAAGGACCCCTTAGTGGTCCTGCAATGGGTCTTTTTACCCCATCAACCCTCAAAAACTATTGCAACGCGAGTGGAAATGTTCGCCGTCCTAATAAAGAAAGGACGTGAGAGAATAGTTGAATTAGCGGGAGAAGAGCCCAATCTGATTATAATTCCTGTAGTAAAAGACTATTTCACCTGGTGCTTGCAGAATAGCTTAGAGCTCCAAATAGCGTTGACGGGATTCGATGGACAGGTTGATACCCACCATCCACCTCATAAAATGTTCTCCTTTTATAATAATATAAAAATTGAAGAGCGGCCGTTGTGCCAATGGCAACCAGTGGATGGCCGGACGGTCTTTACAGATGGGGCCAGAAAAACAGGCAAAGCTGTAGTAACTTGGGAAGAAGGTGGAAAGTGGCAACACCAGATTGAGCGGATCCAAGGTTCCCCACAGATAGTTAAATTACATGCTATTATAATGGCTTTTAAGTGCTGGCCAACAGTACCTTTGAATATTGTATCTGACTCACAATATGCTGTAGGTGTCGCTCAGCGCATTGAGAGGGCACATTTGAGACATATCCCAAAGGAAAACTTGTTTCTAAAATTTAAGGAGCTGTTATTTTTGGTGGAGCAGCGAGCGCACCCATATTGTATGCAGAGCCACGCCATGTTACCCGGTATTTTTCCAGAGGGTAATGCACGTGCTGACCAGCTAACTAATATGACCCTGACTGCCCCGGTGCCTAAGGTGCTGGAGCAAGCGCGGTTATCCCATGCCTTCTTCCATCAATCTGCCAAAGTCTTGGCGAAACAATTCGCTATATCGATCATTGATGCCAAATTGATTGTCCAAACATGTCCTGACTGTCAACAAAATGTTTCAGCCACGCCCCTAACGGTAAACCCTAGAGGTCTACGGTCCTTACAGTTATGGCAGACCGACGTAACACATATTCCAGAATTTGGTCGCTTGAAATATGTTCACGTATCGGTAGACACTTTCTCTCATGCTACTTGGGCGACAGCCGCGGCGGGTGAAACTAGCTGCCATATCCAGGCTCACTTCCGTGTCGCTTTCGCAGCGCTAGGCATTCCAAAGGAAATAAAAACCGGCAATGGCCCCGCCTATAGTAGTTACTCCCTTCAAACCTTTTTTCAAACTTGGGGTATCTGACACATCACAGGCATTCCTCATTCCCCCACGGGTCATGCCACTGTTGAGCGCACACATCGCACCTTGAAAGCACTGCTAAATAAACAAAAAGGGGGCGACACCCAGGAAACCTATCATTACCCTTTCCTCACAAAGAGGTACCGCCCATAGGAAAACAGTACAAAAGTATGAATTCCGCGCTGTCACAGGTGCCACAATCAGAGCAGGCCTTAGTAACGGTAAAAAATTTAAATACAGGTCTTTGGGAGGGACCCCAGCCTCTAATAACCTGTGGTCGAGGGTATGCTTGTGTCTCCACAGGTCACAGACCAAGATGGGTACCAGCAAGGGGGGTAAGGCCATGGTTGGCCTCCTCCCCACAATTGCCGCTGTCATCCGTTATTGCCAGTCGTGGGTCTCCATCCAACCACGCCGCAACATCTGGGTCAACATGACAGGACAAGAAGCGGTGTGCCTGTCCCTGGCTAGTGCTAACGACCTGTTCGCGACATGTTTGGTGGGGATCCCAGCAGATAACAAAGACTGGACTGTCTACTTACCGCAAGCGTCCCTAGAGCCACAGGAATTAGCCTGGGAAGTGTAACAGCAACTGCATGTGCAAGGTTCAATTACACGGGCAAAAACCAAACCATGAAACAAATGGTCAACGCAAACACTCGCTCCTTATCGCAATGCATCTCTTTGGTGTAATTATACAAAACTATAATAGCATCATTCCTTGCGCCAGGAGCCACTCTGCTCGGCTGTGGGATCGACTGTGGAGTGGACGCCCCTAGGTGCACCCCGAGCATTTTCCTCGGAGGGGCCTCCACTCTCAGCCGCTCACCGCGGGAGTAGACAAGGACCTCCTGAAGCCGCGGACAAATTATTTTAAGTGATATTTTCTTGTGGTATGAATGAGAAGTGCAAGAGGCCTCTTCGCGTGATTGTGTGACTGTGCTGTGTGAGTGAGACGCAGCATCGCTGCGAAGCAACATCCCTAGCGCTTAGTGGCTTGTTGACTGATGTAGATTCTAGTAGGCACGCTACTTTACAATCGTAATTCTGCTTGTGATTTTCACTCTGTTGCTTGCTTATTGCAATGTCTGCGGTGCTTAGAAAAATCTATAGAAAGCGTTTGGTTGGTTGAAAATAAAAAAGGGGGAATTGTGGGAAAGGAATTTGCAGGTGGCTTTGCCCTGTTTCACACGTCCCTGAATTAGAGATAATGAAGAAATAAGAGTTAGACGCAAGAACTTGAGCAAGGTCACGATAAATTAACTTGGCTACAGTGTTAAAGATGAGCTTTGGGCAGTGGCCAATTGCTGGCTGGCTTGAAGCTCATGTCTGAGGGTCTCTAACCAACTGTATGACCGATTCGGGCGCATGGACAGCGCATGGTTCTTTCCTTTACTACTTCCCCTCCTCATCTAAGGAGGGGGAGTAAGAGAGCAGTTGTGGTGTTCAGCTGCCTAGCACGGTAAAACCACCACACTGGCTTACGATATGATAAAAATACTGGTCATGAGACTAACCTGGTATTTGTACTCAGCATTGCCGTCAACTCCATACTTTGGAAACCATAACTCGGAAACTATTAACAGTTATACCTTTTACCCTTTTTCTTCAGGGAGCCAATCTATAGAGACTACAGGTGGATATGTCTTTTTCCACTTGTTCACTCTCCCTTTCTCCTTCACCACCCTCTTATCCCCCGAGCTAGTTACGGTAGCTCTCCAAGATGTTGAATATACTTGGGATGTTCAGACAAGCATGGTGTTATTGTTATGTCTCCTGAATGCGCTTCAGATTTTGTTTAAGGTTAAACAACTACTTAGGAACACCATCCAGAGATCCGTCCTGAGGCGGGATAGTTATGAGGGGCAGGGAGTGTGGGAGGATATGGGCAGGTTTCTAGAGCAGTGGGCACCTCCAGTGTTTTGGAAATTCACCCCTGAACAACTGCAAAATCCTAAAAAACTGGTAGAATGCTTGAAAAAGGGGTGTCCACCCTTGCAATTCCAGAGATACTCAAATCACTGCAACGTGCTGGGGCTTGGCCTATGCTTACCGAGTTGCAGTCAATGCACCACTGTAACCCTAGGGACAGACCCTGTGGCCACTCCAACCCCTGCAGCCACTCCAAACCCAACGGCCACTCCAAGCCCTATGGCAGGCTCAGTGGCCACTCCAACCGCAGTGGCCACTCCAAGCCCTGTGGTGGGCCCTGCGGCTATTTCCGTCCCCATGACAGGCTCTGAGGCCATTCCAACCCCTGTTCTGGGTCCTACAGCTGTTCCAACCCCTGTGACAGGCCCAAAGGCTAGGTAAGGGAAACAAACTGTAGCAGTGTCACTTGCCCCTGTATCCAAGATGAATCAGTGGATGAGAAAGTCACGTCATTCAGAAAGCAGAGGAACTCCTACTTAGACTGGGGAGGAAGAATACGATGAGATAGGCTACTCCAAAGTGTCTGGACCATCAGATGAACAGGAAGATGAAGAGGGCGATATCATGAGAGCATAAATAACTACCCGAGGCCTATACCAGCATGAGCTACAAGATAAGTGAAAAGATTTTGGTCGTCATTCAGGTGAGCACCTTGTCACCTGGCTGCTCTGGTGCTGGGACACCGGAGCCAATAGTCTGGAAGAGAGGGCAGCTGGGATCCCTTGCTAGGGACGTGGGCATTGACAAAGCAATTGGGAAAGAAACAAAAATCTTCACCCTCTGGAGGCGTCTACTGTCAGCTGTGAAGGAAAGGTATCCCTTCAAGGAAGAAATTGTATGTCAACCAGGCAAGTGGATCATCATGGAGAGGGAATCCAGTACCTGAGGGAATTAGCCGTACGGGAGGTGATTTATAGGGACCTAGACAATGAACAGCTATCCACAGATCCAGACGAAGTCAAGTGTACACGACATATGTGGCGGAAGTTTGTACGGAGTGCACCATCATCATATGCCAGCTCATTGGCAGTAATGACCTGGAAAGACCATGAGGAACCCACAGTGGATGAATTGGCTAAACAACTCCCACAGTACGAAGAAAGTCTCTCTTCTTCCCTACAGGCCTGCGTCTCGGCTGTGGAGAAACTCTCTGAAGAGTTCCACCAACTTAAAGAGAATTTATCTTCCCCCCCCACCTGAACGAACCACTGTCCACCAACTAAAAGAGAATACTTTGGAGAAACTTTCTGAAGAGGTCCACCAACTTAAAGAGAATTTATTTTCTTCCCCACCTGTACAAACCAGTGTCTCGGCTATTAGGGGTAAGCGTTCATCCGTGCAAGGAAGACAATATGGTGGGTACACACCCCGCGCCACCCTGTGGTTTTACCTACGTGACCATGGAGAGGACATGAGAAAATGGGATGGAAAATCTACCGCGACCCTAGAGGCACGGGTACGTGAGTTGCAAAAGAAAACAATCGGGAGAAAGGGGTTCTCTGAAAAGTTTGCTGCTCCAACTTCTAGCAGGCAGTCCTTTAAACACAGAAATGAAGATTCTGACCAGGACTAGAGGGGCCCTGCCTCCAGCCAGGGGGAGGAAAGGGACAATCGGGTTTATTGGACTGTGTGGATTCGATGGCCTGGCACGTCTGACGCACAGAAGTATAAGGCTTTAGTAGACACCGGTGCACAATGTACTCTAATGCCATCAAGCTATAAAGGACCAGAACCCATCTGTATTTCTGGGGTGACGGGGGGATCCCAGCAGTTAACTGTATTGGAGGTTGAAGTGAGTCTAACTGGGAATGAGTGGCAAAAGCACCATGTTGTGACTGGCCCGGATGCTCCGTGCATCCTTGGCATAGACTACCTCAGGAGAGGATATTTCAGGGACCCTAAAGGGTTCCGCTGGGCTTTTGGCATAGCTGCATTAGAGACATAGGATATTAAACAGCTGTTGTCCTGGTTTCAGCTAGGACAGAGTTAATTTTCCTCCTAGTAGCTGGTAGGGTGCTATGTTTTGGATTAGGATGAGAAGAGCGCTGATAACATGCTGATGTTTTAATTGTTGCAGATCAGTGCTTACACCAAGCCAAGGACTTTTCAGCTTCTCGCTCTGTCCTGCCAGCGGGCAGGCTAAGGGTGCAGCAGGAGCTGGGAGGGGAAAGACCCAGGACGGCTGACCCAAACTGGCCAAAGGGGTATTCCATACCATCTGACGTCATGCTGAACAATATATAGGGGTGGCTAGCTGGGGTGGGGGCGCCAGCTGCTCGGGGATAGTCTGGGCATCGGTCAGCGGGTGGTGAGCAATTGCATTGTGCATCACTTGTTTCGTACACATTATTATTAATAATAATACTATTATTATTATTATTATTATTATTATTATTACTATTATTATTATTGTTATTATTATTTTCCTGTCTTAATAAACTGTCTTTATCTCAACTTTCCCGTTTCTCTCCCCCATCCCAGAGAGGGAGGGGGGAGGGTGAGCGAATGGCTGTGTGGTGTTTAGCTGCCGACCGGGTTGAACCACACCAGTTGTCTACCTTGCCAGATCTCTCGGAGGACCCTTCTGTTGTGGGGTTGCTGAGGGTTGAAGAACAGCAGGTGCCAATCGCTACCACAACTTTGCACCGGCGGCAATATCGCACTAAGCGAGACTCCCTGATTCCCATCCATAAGCTAATTCGTCAACTGGAGAGCCAAGGAGTGATCAGCAAGACTCATTCACCTTTTAATAGTCCCATATGGCCAGTGTGAAAGTCTAATGGTGAGTGGAGGCTAACAGTGGACTATCGTGGCCTGAACGAAGTCACGCCACCACTGAGTGCTGCAGTGCCGGACATGCTAGAACTCCAGTACGAACTGGAATCAAAGGCAGCCAAGTGGTACGGCACCACTGATATCGCTAATGCATTTTTCTCCATCCCTCTAGCAGCAGAGTGCAGGCCACAGTTTGCTTTCACTTGGAGGGGTGTCCAATACACCTGGAATCGACTGCCCCAGGGGTGGAAGCACAACCCTACCATTTGCCATGGACTGATCCAGTCTGCGCTGGGGGAAGCTCCGGAACAGGGGGAAGCTCCTGAACACCTGCAGTACATCGATGACATCATTGTGTGGGGTGACACTGCAGAGGAAGTTTTCAAGACAGGGAAGAAAATAGTCCAAATCCTTCTGAAGGCCCGTTTTGCTTTGTTTTTGCTGTGTGGTTCTTAGCTGCCAGCCGGGTTAAACCACAACAGATATCCACAGATATCTAGTCACTAAAGAGAAGAGATCGGCACCTGCCCCTCCACTCCCCCTCGTGAGGACACTGTAGACCGTGATGAGGTCTCCCCTCAGCGTCCTCTTCTCCAGGCTGAACAATCCCAGCTCCCTCAGCCGTTCCTCGTAAGACTTGTTCTCCAGACCCCTCACCAGCTTCGTTGCCCTTCTCTGGACTCTCTCAAGCACCTCCATGTCCTTCTTGTAGCAAGGGGCCCAAAAGTGAACACAGTACTCGAGGTGCGGCCTCACCGGAGCCGAGTACAGGGGGACGATCACTTCCCTAGTCCTGCTGGCTACGCTGCTTCTTATACAAGCCAGGATGCTGTTGGCCTTCTTGGCCGCCTGAGCACACTGCTGGCTCATATTCAGCCGACTACCAACCAGTACTCCCAGGTCTTTCTCTGCCAGGCAGCTTTCCAACCACTCATGTCCCAGCCTGTAGCTCTGCTTGGGGTTGTCGTGCCCCAGGTGCAGGACCCGGCACTTGGCCTTGTTGAACTTCATACAGTTGGCCTCAGCCCATCGGTCCAGCCTATCCAGATCCTCCTGCAGAGCCTTCCTACCCTCGAGCAGATCGACACACACACCTAACTTGGTGTCATCTGCAAACTTACTGAGGGTGCACTCGATCCCCTCATCCAGATCATCGATAAAGATATTGAAGAGGAATGGCCCCAGTACTGAGCCCTGGGGGACTCCACTAGTGACCGGCCTCCAACTGGATTTGACTCCATTCACCACAACTCTTTGGGCCCGGCTATCCAGCCAGTTTTTAACCCAACGAAGCATACGCCAGTCCAAGCCATGAGCAGCCAGTTTCTTGAGGAGAATGTTGTGGGAAACAGTGTCAAAAGCCTTACTGAAGTCAAGGTAGATCACATCCACAGCCTTTCCCTCATCCACCAGGCGCGTCACTTGGTCATAGAAGGAGATCAGGTTCGTCAAGCAGGACCTACCTTTCATAAACCCATGCTGACTGGGCCTGATTGCCTGGTTGCCCTGCAAGTGCCGCGTGACGACATTCAAGATAATCTGCTCCATGAGCTTCCCTGGCACTGAGGTCAAACTAACAGGCCTATAGTTCCCCGGGTCTACCCTCCGGCCCTTCTTGTAGATGGGCGTCACATTTGCTAGCCGCCAGTCGACTGGGACCTCCCCTGATAGCCAGGACTGCCGATAAATGATGGAAAGCGGCTTGGCCAGCTCCTCCACCAGTTCTCTCAGTACCCTTGCGTGGATCCCATCCAGCTCCATCGACTTGCGTACATCCAAGTGCTGTAGCAGGTCGCCAACCATTTCCTCGTGGATTATGAGGGGCACATTCTGCTCCCCATCCCCTTCCACCAGCTCAGGGTACTGGGTATCCAGAGAACAACTGGTCTTGCTGCTAAAGACTGAGGCAAAGAAGGCATTAAGCACCTCAGCCTTTTCCTCATCCTTAGTAACTAGGTTTCCCCTCGCATCCAGTAAAGGATGGAGATTCTCCTTAGTCCTCCTTTTTGTGTTGATGTATTTGTAAAAACATTTTTTGTTATCTTTAACAGGAGTAGCCAGATTGAGCTCCAGATGAGCTTTGGCCTTTCTAATTTTGTCCCTGCACAGCCTCGCAACATCCTTATAGTCCTCTTGAGTGGCCCGCCCTCTTTTCCAGAGATTATAAACCCTCTTTTTTCTCCTAAGCTCAAGCCACAACTCTCTGTTCAGCCAGGCCGGTCTTCTTCCACGCCGGCTCGTCTTTGGGCACGTGGGGACAGACCGCTCCTGAGCCATTAAGATTTCCTTCTTGAAGAGTGCCCAGCCTTCCTGGACTCCTTTGCCCTTCAGAACCACCTCCCAAGGGACTCTGCCAACCAGTGTCCTGAACAGCTCAAAGTCTGCTCTCCGGAAGTCCAAGACAGCGGTTTTACTGATCCCCCTCCTGACTTCGCCAAGAATAGGGAACTCTACCATTTCATGGTCACTCTGCCCAAGACAGCTCCCGACCACCACATCTCCCTCCAGTCCTTCTCTGTTTGTGAACAGAAGGTCTAGCGGGGCACCTCCCCTGGTAGGCTCACTAACCAGCTGCGTCAGGAAGCTATCTTCCACGCTCTCCAGAAACCTCCTAGACTGCTTCCTCTGGGCTGTGTTGTATTTCCAGGATATGTCTGGGAAGTTGAAGTCCCCCACGAGAACAAGCGCTGATGATTTTGCAACTTCTGCCAGCTGCCTGTAGAACTCCTCATCTGTCTCCTTATCCTGGTTTGGCGGTCTATAACAGACCCCCCCCACAGAATGCTTGCCTTGTTGGCCTTCCCGCTGATCCTAACCCATAGGGACTCAACTTTATCATTCCCAGCCTCAAGTTCCACAACATCAAAACACTCTCTAATATAGAGAGCCACACCACCACCCCTTCTGTGCTCCCTGTCCCTTCTGAAGAGCCTATAGCCAGACATTGCAGCACTCCAGTCATGAGAGGGGTCCCACCCTGTTTCCGTGATGGCAACCAAGTCATAGCCTGCCTGCTGCACGATGGCTTCCAGCTCCTCTTGTTTGTTACCCATGCTGCGTGCATTACTGTAGATGTTGTGCTTAGCAATAAAAATGGGAGAAAAGAAGGAGGAAGGGGGGACATTTGGAGTTACGGAGTTTGTCTTCCCAAGTATCCATTACACATGATGGAACCCTGTTTTCCTGGAAATGCCTGAACATCTGCCTGCCAATGGGAAGTAGTGAATGAATTCACTACCAGAGGGTAGCGATCAGTGGCACAAAGTCTAGTTGGAGGCCAGTAATGAGTGAAGTACCCCAGGGGTCAACACTGGGTCCAGACCTGTTTAACGTTTTTATTAATGTTCTGGACGATGGGGCAGAGCGCACCATCAGTAAATTCATGAAACTGGGGGAAGTAGCTAATTCACCGTAAGTCTGCACAACTATCCACAAGGACATTGGCAGGCCAGAGAGGTAGGCTGACAAGAATCTCATGCAGTTCAACAAGGAGAATTGAAAGGTCTTGTACCTGGGGAGGAGCAACCCCCGGCACCAGTACATGCCAGGGTGCACCCAGCTGGAAAGCAGCTTTGCAGAAAAGGACCTAGGAGTCCTGGTGGACACCAAGTTGAACATGAGTCAGCAATGTGCCCCCACCGCCTGGACATGGTCCTGGGTGGCTTGCACTCTGCTGCCAAAGTAATGGAGAAAAACGCATTATCAATTGTAGCATATCACTTTGACTTTGCCTTTGACTCCAGTTCATATTGAAGTTCTAGCATGTTTGGCACTGCAGCACTCAGCGGTGGTGTGTCTTCATTCAGGCCACCATAGTCCACTATTAGTCCCCACTCGCCATTAGATTTTTGCACCAGCCATATGGAACTATTAAAGCGTGAGCGAGTCTTGCCAATCACTCCTTGGCTCTCTAGTCGACGAATCAGCTTATGGATGGGAATCGGGAAGTCTCGGTTGCTGCAATATTGCTGCTGGTGCACCATTATGGTAGCAATCAGCACCCTCTGTTTTCCGACCCTCAGCAACCCCACAACAGAAGGGTCCTCCGAGAGACCGGGCAAGGTAAACAACTGGTTAATCTTCTCCATATTCAGTGCAGATATATCAAAAGCCCACCGGTACCCTTTTGGATCCCTGAAGTACTCTCTCCTGAGGTAGTCTATACCAAGGATGCACAGAGCCTCTAGGCCAGTCACAATGGGGTGCTTTAGTCACTCCTTCCCAGGTAGGCTCACTGTGGCCTCCAATACATACAGCTGTTGGGATCCCTCTGTCACTCCAGAAATACAGATGGGTTTTAACCCTTCATAGTCTGATGGTATTAGGGCACACTGTGCACTAGTGTCCACTAGAGCCTTTTACTTGTGTGGGTCCAATGTGCTAGGCCATTGAATCCACACAGTCCAGTAAATCCAGTTGTCCCTTTCCTCTGCCTCATAATATGCAGGGCCCCTCTAGTCCTGGTTGGAGTATTCATTACTTAATCCTTTGTGCTGGTTTTGGATGGCATAGAGCTATTTTCTTCATAGTAGCTTGGACGGTGTTGTGTTTTAGATTTGTGATGAAAATAGTGTTGATAACACACCGATGTTTTAGTTGTTGCTAAGCAGTGCTGTGTGAGTCAGCACAGGCAGGCAGCAGGAACAACCACAGACCCATGGCTAAAATGCAAATAGTGGATTTATTTTCATTACCCTGCCAACCGGGGTATCCCTGAAGCAACAGCCAGGCAGAGGCACACAAGCTGGGACGCAAGCACTGCTAAGTTCAGTCCATGCTAGAAGATCACTGGCCTGTTGTTTACACCTGTTTATCAAGGATTTTCACAGGTGCAGTCTTTATCACCATGCTGTGATACTCACCTTGCTTCTTTGATCTTCTCTGTACCAAGGCCGGGAACTCAAGCACATCCGATAGGGTACCTCCAAGTCTAACAAACACCTACGTTATATATACATAGATGTACTACTTGCCAAACACACAGAGGATAAACAGCAGTAGGTACAATTTATGTGTGTAGTGGGTTTACGTGGCAAGGTTCTGGTAGGGGGGGTGCCATAGGGGTAACTTCTGTGAGAAGAATCCAGAAGCTGCCCCATGTTAGATAAGTACCCCGCCACTGGCCAGAGCTGGGCCAATAAGCGATGTTGTGCACCAGCTCCTGCTGCACCCCCAGCCTCCTCGCTGTCAGGACAGTGTGAGAAGCTGAAAAGTCTTTGGCTTAGTGTAAGCACTGCTCTGCAACAATTAAAACATCAGTGTGTTATCAACATTATTCTCATCCTAAATCCAAAACAGCACCATACCAACTACTAGGAGGAAAATTAACTCTATCCTAGCCAAAACCAGGACACAGGGAATGATACTAAAAGAAACAGACAAACCCAGATGATCAATGCCTGGCTCTGAGACTGGTGTTGCCAGCAGAATTTAGGGTTTTTAGATTTTGGGATGGTCTACATGACACCAGGCTTACTGGTGCCTGATGGGATGCACCTTTCTCAGAGGAGGAAAAGGATTTTTGCGCAGGAGTCAGCACGGCTGATTGAAAGAGCTTTAAACTAGATTTGAAGGGGAAGATGGATCAAAACCTGTTCAACAGTGATGAGCTATGGGATATCATGCCAAAATTTGAGGGACTGTGTGCTAGCAAGGTCCTTCAGTCTTCTCCATGAGGTGCTGGGTACACTGGAGCACATTTGAAATGTTTCTACTCTAATGCACACAGCACGAAGAACAATCAAGAGGAACTAGAAACCTTCATTCGATCCCAGGGCTACAATCCCTTTGGCATAAGCGAAGCTTGGTGGGAAGAGTCCTGTGACTGGTGTTACAGTGGATTGTTATAGGCTCTTCAGAAGAGAGAGGCAGGGCAGGCGAGGCGGGAGGGCAACAGAGGAGCTGGACTATATGGTGCTTGCAGCTGGCAATGGGAAACCCATGCAGGAGAGCCTCTGGGTAAGGATTAAGGGACAAGCAAATAAAGCGGATGTCATTGTGGGAGTCTACTATAGGCCACCCAGCCAGGATGTTGACACCAATGAATTATTCTTTAAGGGTGTCCTGGTTTTGGTTAGGATAGAGTTAATTTTCCTCCTAGTAGCTGGTATGGTGCTGTGTTTGGGATTCAGGATGAGAATAATGCTGATAACATGCTGATGTTTTAGTTGTTGCAGAGCAGTGCTTACACTAAGCCAAGGACTTTTCAGCTTCTCACACTGCCCTGCAAGCGAGGAGGCTGGGAGTGCACAAGGAGCTGGGAGGGGACAGAACCAGGACAGCTGAACTAAACTGCCGGTCAAAGGGGTATTCCATACCATATGACATCATGCTGAACAATTAATATGGGGATGGGCTGGCCGGGGGGGGGGGACACCACTGCTTGGGAATGGGCTAGGCATCGGTCAGTGGGTAGCGAGCAATTGCATTGTGCATCACTTGCTTTGTATGTTCTGTTATTGCTATTATCATCATTATCATCATTATCATTGTTATTATTATTATTTCTCTTCCTTTTCTGCTGTATTAAACTGTCTTTATCTCAACCCACGAGCTTTTATTCCCCGCCCCCCCCCCGCTTCTCTCCCCCATCCTACTGGGGGGCAAGGGGTGAGCGAATGGCTGTGTGGTGCTTAGCTGCCTGCTGGGTTAAACCACAACACTTGGGTATATGAAGTCTTGGATAAAAACATTCTTTTGGGGGTAAAAATATGGGCACCTGGGGATCTGCAATACCTCCTTGTCCCCCCTTGGGTTATGTTTTAAGGCATAGGGACAAGTCTGGAGGGGATCCTCTGACAAAAAGAAAAATGATTGAATACTGGTGGCCAATGTATAAACTGGATAGCAAGGAAAATGGCCAGAGAACGGGGCTTTGAATTATAATACCATTTTGCAATTAATGTTGTTTTGCAGAAGGTTAGATAAATGGGATGAGGTACCTTATGTGGATATATTCTTTTCTTTAAGACATGATCATGAGACTTGGAAGAAGTGTAAACTATTAACTTCAGATTCTAATGTAATGGTGATGATGGGTGGTATGAAGAAGCCTTTGGGATGTTGTTCTGATTATAGTATTGGAAAAAGATGTTTGAAGCTAGAGGACGAGGAGGAAGATATTCAGATGTTGATGACTTGTCGACAGGGAATGTGTTACGAGTGGAATAAGAGATAGAGAACAGGGTAGTGAGACTTTTAGTCCAGTAGCATGAAGAACCTGAGCATGGAAAATGGACAGATCTGGACCCAGAAGATGAGACTAATAAAATGACCTTTGCTACCATCTTTGTAGGGCAATCAGCGCCTGATATTAGAAGAAAGTTGCAAAAAGTGGATGGGATGTTGGTAATGACTATATCCCAGCTGATTGAAATTGTGTATAAGGTCTATAATAATAGGAAAGAGATTGAAAAAAGGGTAAATGAAAAGACAAACTAAAAGTCAGGAAAAAAAATGCAGCAATATTGGTAGCCACCTTTGAAAGGGCTCAGGCTCCGTCTAGGGGCCAAGGTTTTAAAGGAGGACCAGGATGAGGAAGAGGTCGAGGAACAGGAACAGGATCTGGTATTAGGATTACATTAGTAAAGGACCAGTGTGCCCTTTGTAAGGAAAAGGGACATGGGAAAAATGAATGTCCGAGAGGACAATCTAATTGGATTCCTATCCCCGGTACCTGGGAAATTGATTGGGATTATGGAGGAAGACTCTGATGGGGACCAGGGTTTGAGGAAATGATTTCCCCAGTTGAACCCCTGTTTTATGTTAATCTAGAGAACGATGTAATTAAATTTCTAGTTGATACAGGAGCAACTTACTCTGTATTGAACAGCTATAAGGGACTCATGAGTAAGTATTCTGTAACTGTAGTTGGTGCAACGGGAAAGTGAGAGACCAGACCCTTTTCCCAACTAATTAAGTGTAAAATTGGTAACAAAATGTTTATACATGAGTTTTTATACATACCAGAATGTCCGGTGCCTCTTATGGGAAGGGACTTGCTAAATACACTTGGGGCACAAATAGCTTTTGATGAAAATAAGATAAGAATTCACATCTCACAAAATAATGCCTGATAGGTGCAAATGTATATGTTACAGGAATTCCTTAAGACACCTAAAGGCAAGAATAAGGAAACATCAAGCAGTTCTCTCTCTGAAATAGGGGATTCTGTAACTCCTTTCGTGTGGGCAACTGAGAAACCTGGAAGAGCTAAATCGACTGAACTGGTAAAATAGTGTTTAAGCTGGGAGTCAAACTGGTAAGACAAAAACAGTATCCTATGAAATTGGAGACTCGGATTGGACTGAAACCTATTATACACAATTTTCTCAAGAACGGACTATTACGAGAGTGCCAGTCAGAATACAATACTCCAGTCTTACCCGTTAAAAAAAGCACATTCACAACAATACAAATTGGTACAAGATTTAAGGTTTGTCAATCAAATAGTAATGGATCCAGTGGTACCTAACCCTTATACTTTGTTGACTACCATAATTGATTCCAATGTTTATTTTACAGTGTTAGATTTAAAATATGCTTTCTTCTGTATCCCCATAGAAGAGCAAAGTCAGAAGCTGTTTGCCTTTGAATGGGAAAGCCCTTCAACAGGATGGAAAACGCAGTTGTGTTGGATGGTGCTTCACCAAGAACAGCCCTATAATTTTTGGTAATGTACTTGCAAAAGAACAGGAGCAATGGCAAGGTAAAGAAACTAAATCACCTTGTTGCAGTACATAGATGATATACTGCTGGGGGCAGATATGGCTGAAGAATGCAAGGAGGCAACTATAAGTTTGCTAATTTTTATTTTAGGGCTAGCAGGATATAGAGTGTCACGGAAAAAGGCACAAGTTGTCCAGACAACTGTAACATATCTGGGGTTTTAAATATCCCAGGGAGAAAGAAAGCTGGGGACAGAAAGAAAAGAAGCAATATGTCAAATTGCACCTCCCAGATCAAAGAAAGAACTTAGATCATTTCTGGGAATGATTGGGTGGTGTTGCTTGTGGATTTCCAATTTCAGATTGATGGCCAAACCCTTGTATGAAGCAGTTAAAGGACTAGGAGAGCTTCTAAAGCGGACTCCAGATTGTTGAAAAGGATTTGATGCAATAAAAGTCACACTCATGAGTGCCCCGGCTTTAGGCCTTCCAAACCTGACCAAGCCTTTTGAACTTTATGTGCATGAGAGAGAACATCAAGCGCTAGGAATACTGGTGCAGCTCTTGGGAAGCTGGAAAAGGCTGGTGGCTTACTTTTCAAAGCAATTAGATAAAGTAAGCACTGGATGGCCAGGATGCCTGAGAGCAGTGGCTGAGAGCTGTGTTATTAATTCAGGAAGCACAAAAGCTGACCCTGGGGCAGAAAATCACTGTTTATGTGCTGGATGACATTGCAGCATAGTTGGAGCAGAAGGGACACCACTGGCTGTCCCTGAGTTGAATGGTACAGTATCAGGCAATACTGCTCGAACAAGAAGACATAATAATGAAAGTGTCTAGCACCCTGAACCCGGCATCTCTACTGCCTTTAAATGAAGAAGAAGAATTAGCACACAATCGTTTACAAATTATAGAACAAGTGTACTCTAGCCATGTCGACTTGAAAGATGCCCCCTTACGAGATCGATTGGGAATTATTCACTGACGGAGGCAGTTTTGTTACCAAAGGAGAATGAAAAGCTGGATATTCTGTTGTTACCCTGGAAAAAGAAATAGAGGTAGTATCATTACCAGCAAATATGTCCACATAAAAAGCTGAGTTAATCGCACTGATCCAAGCCTTAGAACTGTCAGAAGGAAAACGAGCCAACATTTATACAGATTCAATGTATGCATTTGGAGTAATACATGCACATGGTGCGATTTGGAAAGAGAGGGCGTTGTTATCATCACAAGGGATTCCTATAAAGTATAGCAAAGAGATTTTGAGGTTGCTCGAAGCAGTTAATAAACCAAAAGAAAGAGCAGTGATGCATAGCAGAGCACATCAATCCTGACAGACTCACATAATTAAAGGAAATAGAAAATCTGATGAAGTTGTGAAAAGAGCTGTTTTACTTACAAAAGTAGCATTCTTAGTTCCGGAAAGAACCTTTGATATCAAGGTTCTTGAATACATGGAAAAAGAAGATAAGTTAGCTGAATTCTTAAATTGTACCAAGACCTCTGAAGGGTGGTTGTAAACTCTAGGTGGACAATGTATAGTTACCCCTCAAGTAATGAGAGATCGTGAAAAGAATGCATGGTACCACACATGTGGGAGCTGAAGCTCTAAGTAGAAATGGTCAAGACATATGCAATAGGCATTAATATGTTAAAAATCGCTAAAGGTATTATGCAGGGATGTGAGGTTTGTTTAAGAAATAATCCCAAACTTCAGAAAAGACCTTAGCCAGGAGAGGTAAAATGAGGCTTTGTACCCAGGAGCTATTGGCAAATTGATTTTTCAGAATTGCCAGTGTGAGCAATTTAAATATTTATTGGATATTGTTCATACCTTTTCAGGCTGGCAAGATTTCCTGTGTCGCACCAACAAAGCTAGGGAAGTAGTAAAAGTATTATTAAAAGAAATAGTACCTAGATTTGGAGTCCCTGAGGAATTCTCATCAGATAGGGGACCCCATTTTGCAGCCGAAGTTATTCGAGAAGTTTCAAAATTTTTACGGATTAGATGGGATTTACACACTCTGTGGAGAACACAGTCTAGTAGGAAAGTAGAAAGATTTAATCAAATAATTAAGCAACAGATTAGAAAATTATGTCAAGCAACCCAGATGAAGCTGACAAAGGTTTTACCCCTGGAGTGGGAGTAGCCACGAATTATCATACCTTAAAACGTATTGCCTGTGTCCTGGTGAAGGATATAAACTATACCTCACAGGCTTTGACAGCTATTGGAATTGAAACGACCCAAATTCAAGAAGCTACTTTGAAGAATCAGGCAGCTATTGATTACCTACTATTAAGACACAATCGTGGGTGCGAAGAATTCAAAGGGATGTGTTGTTTCAATCTCTCTGATAATTCCCAGCTACTGGAAGAAAAGAATCAACAACTAAAGAAGATAGCCTATGAAGTTTATGAAAAGGAAGGATTGTATCATTCTTGCTTAATCTCATGGCTCTCTGTGGTGGTATTACCCTTCTGTGCAGCTGAACTCAACCACAGCTGCTCTCTCACTCTCCCTCCTCAAAGGAAAAGGGGGAGAAAATACGATGGAAAAGGCTCAAGGGTTGAGATAAGGACAGGGAGATCACTCAACAGTTATCGTCATGGGCAAAACAGACTCAGCATAGGGAGATTAATGTAATTTATTACCTATCACTAGTGGACTAGAACAGTGAGAAACTAAAAGCAAACTAAAAACGCCTTTCCCCACCATCCACCCTCTTCTACATCTTCCCTCCAAGTGGTGCAGGGGAACGGGGAATGGGGGCTGCTGTCAGTCCATAACGCTTTGTCTCTGCCTATCCGTCACAGTCACTCCCTTCCCCTGCTCCAGCATAGGGCCCCTCCCATGGGATGCAGTCCTTCCTGAACTGATCCTATGTGAGCTTTCCACAAACAGCAGCTCTACAAGAACTGCTCCAAATTTGGGTCTGTACCACGGGGTCCATCTGTTAGGAATGGACTGCTCCAACATGGGTTCCCCACAGGCAGCATCTCCTGACAGATCACCTACTCTTGTGTGGGCTCCTTTCCACAGTCTGCAGGTCTGGCTTGGAGTCTGATCTGGCAGGGGCTCTCCATAGGCCGCAGCCTCCTTCAGGCCAGATCCACCTGCTCCACCCTGGGCTCCTCCACAGGCTGCACAGTGGAAATCTGCTCCACCGTGGTACACCATGGGCTTCAGGGGGGCATCTCGCTCCACCATGCTCCTTTCTACACGCCACAGGGGAATTTCTGCTCCAGCACCTGGAGCACTTCCTCCCCCTCCTTCTTCACTAACCTTGGTGTCTGCAGGGCTGTTTCTCACTCCTCGCCCTCCCAGATGCTCTTGTGCAGCAGTTTTTTCCCTTTCTTAAATACTCTCTCACAGAGGCACAACTAGCGGTGCTCACTGGCTCGGCTCTGGCCAGCAGCAGGTCCCTTTAGGAACCAGCTGAAACTGGCTCTTATCTGACATGGGGCAGCTTCTGGACTCTTCTCACAGAGGCCACCCTTACAGCCCCCCTGCTACCAAAACCTTGCCACATAAACCCAATACACACACAGAGTTGGAATCTACAAAAAGGAAGGTCTTTTAATTAATTAATTAATTATGTAATTCTGCAGAATCAGGTGCTTGGCGATTTTGCGCAAAACAAACACACCTCTGATTTGAGTCACTGTTATTTATACACAGCTAACTTGTGAAACTCTGGCTACTTCTGATTGGTTGTTTTAACTTCTCTCCATTGAGTCTGGACAACAAATCCCACATTTCTGTACATTAGCATTTTGATGGGTGTTTTTTTTTTTCATATGTTAATGACCCTTAATGAGCAAAAGGTTACCATAGTTCAGTCTGGAATCTTCCTTCATCTATTTTCTTCCTTCTTGTTTTTTAGCTTTCATCCCTTAACTCCCTTGGTTTTGCTAACTCAGGGCTACCAGCCTCCCTGTTTTCTGCAAGGTTTCCTTGTTTTCTTCAGTTTAAGACTACTGTTCCTTGACAGGATAAGGAACTCAGGGTAAGGAAGTTATGAGAAGTGGCTGGATCCTCTATATTAAAATTTCATTAATGGTGAGTGCCACGATCTCAAAACAAAATTTTGGAGGAGCAGACGGGAAAAAGCTTCACTGATAATCAGGGATGCAGTGCTACAGGTAGCTGCTCCAGCCAAAGCCCATGCATGCTACTCTAATCCCTATATTCAAAGTTATGTGCAAAATAAATAAATGAAGTATGGAAGAACTATATTTCTCTTTTATGGACAGGGCAGACTGAATTCTTACTCTGTGGGTAAGAAAGAGAGGCAAAAAGGGTCATCCAGCAGTGGATATGCTCTTTGTTCAAGATTGAGAAATGCCTAAATTAAGGCAGACTAAACCACCAAAGAAAAACACTTTGGCACCTTTGAAAATGATACCATGAGGCTAAAAATCAAGCAGACACTCTATTTACATACTGATCCATATGCACACTGAATTGCTAAGAACCCTCACTGAGGGTAAATTACCGCAAAAGAAATCTAAATTATTATCTGGGGAAGTTACCATCGTGATTATCAGCTAACCATTATTATCCACAATTAAACTGCAGTTAGTTTGTGGCAAGTACCCCAATGGAGGCCAATATCTTGCCAGTTAACTACTGGCAGTTCAAATCTCCAGTAAAAATATACTCTGAGCAAAGTTTAATGGCACTAGGAGTTTATCTGATTTACAATAATGCTACCTAGAAATCTTGACTGACATGAGGGACCCATTAGGCCTGGCAGTGAGGGACACAGCGGCCTTGTCCAAAGATTAAATGAGAGATTACCAAAAACATAAAAAGTAGAACAGAAACCAAGTGCAGTGAGGAAAAAATGATTTGCCCAAGATTACACAGTATCCTCTCCACAATGGCAGAGCTAGATCTGGGTCATCTGCTTTTGTGCTATGTTGAGCATTTTCTTCTTTTTTACTTCTTGTAATTTGACTAACCGGTTCACTTACAAATGAGGTGCTTTTAGGCTACGGGGTTGATTTTTGTTATTGCTTCTTTTTTACTCAGGAAGCTATAATAGAGCATGTTGATTTTAAGGATTGTAAGAAAATTGTCAGCACTACCAGGCAGGTGATCTTTTCCCACTATTGAAAGAGTTTACAAGATTTTTACTTTTGAAGTGAAGTGATTATTTATTGTCGCCACTCACCATGATTTGTTTCACATCTTGGACTGCATGAAATAGCTCCTTTTAGATGAAACTATATCGGAAGTGCTCTAGAAAAGCATATAATACACTATTTTATAATACCATATAATATATATAATCATATAATCATATAATACCACTATATTATAAATCATATAATACCACTATTTTATAATACCATACAGTCCAAACCCAGACATAGAAAGCATTTCCATTTGCGAGGCTCCTTTTTTTTTGGCTTTGGTGAAACAGTCACATCAAGTTATCTAAATAAATCAACAATACAAAAATAGAGCAACTACAGAAAGACAAACAACAATGCACGATCTTACAAGGAATAGTTGAAGCTATGCTGATAGAGAATGCCATCTTATTTGTCAGTGAACATGCATGTTTACTCATAGAAAGCTTTCAAAGATTCAAAACATGGATAGCTCATCACTGAAAGATTCAATATGTATTTATTGAAGAGCTTAAAAAGTCATGGGGGAGGGGGAAGAATGAGATTGCCACGTAAGTAGGCACACCTGAAATTATTGTCCACCTGAGGCATCTCTACAACTGATTTCACAGTCAGAATATTTATCGGTACATAAAGGCAATATCATTTGTAAGAAGTGAGACTTACGACCTCATTTAATAAGCAAATTAAAAAAAAAAAATCTTCCAAACTGGTGGCCTTTCAAGGACTCGCAAGCATGATTTGTGCAACTCACAGAATAATTATCTAGGGTCTTTTTATAGGATTTAGAATTAATAAATGTACATTATATTTCTTTTTAACTTGCCGTAGCCAGCAGAAGGGTTGGCCGCTACTGGGCTAGCTCTACAGAGAGAGCGACAGTTAGAGAGAGAGAATTCCTCCTCTGACATGAAATGCTACCTCATTCATAGAAAGTGAGAGTGATGTGTTGTCCTGGTTTTGTCTGGGCTAGAGTTAATTTTCTTCCTAGTAGCTGGTATGGTGCTGATTTAAGATGGGAATAATGTTGATAAAACAGTGATGTTTTAAATGTTGCTGAGCAGTGCTTACACTAAGTCAGGGACTTTTCAGCTTCTCATACTGCCCTGACAGCGAGAAGGCTGGGGATGCACAAGAAGCTGGGAGGGGACAGAGCCAGGACAGCTGACCCAAACTGGCCAAAGGGATATTCCATAGCATATGACATCATGGAGAAACTTTCCCAGGAGGTCCACCAACTCAAAAAGAATATATCTTCCTCCTCACATGTACAAACCAGTATCTCAACTATAAGGAATAAGAGTCCCTCTGCTCAAGAGAGAGGATGTAGTGGGTACAGACCACGAGCCACCCTGTGGTTTTACCTGCATGACCATGGGGAAGACATGAGGAAATGGGACAGGAAATCTACCTCGACCCCAGAGGCACGGGTACGTGAGTTGCAAGGAAACACAATCACAAAAGAGGGTTCTTCTAGGAAAATTGCTGCTCCAGTTCCCCAGAGTAATGAATACTATGACCAGCACTAGAGGGGCCTTGTCTCCAGCCGTGGGGAGGAAAGGGACAATTGGGTTTATTGGACTGTGTGGATTCGATGGCCCGGCACATCAGACTCACGGAAGTATAAGGTTCTAGTGGACACCAGCGCGCAGTGTACCCTAAAGCCATCAGGCTACCAAGGGGCAGAACCCATCTGTATTTCTGGAATGACAGGGGGATCCCAACAATTAACTGTATTGGAGGCCGAAGCTGAGCCTAACTGGTAATGAGTGGCAAAAGCACCCCATTGTGACGAGCTCAGAAGCTCTGTGCATTGTTGGCATAGACTACCTCTGGAGAGAATATTTCAAGGACCCAAAAGGGTACCAAAGGGCTTTTTGGCATAGCTGTCTTGGAGAAGGAGGAAATTAGAGAGGTGTCTACCTTGCCCGGTCTCTCAGAGGACCCTTCTGTTGTGGGGTTGCTGAGGGTCTGTCGTGTTAAAGGGGACTTATCAGAGTCAAACATTTGCCTGTTTCAGAGCCCTGCTAAGAGCTTTCACTGAAACAGTTTCACAAAGTTGAAAGTATTTGTAGTTCAACGTTTGCCTGTTTTAGAGCCCTGCCAAGGACTTTCACTGAGACAGTTTTGCAAAGCTGAACGTATTTAATATGGCGACATATAATAGATTCGGAATTGCCGTTAATAAATACACTTACTGCAATAGCGCTAATATATGATAATAGCGCTAGCAAAATGCTATCCTGGGTATTCCTCACCAAAGGAGCAGAGCTTACCGAGAAGGCATCCCTGTCTTGGTGGAGGAGGCACAACCCGTCAACTGCCTCTTCTAAGTTTCCAAATTCTTTCCTTTTTCTCCCCACCAGCTCTTCTTTTTTCTGCACTCTAACTTTTTTTTTTTCCCCTAACACTAACTTTACACTAAATCCTAGCACTCTTTTATATCCTAACCTAGTCTCTTCCCTCTCTGGGGTGATGTTTAGCATGATTTGGGTGAAGAGCCGAGTACCATAGTCATATATGTTTAGCATGTACTTCATTAAGCTCATTATCATATTCAGGGATGTTAACTTTAATATTAATTTTAAAAATAATGAAGCAAAAGGTTTCACTCCAGGCACCGTGGCCTTCAAGATTCTGTTCTGCCACCAAAACAGGACCGTCTCACCAACACAAGACTCCCACCTTTGGCAACCTCTTATACCAAGCCCGCGGAACTGCATCCACGAAGTTTGTATGAGATAAGCAGGAGAAAGCTGCTCAACTCCCCTTTGCTCAAGGCTGGTGCTTATCAGTGACATTAACAAGTCTGACTGTTCTCCACATTATCCACCCTGTGACTATAGTCACTTCTTGATTCAAGATCTGAATCATGCTTGTATAGAATCAGTCTTGGGGGTATCTCTTGTGTTCGAATTTTCTTCCTCTCCACCTGGACGCAGCTCTAATTTGGTCCACCCAGACACCATGCGCACTTGACGAATCAACACCTGGGTTAGCATGGATTTGATGCAAGCTAATAATGTACAAAACAATAATTACAATGATTGCTGTTAATGTAGATGGCAATAAAGAAGCAAGCTATCCTGATAGTGAGAATCCTAATCCATGCAAAAGTTTGTTCAGCCATCTGCCTTCCATACTTTCCCTAAGGTCTCTACTCGCTTTTGCCACATGCCTCATGCTGCCTAGTTGTTCATTAAGTAACACAAGACCTTAATTCTTTAATACCTTTGGTATACGGATACAGCAAGTGTTGTTGGCCAAGTTCAAGTATCCACACACTCCATTTTCATGCAACAGTAGCAAATCTAATGTCAGTCTATTCCGTAATGCCATGTTCGATGTGGCCTGTAGTTGCATGTTCAGTTCTTCCAACCTGACACGAGTGGCACTAGCCAGTGCTTCAGTCTGTCCAGTGAGGTTACACAACATCCTTTGATTCTGGAATGCTGTGACTTGAGGTGTGAAAATTGATTCCAGGGCCCATCCAACAACAGTCCCTGTCTTGGGGTATTGCCAAGGGTCTTTCGATTCCCTTTTGGTTTGTCCCCAAGAAGCTGGTTCAAGGTGTTGTTCTCTCCAGAGGGGGCAAAGTGTTAACAGCCCCAACGCATGTTGGCGTCATTGACCTTCCACAGGTAAGTCTGTAGTCCATGTTCCTTCACTACTAAACCACTCAGTGTGTCCCATAGAGGGTATACCGAGTTCTGAACAAATTATATCAGACCACGTATCATTGTTAGTCAAATGAGACCAAGTGTCATTAGTTGAGGCGGTGTAGTTACGACAAATGCAACCTATTTGGAGGGCTTGAGCTACCAGGCCCAACCTCTGAATTTCAGCCTCTCGACTACTGCAATTATAGACTTTAGTACAATTCCAATTATAGTGTTTTGGGCTATCTGAATGAGAGATACTGAAGTTTGCATATCGGTTATCAACCTTTATGGGATCGTCCGGTAATCCAATGGTCCATCCCAATTAATACACCAGTCAGTAGTCTGCATGTAATACCAGCCACCATGCTGTCGTGCTCCCCACACGCTAGGAATATGCATTAAAATCGTAGAATCATAGAAGGTATGGATTGGAAGGGACCTTAAAGATCATCTAAATCCAACCCCCCTGCCACGGGCAGGGACACTTCCCACTAGACCAGGTTGCTCAAAGCTCCATCCAACCTGGCCTTAAACAACTCCAGGGATAGGGACAGCTGTTAATTTGCCAGACAGGAACTCTATTTACCTTCCAGCCATTTGCTGCCCAGTGGCCTATCCACTCTGTGGCTCCTTTATAAACTGCATACGAATTGGTATAGATATGACTGGCACCATGTTGTGCAGCTAGTAAGACTGATCTGAGTTGAGCACTTGAGCACTGCCTTTGCCTGTTTCATCTAATCTTTGTCCTGTGGCTACTTCTAAAGCCACGGCCTTATATTTCCACTCATTATTTTGCTTGGCAGGGTTTGGAACAGTAAAGTACTGTATATATCTTTCTGCAATTTAGATACCTTAACATTGCCTTCTGTAATAGGCATATTTTCATTGATACCTTCCAGATAGGCATACCACTTACGGACTGTGGGTTTCAGGGCAATACCTGCAGGTGGTACAATACCCTTGCGAACTATATCTAGGAGACGGACAGGACCCTGAACAAACACACTGTTCTCTTCTGTTCTGCCTGCACTAGAGACAGCAAGCCTTTTTCAAGATCAGAATGTCTCATTTTGGTGTCATTGAAAGACTGGGAGCTAAACTCTTATGGTCTCTTTGGTCCTTCTTGTCCCTTTTGCCAGAGATTCAAATGGGAACCATGTTCAATGAATCCCCAGTCTACATGGATAGGGTCGGTCGGGTGTAAGGGGCCTAGCTGTGGAAATAACCTCAGTTCTTTTATTAATAATTCTAACACATCCTCATGCTGTTTAGTCCATTCCCACGATTCCCCTTTTCTAAGCAAATTGTATAAGGGATCAGGCAAGATAGAAAAAACAGGGATATGTTTACGCCAGTAACCTAAAGCTCCCAGAATTTGCTGTAATGCCTTTGTGCTAGAGGGACTCTGCCCCTGCTCTATTTTCTCCAGGGTGTCGGGAGGAATACAAGTGGCTCCTTTAATCCACCAGACTCCCAGGAACTTAACCTCTTGTGCAGACCCCTGACGTTTTGACGGAGGAATGTCTAATCCCAAAGCTATCCATTTTTCTTGTACAGCTTCCATGGCATGTCGGACTCCCTCTGCATTTTTCCCTCCTATCAATATGTCATTAATGTATTGATATATCATAATGCCTGGCAAGCTGGGGATTTCTGTTAAAACCTTTGCCAAGGCATTGTGAGCAATAGAAGGGGAGCGTTTATATCCTTGAGGCAGTCTATTAAAGCTATACTGTATCCCTTTCCAAGTAAAAGCAAATTGAGGCACCTGGAGCACTTCCTCCCCCTCCTTCACTGACCTTGGTGTCTGCAAGGCTGTTTCTCACTCCTCGCTCTCCCAGATGCTTTTGCACAGCAGTTTTTTTTTCCCCTTTCTTAAACCTGCTCTCACAGAGGCGCAAACAACACTGATATGGCATATAGCAACCATAGTAGTGATGACATACAGCATTAAATAGCAATTAACATCATACAATTTAAATCATTGACTATTCTCACCCAACATCAAATCCCCTTGAGGTACACGTCGGACCTCCTCATTCTTTTTGCATTACTCACCAAGTGCACCCAGGTCGCTGAGCAAAAGCAATCCCATGGATGGGTTTGCCTTTGCTTAAGGCAGGAATAGCCCAGACTGTCTTCCCCAGCATGTTTTTTACATGCACTACAGGGACTTTGTCCCCCTCTACAGTACATAACAGGTTTCATTGGGCAGGTCCAGCTCGGTTGGCAGATCCCCTAGTGTTGACTAATCAGGCGGCTTTTGCTAAATGTGTGTCCCAATGTTTGAATGTCCCAGTGCCCACTGCCTTCAGTGTAGTCTTTAACAATCCATTATATTGCTTGATTTTCCTGGAGGCTGTTGTATAACAGGGGATGTGATATACCCACTCCATGCCATGCTCTTTCGCCCAGGTGTCCAGCTAATTTCCAGTGTTGCAGAAATGTTTACTCTTGCCCTTTCGAGTTCTATTATTCCCAATGAGAGGATTAAAGCCCTCCACAAAAGCATGAAACCAGGTATTCCTGTCTGAAAGGGGATTATAAATTTATCTTTTTTTTCCCAAGGCATCATAAAGATAGCCTGTGATCTTAACCAACCCCTTATGTCTGAATGGTTATGGAGCCTAACATCTGAAACTAAGGCTCCCAGGGCAGAGGTCTCATACTATCCAGGAGGAAATGCTTTACGTGCTGTCCTGGTTTCAGTTAGGACAGAGTTAATTTTCCTCCTAGTAGCTGGCAGGGTGCTATGTTTTGGATTAGAATGAGAAGAGCGCTGATAACATGCTGATGTTTTAATTGTTGTAGAGCAGTGCTTACACCAAGCCAAGGACTTTTCAGCCTCTCTCTGTCCTGCTAGCGAGCAGGCTAGGGATGCAGCAGGAGCTGGGAGGGGACAGACCCAGGACAGCTGACCCAAACTGGCCAAAGGGGTATTCCATACCATCTGACGTCATGCTGAACAATATATAGGGGTGGCTAGCCGGGGTGGAGGGGGGGGGGCCGGCTGCTCGGGGATAGGCTGGGCATCGGTCAACGGGTGGTGAGCAATTGCATTGTGCATCACTTATTTCGTACACATTATTACTATTAATACTAATATTATTATTATTATTGTTATCATTATTTTCCTGTCTTAATAAACTGTCTTTATCTCAACTCACAGACTTCACTTTCCCGTTTCTCTCCCCCATCCCGGAGAGGGAGGGGGGAGGGTGAGCGAACGGCTGTGTGGTGTTTGACTGCCAGCCGGGCTAAACCACAACACGTGCTTATGGACCACATAGCTGATATACTCCTTCTGGGGCTATTCACCAATGGAGGCCCACTGCTATTTCCATAATCTTTAATGACAGTGTAATTGGTAGTTTCAATTGCAATAACAGTTCTGCATTGCCTGGTCAGATTCCAGGAATGTACATAGAATCATAGAATGGTTTGATTTGGAAGGGCCCTTAAAGATCTTCTAATTCCATCTCCCCTTCCATGGGCAGGGACACTTCCCACTAGGCCAGGTTGCTCAAAGCTCCATCCAACCTGGCCTTAAACACCTCCAGGGATAGGGCATCCACAACTTCTCCGGGCAAGCTGTTCCAGTGCCTCACCACCATCATAGTAAAGAATTTCTTCCTAACATCTAATCTAAATCTACCATTTTTTGGTTTAAAGCCATTACTCCTTGTCCTATCACTACACGCCCTGACAAAGAGGCCCTCCCCAGCTTTCCTGTAGGCCCCCTTTAGATATTGGAAGGCCTCTCCCTGGAGCCTTCTCTTCTCCAGGCTGAACAACCCCAACTCCCTCAGCCTGCCTTGGAGGGAGAGGTGTTCCAGCCCTTTGATCATCTTCGTGGCTCTTCTCTGGACTCGTTCTAATACGTCTATGTCCTTCTTGTGCTGGGGTACATATAATCCCTGGGTGGCATTCTCCTTATTGTTCCTATTAACTGAGTATATACATGACAGATTTTCCCTTTCAATAGGATACACAGGGGTGGAGGAAATCTGTGATGGAGAGGAGATACTAGCATTGCTCAAGTTTGCTAATTGACACACATTTGTCTTATTCACAGCGAGTGGTATAGCATAGATGGGAGTTCCCTCATTTACCAAGACAGGTACATGGGTGCACAACCAACAAGATGACATCTGCAAAACGTGTTATGTTCAAAGCTATCTCAACTGTAGAATTATGTGTCCAAGGACTGGAACCATAAGTCAGTCACATTAAGGAAAGTATAACTGGAATAAAAACAATTTTGTCCCTTTAAACAGAAATTTCAAGTCCTCAGTTGGTTCAACTTGCCATGAAGCTTTCTCCATGTGCTCCTTCTTCTGATGGTATGTCTTGCTTCTCTTCCAGTGGTGCTGCTTTTATGTGGTTGTAATGTATCCACAGTTTGATCCCTTCCACTTTGATTGCAGTGTGGATGTGGAGCAAGACAGTTTAAGATCCTTTGCACTTTCCTTTAGGGGCTCATCTTTCCACATTCGGATCAGCACCTGATGTCCAGGTCAGAATGGATGCACCAGAACATCCAATGGAACCCGTAGTCATTCCTGTATATATCTATGAAGAGAGGACAACATGGCAGACAAAGACAGCAAATATTGTCTTACCC
This sequence comes from Cygnus olor, assembly GCF_009769625.2. NCBI lineage: Eukaryota > Metazoa > Chordata > Aves > Anseriformes > Anatidae > Cygnus > Cygnus olor. The sequence goes on from NC_049199.1 coordinate 4,132,915, forward strand.
AACCTTCCCCCCCCCCCTTACATGCATTTGACTCCCTACTGTCACCAATTCATTTACAGGGTACAGTTTGCCATATAACAATTCAAATGGGCTAACTTTTTCCCTAGCTCTGGGGGCTATCCTAACTCTCAAGAAAGCTATTGGTAAGGCCTCTGGCCATTTCAGTTGAGCTTCTTGGCACTTTTTAGTTAACTGTTTTTTCAGCGTTTAATTCATTCTTTCTACTTGTCCGCTCAATTGCGGTCTCTAAGCAGTATGTAAATCCCACCTAATCTGTAACACTCTCAATATTCCCTGAACTACTTCTGATGTAAAGTGAGGTCTGTTATCTGAGGAGAGTCCCTCTGGTATTCCAAAATGAGGGATTTCTTCTTTCAGTAAAGCCTTGTGAGAAACAAAGTTGTGTTTCTGCACTAGAAGGTGTTTTTGCAGTGTAAAATTCCACTAACCTTGCATATTCAAAAATGATTGTGCAGGCATAACAGTAGCCTAGCAGTGGGGAGTATGTTAAGCAGATACGGGGAAGGTCCCACTGTCCCAAAATAAGGAGGATAGCTAAGAAAAACAGGACGAGCAGTGCGAAATCAGGAAAAACAAAAATCACGAGCCCCCATCAACCACTCCTTGACGGTCGCTCTCTCCCCTGCTCTGGTGTGGGGTCCCTCCTTCGGGGGTGCCGACCTTCCTGGGCTGGTTCTGTGTGGGTTTCTCCACGGGCCGTGGCTCTTTGGGTGTTGCTCCAGGTGTGGATCTATGCCGTAGGGTCTATCTGTCAGGAGCGGGTTGGTCCAGCTTGGGACCCCCTGGGGACACCCCCCCCCCCCCCCAACACCTGCTCCTGCATGGGCTCCTCTCCACGGGCTGCAGCGTGGAGATCTGCTCCGCCATGGTACACCATAGGCTGCGGGGGGGGGGGGGGCAGCCTGCTCCACCATGGGCCTCTCTGTGGGCCACGGGGGAGCTCTGGCACCTGGAGCGCCTCCTCTCCCTCCTTCTTCACTGACCTTGGTGTCTGCAGGGAGGTTTTTCACTCCTCGCTCTCCCAGATGCTGTTGAGCAGCAGGTTTTTTTGTTTTTTTTTTTTCCCTTTTCTTGGATGTGCTCTCACAGGCACAAACTGCATTGCTCATGGCTTGGCTCTGGGCAGCGGTGGGCCCCTTTGGAGCCAGCTGAAACTGGCCTTATCTAACATGGGGCAGCTGCTGGATTCTTCTCACAGGGGCTACCACTGCAGGCCCCCCGCTACCAGAACCTTGCCAAGTAAACCCAATACACTAGGGCAACTAGGTCATTACTGGCCTGCAAAGTATCAGGGCTTAAATTAACGAATGAAACCCTAAATGTGATGGGGGTAGAAGGCGCTGGGATAACAGTGCTACTTTTGGGGGACACCAAGCTGAGGCTAGGGATAGAATGATCACTGGGCAATTACTATATGCACCCGAGGCAGGGACTAACTTGTTGGGAAAGGCTTTGATAATGAAATTGGGCATTCGATTAAGAAATTGTTAGACTGGATTAACGGTGTTAATAATGGGGTGCTCTCAGACCCTGAGAGCAAAGATATATTTGCCTTTGAGTGGAAAGACCCTGAAATGGGGCGGAAGCAGCAATACAGATGGACAGCTTTACCTCAGGGGTTTACAGGACCACCAAATTTATTTCGAGCAATTCCAACCTCCAGAGGAGATGTTACTGTTACAATATTTGGATGACCTTTTATTGTCGGGACAGGAGAAAACAGTTGTGAAGGAAGCCACTAACAAGCTATTCGACTTTCTGGGAAAACAGGGCTTGAAAGCATTGGAAAATAAATTACAATACGTAGAAAGAGAAGTCGAGTATTTAGGGCATCTAGGGTCTGAGGGGGAATGAAGAATAAATCCAGAGAGGATTCAGGGAATTGTTGAGCTACCCCTACCCAAATCTAAAAAGAACTAAAAAGTTTTAAGAGAAAGAGGTTTTTAAGGAATTAGGAGTCACAAAGTCCAAAGGAAAACAGATACTCCCTGAGGGGAGGGAAATGCTGAATAAAGTGCTAATGAGGCAAATATTAACAGTTTTACATCAAGAGAGTCATTGGGGAATTCAAGCAATGTGTGATGCTGTGTGTTGTGGTTTAACCTGGCCGGTAGCTAAGCACCACACAGCCGTTCGCTCACCCTTTCCCCTCCCTCTCTGGGATGAGGGAGAGAAACAGGAAAGTGAAGCCTGTGGGTTGAGTTAAAGACACTTTATTAAGACAGGAAAATAATAATAATAATAATAATGTGTACGAAACAAGTGATGCACAATGTAATTGCTCACCACCTGCTGACTGATGCCCAGCCTATCCCCGAGCAGCCGGCCCCCCACCCCGGCTAGCCACCCCTGTACTGTGGGAAAGGAATTCGCAGGTGCCTTTGCGCTGTTTCACACGTCCCTGAATTAGAGATAATGAGGAAACAAGCGGTAGAAACAAAAACTTGAGCAAGGTTGAGATAAATTAACTTGGCTACGGTGTTAAAGATGAGCTTTGGGCAGAGGCCAATTGCTGGCTGGCTCGAGGCGCGTGTCTGAGGGTCTCTAACCAACTGTATGACAGATTCGGGCACGTGGACAGCGTGTGGGGCTACGGGGAAAGTATATGTAGTAGTGAAAAAGGGCAATAAACGTCTCCTGTTCAAGAGCCATCGGGAGTCCATGTCTTTCATCCCTTCACTATATATTGTTTAGCATGACGTCAGATGGTATGGAATACCCCTTTGGCCAGTTTGGGTCAGCTGTCCTGGGTCTGTCCCCTCCCAGCTCCTGCTGCACCCCTAGCCTGCTTGCTGGCAGGACAGAGCGAGAAGCTGAAAAGTCCTTGGCTTAGGGTAAGCACTGCTCTGCAACAATTAAAACATCAGCATGTTATCAGCGCTCTTCTCATCCTAATCCAAAACATAGCACCCTACCAGATACTAGGAGGAAAATTAACTCTATCCTAACTGAAACCAGGACATATATCCGCCAAAAAATACAGGAATGACTACGGGTTCCATTGGAAGTTCTCAAAAACTTCCTCTGCTGTGTCATCCCACACAATGATCTCATCGATGTACTGCAGGTGTTCAGGAGCTTCCCCCTGTTCCAGCGCAGGGTGGAGCCCAAACCCACAAATGGGTTTGCCTTTTCCTGAGGCAGGGGTATCCCAGGCTGTCTTACCCAGCATGTTTCTTACGTGCACTACAGGAACTTTATCCCCTTCTACAGTGCGTAACAGGCTTGATTGGGCAGGTCCAGCTCGGTTGGCAGATCCCCTAGTATTGACTAACCAGGTGGCCTTTGCCAAATGCGTGTCCCAGTTTTTGAATGTCCCAGCACCCATTGCTTTCAGTGTAGTCTTTAACAGTCCATTGTATCGTTCAACTTTCCCGGAGGCTGGTGCATGATAAGGGATGTGATACACCCACTCAATACCATGTTCTTTGGCCCAAGTGTCTATAAGGTTGTTTCGGAAATGAGTCCCATTGTCTGACTCAATTCTTTCTGGAGTGCCATGTCGCCATAGGACTTGCTTTTCAAGGCCCAGGATAGTGTTCCGGGCGGTGGCATGGGGCACAGGATATGTTTCCAGCCATCCGGTGGTTGCTTCCACCATTGTAAGTACGTGGCGCTTGCCGTTACGGGTTTGGGGGAGTGTGATGTAATCAATCTGCCAGGCCTCTCCATATTTGTATTTCAGCCATTGTCCTCCATACCAAAGAGGCTTTGACTGTTTGGCTTGCTTGATTGCAGCACATGTTTCACAATCATGAATAACCTGTGCTATAGTGTCCATGGTCAGGTCCACCCCTCGGTCATGAGCCCATCTGTATGTTGCATTTCTTCCTCGATGGCTTGAGGTGTCATGGGCCCATCGAGCTATAAATAATTCACCCTTATGTTGCCAGTGGAGATCCACCTGAGCCACTTCAATCTTAGCAGCCTGATCCACCTGCTGGTTGTTTTGATGTTCTTCAGTAGCCCGATTCTTGGGCACATGAGCATCTACATGGCGTACCTTTACAACCAGGTTCTCTACCCGGGCAGCAATATCTTGCCACAATGCAGCAGCCCAGAAGGGTCTGCCCCTGCGCTCCCAGTTGTTCTGCTTCCATTGCTGTAACCGCCCCCACAGGGCATTTGCTACCATCCATGAATCAGTATAGAGATAGAGAACTGGCCACTTTTCTCGTTCACATCTAAAGCCAGCTGGATGGCCTTCACTTCTGCAGATTGGCTCGATTCACCTTCTCCTTCAGCAGCTTCTGCAACTCGTCGTGTAGGACTCCATACAGCAGCCTAACATCTCCGATGCTTTCCCACAATACGACAGGACCCATCAGTGAACAGGGCATATTTCTTCTCATTTTCTGGTAGCTTGTTGTACAGTGGGGCTTCTTCAGCACGGACCACCTCCTCCTCCGGTGATATCCCAAAGTATTTGCCTTCTGGCCAGTCCATAATCACTTCCAGGATTCCTGGGCGACTGGGGTTTCCTATTCGAGCCCGCTGAGTAATCAGTGCAACTCCATGTAGCATCAGTTGCATGATGTGTAGAGGGGACCCTTCCTTTGAACATCCAGCCTAGTACCGGCAGTCGGGGTGCCAGGAGGAGCTGCGCTTCAGTACCGACCACTTCCGAAGCAGATCGAACTCCTTCATATGCTGCCAATATCTTTTTTTTCGGTTGGAGTGTAGCAGGCCTCAGATCCTCTGTATCCCCGACTCCAAAACCCTAGGGGTCGACCTCGAGTTTCCCCAGGTTCTTTCTGCCAGAGGCTCCAGGTGGGACCATTCTCCCCGGCTGCGGTGTAGAGCACATTCTTTACATCTGGTCCTGTTCGGACTGGCCCAAGGGCTACTGCATGAACTATTTCCTGCTTAATTTGTTCAAAGGCTTGTCGTTGCTCAGGGCCCCATTCAAAAGCATTCTTCTTACGGGTTACTTGGTAGAGCGGGTTTACAATCAGACTGTAATTTGGAATATGCATTCTCCAAAACCCCACTGTCCTGGTTTCAGTTAGGATAGAGTTAATTTTCCTCCTAGTAGCTGGTAGGGTGCTATGTTTTGGATTAGAATGAGAAGAGTGCTGATAACATGCTGATGTTTTAATTGTTGCAGAGCAGTGCTTACACCAAGCCAAGGACTTTTCAGCTTCTCGCTCTGTCCTGCCAGCGAGCAGGCTAGGGGTGCAGCAGGAGCTGGGAGGGGACAGACCCAGGACAGCTGACCCAAACTGGCCAAAGGGGTATTCCATACCGTCTGACGTCATGCTGAACAATATATAGGGGTGGCTAGCCGGGGGTGGGGGGGGGGGGGCGGCTGCTCGGGGATAGGCTGTGCATCGGTCAACGGGTGGTGAGCAATTGCATTGTGCATCACTTGTTTCGTACACATTATTATTAGTAATACCATTATTATTATTATTGTTATCATTATTTTCCTGTCTTAATAAACTGTCTTTATCTCAACTCACAGGCTTCACTTTCCCGTTTCTCTCCCCCATCCCAGAGGGGGGGGGGGGGGGGAGGGTGAGCGAATATCTGTGTGGTGTTTAGCTGCCGGCCGGGTTAAACCACAACACCCATGACACCTAGGAAAGTTTGTGTTTCTTTTTTGCTGGTTGGTGGAGACATAGCTGTTATTTTGTTGATCACATCCATTGGGATCTGACGACGTCCATCTTGCCATTTTATTCCTAAAAACTGGATCTCTCGTGCAGGTCCTTTGACTTTGTTTTATGGCAAAACCGGCCTTCAGAGGGATTTGGACTATTTTCTTCCCTTTCTCGAAAACTTCCTCTGCTGTGTCACCCCACACAATGATGTCATCGATGTACTGCAGGTGTTCAGGAGCTTCCCCCTGCTCCAGCGCAGACTGGATCAGTCCAACTCCCACAGTACGAAGAAAGTCTCTCCTCTTCCCTACAGGCCTGCGTCTCGGCTGTGGAGAAACTCTCTGAAGAGTTCCACCAACTTCAAGAGAGTTTATCTTCCTCCCCACCTGAACAAACCACTGTCCACCAACTAAAAGAGAATACTTTGGAGAAACTTTCTGAAGAGGTCCACCAACTTAAAGAGAGTTTATTTTCCTCCCCACCTGTACAAACCAGTGTCTCAGCTATCAGGGGTGAGCGTCCTTCCATGCAAGGAAGACAACACAGTGAGTACACACCCCGTGCCACCCTGTGGTTTTACCTACGTGACCATGGAGGGGACACGAGAAAATGGGATGGAAAATCTACCGCGACCCTAGAGTCACGGGTACGTGAGTTGCAAAAGAAAACAATCGGGAGAAAGGGGTTCTCTGAAAAGCTTGCTGCTCCAACTTCCAGCAGGCAGTCCTTCAGACACAGAAATGACGATTCTGACCAGGATTGCTGTTCATTGTCTAGGTCCCTATAAATCACCTCCCGTATGGCTAATTCCCTCAGGTACTGGATTCCCTTCTCCATAGTGGTCCACTTGCCTGGTAGACATACAAGTTCTTCCTTGAAGGGATACCTTTCCTTCACAGCTGACAGGAGACGCCTCCAGAGGCTGTGAGATCGTGCTCCATCTCCAATTGCTTTGTCAATGCCTGCATCTCTAGCAAGGGATCCCAGCCGCCTGGCTTCCCTGCCCTCTAATTCCATGCAATTGGCTCCGGTGTCCCAGCACCGGAGCAGCCAGGTGACAAGCTGCTCACCTGTACAGCGACTGAAATCTTTTCGCACATCTCGTAGCTCACGCTGGTATAGGGTTCGGGTAGTTACTGTTGTTTTCTCCACATCTTCAGCTTCATCCTCCTGTTCCTCTGATGGCCTGGCCTCCTCTTCTCCATGCTTAGTCTTAGCAGGAGTTTCTCTGCATTCTAAACAACCTGACTCAACCATTTTTTCACCTTGTCTACAGGGGCAACTTGCACTGCTACAGTTTGTTTCTCTGATCCAGCCACAGGGCCTGCCACAGGGGTTGGAACGGATGCAGGGCCTGCCACAGGGGTTGGAACAACCGCAGGGCCCATCACAGGGGATGGAGTGGCCACAGGAGCTGGAGAGGCCGCAGGTGCTGGAGAGGCCGTAGGGGCTGGAGAGGCTTCAGGGGCTGGAGAGGCCGCAGGGGCTGCAGTGGCTTCAGGGTCCATCGTAGGGGTTGAAGTGGCTTCAGGGGTTGGAGTGGCTGTTGGGCCTGTCACAGGACTTGGAGTGGCCGCAGGGTCTGTCACTAGGTTTATAGTAGCATCGATTGCAGCTCCATAGGCATAGGCCAAACCCCAGCACACTACAGTGATTTGTGTCTCTTTGGAATTGCCAGAGTGATGACGCCCCTTTTTTCAAGCATTCTACCATTTTTTTAGGATTTTGCAGTTGTTCAGGGGTGAATTTCCAAAACACTGGAGGTGCCCACTGCCCTAGAAACCTGCCCATATCCTCCCACACTCTCTGCGCCTCATAACCATCCTGCCTCAGGATGGATCTCTGGATGGCATTCCTAAGTAGTTGTTTAACCTTAAACAAAATCTGAAGCGCATTCAGGAGACATAACAATAACAACATGCTGGTCTGAACATCCCAAGGATATTCAACATCTTGAAGAAGATGTTGAATCGTAACTAGCTTGGAGGATAAGAGGGCGGTGTTATAATGATAATAGTGATAATAGTTTCCGAGATATGGTTTCCAAAGTATAGAGTCGACGACAGTGCTGAGTACAAATACCAGGTTAGTCTCATGACCAGAAATCTCATCATTTCATAAGCCATCGTTACACCACACAGTACCATAACAATCTTAAACCAGGGCCCGGAAAGGATAAACAGCACGACAGGGAGCACATACAGAAAGTAACGTGCTATAAAACTCAATTTGGAAAACAGGCACAGCAGACTTGAGATTAAGGCAATCAACATTGTGACTAGCAACTATTAAGCAGGTCGAATACTTATACCAATTTTAGTTTAACACACTCTGGTCAGATCTGTCATTATCTCAATCCTTCGAGGCCCACGTTGGGCGCCAAAAGGACTGTTGTGGTTTAACCTGGCCGGCAGCTAAACACCACACAGACATTCGCTCACCCTCCCCCCTCCCTCTCTGGGATGGGGGAGAGAAACAGGAAAGTGAAGCCTGTGAGTTGAGATAAAGACAGTTTATTAAGACAGGATAATAATGATAACAATAATAATAGTACTACTACTAATAATGTGTAGGGAACAAGTGATGCACAATGCAATTGCTTACCACCCGTTGACCGATGCCCAGACTATCCCCGAGCAGCTGCCCCCCCCCCAGGCTAGCCACCCCTATATATTGTTTAACATGACGTCAGATGGTATGGAATACCCCTTTGGCCAGTTTGGGTCAGCTGTCCTGGGTCTGTCCCCTCCCAGCTCCTGCTGCACCCCTAGCCTGCTCGCTGGCAGGACAGAGTGAGAAGCTGAAAAGTCCTTGGCTTGGTGTAAGCACTGCTCTGCAACAATTAAAACATCAGCATGTTATCAGCGCTCTTCTCATTCTAATCCAAAACATAGCACCCTGCCAGCTACTAGGAGGAAAATTAACTCTATCCTAGCTGAAACCAGGACAAAGTCGAATCATTCCCCTCCTAAACATTCTTCTCCAGTGAATAACATACTCAAGATTGACATTTCCCTACCCCCCCCCCCCGGAATACAAATTAGGCCTTAGAAAGTGATCTGACTGTTCTGCTAGGCTCTCAGTCAAAGACTTCATTTCCTTCTTAAAACTCGTAACCTCTCTGCTGGTAAGGGGGTGTGTTCACAGAACCTACTTGTCATTGTCCCACTGGAACCTCCCGAAGAGGATACACAGTTAGTGTTAGTACTGTTAGTGTCAGGGAAGGCGAAATTCTCACTAGCTATTCTATATTGTTCCAATTCTTGCCAGAGCCTAGAGTGCGCTCCTTCTCCAGGGTCAGTGTCAAGTGCAGTCCCTGTCTCCCCTCCTGGAGCAGCTGCTGCTGCCTCCGGTGCAATATTAGGATTATATGGAGCATAATGTCCCTCGCGGGACTACAGAACCGCAGATTGGGACTCCACACTCGCTTCACACTAAAAGTGCATCTCATTCACATCCCACACAAGAGTTTCCCCGACCGCACCCCGAGGCAATATACGGTAAAGTTTACCTTATCTCGGTCCATGCACTGAATTCCCAGTCTGGGTTATCAGCAGTTATTCCTGTGCCTGTGCTGTGCCTGTGCTGGCCTCCCTTCTCCCCAGTGCTTCGCAGAGCCTGTCTTGAGATTAACAGTCTTGGTCCTTTGTTGGCCATCGTGAGACAACCCTCCACCCCCAATGGGACCGCTGAAATCAGCAGGATGCACCTTCCTGTCTGTGGAGGCAAGAACTCTCTGGTAGGCGACAAGATCCCAGATGAGCCCCCAAATTGTGAGAAAAAAAATCTCAATAATTTTCTTCAGACTGGGTCTTCTGTGAAGCTATTTTATTCGCATTTGCAGTGGCGGGCATCCTGCAAGCAGGAGCGCACAGTAAAAGTTTATCATAACCTTATATTCCCTATTATCCGACACCTGATTTCTCCCGTTTCCTCATTGGCTGAGTACTACAGGTTCACAACCTACTCGATGCACTTCTATACCATACATGTACAATTTTATTTGACCAAACATTAATTTCTCCTTTTCCTTATTTTTTCCTCCTTCTCTCATGACTAGAGGGCTCATGATTTTTGTTTTTGTGCCTTTTAACACGTTAATTGCCAGGCTGTGTACCTGTGTATTTCATGCATGCTAGCTTGCTTTTGCAGACAGTAAATTATTGCCAGCAATAAGAACAGGATACAGAACTGTGAGCCACCTTAGTTGATTGATGTTGTGGTCGGATAAAACCCCTCAAATTCAAGGCTGAGTGTGAGCAGCCACTAAAGGAAAAATGGGAAATGGTTAGTCCGAAATCCCCCCTCGCTCCCTCCTTGGATGCATCCTTAAAAATCGGTCTAATTTTGGTGGTGACTCTATGACAAAGGGTAAAATGAGGCAATATTGTAATCAGTGGTTGCCTCAATATAAACTGGACAATGGGGAACAATTGCCAGAAAATGGATCCTTAAATTATAATGCCATATTGCAATTGATGTTATTTTGCTGGCAGGAGGAAAAAATGGTATGAGTTGATGCATGTTAGCACTTTCATGTTGTTGTATAATGACCCAAAAAATTCAGACTGAGTGTATATTGTGGAAAGATCATATTATCCTATGCGCCAAAAAGAAAGGGGGTAAAGGGAAAGGTAACACCCCCCTCCCCTCAAATTTATCCAGATCTAGAACAAGAAGAGGTTCAGTTATTGGTACCCTCGGCATCACTGCCGTATAATCCATCTTTGGGAAGGGACTCAGATGTTTCCCCTAATTCCGAAGCTTCTGCAGGGACATCAGAGGCCTTTCCTGAGGCCCAGAGTGACTCCAACTTTAGCCCAGTAGCACATCACACTCAACAGAAGATGGGGCCAGTTATCCATGCTCCACTAAGACAGGTGGTGGGACCAGAGGGAGAACCCGTTTTTGTTCATGTTCCATTTACAACATCACATTTGTTAAATTGGAAACAATCTGTTGGATCTCATAGGGATAATCAAGCAGCAATGCATCAGTTCTTAGAAACTATTATGATTACCCGTAACTCCAATTATGGGAATATGCAAGCTTTATTAAACACCTTTTTGACTGCAGAGGAAAGGAGAATGGTTCTGGAAAAAGCTCAGATGGAGGCAAGGCAGAGGTACCCACGAGGAAAGGTAGAGGAATTAGTAACAATTAAGAAAAATCCTAGGTGAGACCCAAATACCAGCGGGGGTCAACAGTCATTAGGACAATATTGACAATTAATCCTTTATTGGATTCAACACGGGGTACCAAAACCAAAAACCTTTCTAAATTATATGAGGTCCACCAGGACCTAGATGAGAGCCCATCTGTCTTTTTTGAACAGCTCTGTGAAACGTCCAGAAAGTGGCCAGATGTGGAAGCAGAGGCGGAGGAAAATAGGAAAATATTTAACATGCTGTTTATAGGGCAGTTGACCTATTTTTCCATTAGGAAAATCTGCAAAAGGTAAAGGGGGTCGGAGAAATGTCAATCTCCGCTGATCGAAATAGCCTACAAGGTTTAAAATAACCAAGAAGCAAAGAAACGAGAAGAAAAAAAAAAAAGAAAAAAAAAGAAAAAAGAAAACAAAAGAAAAAAAGAGAAGAAGGAAAAGAAATTACAGGTATCACTTTTAGCAGAAGCTATAGTAGACAGACAAGGAGGTTGTGGAAGAGACAGAGGTAGAAGTAGAGGTGAAAGAGGGGAAGGGCAAGAGAAGGCAAAGGAAGCTGGAAAAGACCAGTGGCCCACTTTTCCAAACAGCCAGGGTAGATGAGGAAAGGGATGAAACCTAGGGAGTATTGGCAAGTGGAATTTCTGAATTTCCTAGAAAAGGATCATATTGATATCTCCTAGTGCTGGTGGACACATTCACTGGACGGCCAGAGGTCTTCCCACACAAAATTAATAAAGGTGTGAGAAAAATCTCACTTTTTTTTTTTAAACAGGGTCTTCTGTGAAGCTATTTTATTCGCAAGTGCAGTGGCGGGCGTCCTGCAAGCAGGAGTGCACAGTAAAAGTTTATCATAACCTTATATTCTCTATTACCCGACACCTGATTTCTCCCGTTTCCTCATTGGCAGAGAACTACAGGTTCACAGCCTACTCGACGCCCTTCTATACCATATATGTACATTTTTTTTTGACCAGCCGTTAATTTCTCCTTTTCCTTTTTTTTCCCTTCTTGTCTCATGACTAGAGGGCCCATGATTTTTGTTTTTCCTGATTTCGCACTGCTCATCCTGTTTTCCTTAGCTATCCTCCTTATTTTGGGACAGTGGGACCTTCCCCGTATCTGCTTAACGTACTCCCCACTGCTATGCTACTGTCATGCCTGCACAATCACTTCTGAATACGCAACGTTAGTGGAATTTTCCACTGCAAAAACGCTTTCTATTGCAGAAACACAACTTTGTTTTTTTCACAATTCCCCCCCTCTTCTTTTCTTACTCCTACTGTTGTTTTTGTACCTCTTCATATGCCCCACTCTTGAGTCTTTTCCAACATTAAGGCGCAATACTCTTCTTTGGATGTCACAGAGGATGACAGATACACAGTGCCATTATTATTATAATACCAACAAGTAGTTCTTTGAGGCAATTCCATTCAGGTAACCATGAAGTTAGTCTCTCCCAAATGTTTCTAAATCCCCAGGACTTGTCAACTTGAGCCACTCTATGCAGGATTTCATTTTTTTCCCAATTTTTCTTTGAGATCAGTCAAATTCATCCCATTTGATCTACATACATACAGCAACTAGCATTAATTACAGTGCACGCTCCCCCTTATGAGGTTAGTAATAAATCTAATACCATTCGATTCTAGAGCAGTATTATGGCAAACTTGTTACCTCCTTTTGTAGTGCCAGGACTGCATCCAGAGTGTTATTTTCTAGTTCTTCAGTTATAGCTGAGATATTTACAATAGCTTTTTCTAATTCACTCACCCTTAACCAAGGTAAAAAAACACCTTGCAAAACTGTGAAATGCCCTGTTTCTTTTTACTAGGAGATTATCCGGAGTCCGCTTAATTCTGCGTGTGGTCTCAAGGGGGCTTTGGCTTTGTGGGTCTTCAATAATAGTTACATTTGGAATTATTGCCTCCAGGATGCAAGCTCCTTTCAGTCCTAGGGGCAACACCTTCCTGGCTTTATTGCCATATAGCCAGTACCACCCCTTGCCATTCAGGACAGGCCATCCGGTTACAGGATTCTCATGTTATACCTGGTATGCATTATGTATATTAGCATTACCTTAGCTACCATATTCAGTACGGTATGGATTATTCCCTACTTCATGGTTAATATTTCCACACCCGGGGTCAGTAATATTGCCCCCTGAGTTTTCTATCAATGTTGTTTACAGGGTGCCTTTGATAACACAGTATATTGTAGCCAGGATTATGTGTAGGGAGCTCAACTTCAAAATCTATTCCTTCCTGGGACTGAGTATGATCTGTCATTTTTAGAAATCTAGAGAATCCAGACACAGTTGCTGCTGGAAATAGCAATCAGGGACAAGGCCTTTTCAGTCTTTCTAGGCATCTGGGTGCAAATCCAACAATTATTTCGAGAGAGAACTCCAGAGATGTTCTGGATTAATCGGAAATGCTGATTTTTCCCTCCATCCTATCACTAGTCCATTGAGAATAGGTTTTACTAAGATAAACTTAAAATACATCATTTCTATGTATATATACACCCCTATAATAATTAAGAAATAATAATTAAGAAAAACAATAAAAATCACAAACTAATAAGGATTCTTCTGGTGGGGATTAAATACCCTCCTTTCTTTTTCTCCCACTTCCAGAGAGTGTTCCCTGGAAACACTCCAATTCTGTGTAATTCAATCCCTTTTACTCATTAATTCATTAAGAATTCTTCTAAGGAGAAGTTAAAGGTTTGCAATAGTTAGTTTTAATAGTTTTAACCTTAAAAGTCTTTGTTAATGGCTAATGCAGTCTCTCAGGTATCAGGGTTAACTGATGCTTTTACCCAGGTATGAGTCCACCCTTTCTCAGCAGTTCTTCCTGTTGTCTCGGTAGTCAGGAGCACTTGGAAAGGTTTGTCCCACTCAGGTTGCAGCTTCGATTCTCTCCATGTTCGCATCAGATCCCAATCTCCTGCTCGGAATGGATGGATCAGGGCTTCCAAGGGTGGGGTTTGAGCTAACAGTCCACGGGTCCTGAGAGATGACAAAGAGAGCGACAACCACGAGTATATAGTTCTTAAGAAAAGCATCTTTTGTCTCAAATTGAGGTCATTCATTCCCTTTGTCCATGTACAGCAATCCAAATAATATTTCATATGGTGAAACTCCCACATCTTTTCTTGGTGCGGTTTGAATTCGGAGAAGTGCCAAAGGTAAGCACTTTGTTTGGGGAAGCTGAGTTTCCGGAACTTAGTCAATTGCTGCTTACTGTCTGATCCTCTCCACCCTTCCAGAAGAGGAAGGATGCCAAGGAGTGTGAAATTTCCACTTGATTCCTAGAGTCCACATTAGCCCTTGCAATATTTCTGACATAAAGTGATTTCTTTGATCAGAGTCAATATTTTCAACAATTCCATACCTGGGAGTTATTTGTTCTACAATGACTTTAGTGACTATGTTCGCAGTAGCAGATACTGAAGGGAAAGCTTCCATCCACCCTGACAAGTGATCAACCCAGATTAATAAGTATTCAAATCTACCTACTCTAGGGAGTTCTGTAATATCTACCTGTACATTTTGGAAGGGTTGAATTCCTGGTTCTCACCCCCACTTTGGGCTGACTGCAGATAATTTTCCTATTTACCTTTTGACATACTACACAACTCCTGCATACTTGTTTAGCCAAAGTATATATATTCCTACACATACATATTTCTATACCAAACCCTAGCTATTTCTATACACATCCCCTATCATGCACCAGCCTCCGGTATAGTTGAGCGATACAATGGACTGTTAAAGACTACACTGAAAGCAATGGGTGCTGGGACATTCAAAAACTGGGACACGCATTTGGCAAAGGCCACCTGGTTAGTCAATACTAGGGGATCTGCCAACCGAGCTGGACCTGCCCAATCAAGCCTGTTACGCACTGTAGAAGGGGATAAAGTTCCTGTAGTGCACGTAAGAAACATGCTGGGTAAGACAGCCTGGGATACCCCTGCCTCAGGAAAAGGCAAACCCATTTGTGGGTTTGGGCTCCACCCTGCGCTGGAACAGGGGGAAGCTCCTGAACACCTGCAGTACATCGATGAGATCATTGTGTGGGATGACACAGCAGAGGAAGTTTTTGAGAACTTCCAATGGAACCCGTAGTCATTCCTGTATTTTTTGGCGGATATATGTCCTGGTTTCAGTTAGGATAGAGTTAATTTTCCTCCTAGTATCTGGTAGGGTGCTATGTTTTGGATTAGGATGAGAAGAGCGCTGATAACATGCTGATGTTTTAATTGTTGCAGAGCAGTGCTTACCCTAAGCCAAGGACTTTTCAGCTTCTCGCTCTGTCCTGCCAGCAAGCAGGCTAGGGGTGCAGCAGGAGCTGGGAGGGGACAGACCCAGGACAGCTGACCCAAACTGGCCAAAGGGGTATTCCATACCATCTGACGTCATGCTAAACAATATATAGTGAAGGGATGAAAGACATGGACTCCCGATGGCTCTTGAACAGGAGACGTTTATTGCCCTTTTTCACTACTACATATACTTTCCCCGTAGCCCCACACGCTGTCCACGTGCCCGAATCTGTCATACAGTTGGTTAGAGACCCTCAGACACGCGCCTCGAGCCAGCCAGCAATTGGCCTCTGCCCAAAGCTCATCTTTAACACCGTAGCCAAGTTAATTTATCTCAACCTTGCTCAAGTTTTTGTTTCTACCGCTTGTTTCCTCATTATCTCTAATTCAGGGACGTGTGAAACAGCGCAAAGGCACCTGCGAATTCCTTTCCCACAGTACAGGGGTGGCTAGCCGGGGTGGGGGGCCGGCTGCTCGGGGATAGGCTGGGCATCAGTCAGCAGGTGGTGAGCAATTACATTGTGCATCACTTGTTTCGTACACATTATTATTATTATTATTATTTTCCTGTCTTAATAAAGTGTCTTTAACTCAACCCACAGGCTTCACTTTCCTGTTTCTCTCCCTCATCCCAGAGAGGGAGGGGAAAGGGTGAGCGAACGGCTGTGTGGTGCTTAGCTACCGGCCAGGTTAAACCACAACACACAGCATCACACATTGCTTGAATTCCCCAATGACTCTCTTGATGTAAAACTGTTAATATTTGCCTCATTAGCACTTTATTCAGCATTTCCCTCCCCTCAGGGAGTATCTGTTTTCCTTTGGACTTTGTGACTCCTAATTCCTTAAAAACCTCTTTCTCTTAAAACTTTTAGTTCTTTTTAGATTTGGGTAGGGGTAGCTCAACAATTCCCTGAATCCTCTCTGGATTTATTCTTCATTCCCCCTCAGACCCTAGATGCCCTAAATACTCGACTTCTCTTTCTACGTATTGTAATTTATTTTCCAATGCTTTCAAGCCCTGTTTTCCCAGAAAGTCGAATAGCTTGTTAGTGGCTTCCTTCACAACTGTTTTCTCCTGTCCCGACAATAAAAGGTCATCCAAATATTGTAACAGTAACATCTCCTCTGGAGGTTGGAATTGCTCGAAATAAATTTGGTGGTCCTGTAAACCCCTGAGGTAAAGCTGTCCATCTGTATTGCTGCTTCCGCCCCATTTCAGGGTCTTTCCACTCAAAGGCAAATATATCTTTGCTCTCAGGGTCTGAGAGCACCCCATTATTAACACCGTTAATCCAGTCTAACAATTTCTTAATCGAATGCCCAATTTCATTATCAAAGCCTTTCCCAACAAGTTAGTCCCTGCCTCGGGTGCATATAGTAATTGCCCAGTGATCATTCTATCCCTAGCCTCAGCTTGGTGTCCCCCAAAAGTAGCACTGTTATCCCAGCGCCTTCTACCCCCATCACATTTAGGGTTTCATTCGTTAATTTAAGCCCTGATACTTTGCAGGCCAGTAATGACCTAGTTGCCCTAGTGTATTGGGTTTACTTGGCAAGGTTCTGGTAGCGGGGGGCCTGCAGTGGTAGCCCCTGTGAGAAGAATCCAGCAGCTGCCCCATGTTAGATAAGGCCAGTTTCAGCTGGCTCCAAAGGGGCCCACCGCTGCCCAGAGCCAAGCCATGAGCAATGCAGTTTGTGCCTGTGAGAGCACATCCAAGAAAAGGGAAAAAAAAAAAAACAAAAAAACCTGCTGCTCAACAGCATCTGGGAGAGCGAGGAGTGAAAAACCTCCCTGCAGACACCAAGGTCAGTGAAGAAGGAGGGAGAGGAGGCGCTCCAGGTGCCAGAGCTCCCCCGTGGCCCACAGAGAGGCCCATGGTGGAGCAGGCTGGCCCCCCCCCCCCCCGCAGCCTATGGTGTACCATGGCGGAGCAGATCTCCACGCTGCAGCCCGTGGAGAGGAGCCCATGCAGGAGCAGGTGATGGGGGGGGGGGGGGGGTGTCCCCAGGGGGTCCCAAGCTGGACCAACCCGCTCCTGACAGATAGACCCTACGGCATAGATCCACACCTGGAGCAACACCCAAAGAGCCACGGCCCGTGGAGAAACCCACACAGAACCAGCCCAGGAAGGTCGGCACCCCCGAAGGAGGGACCCCACACCAGAGCAGGGGAGAGAGCGACCGTCAAGGAGTGGTTGATGGGGGCTCGTGATTTTTGTTTTTCCTGATTTCGCACTGCTCGTCCTGTTTTTCTTAGCTATCCTCCTTATTTTGGGACAGTGGGACCTTCCCCGTATCTGCTTAACATACTCCCCACTGCTAGGCTACTGTTATGCCTGCACAATCATTTTTGAATATGCAAGGTTAGTGGAATTTTACACTGCAAAAACACCTTCTAGTGCAGAAACACAACTTTGTTTCTCACAAGGCTTTACTGAAAGAAGAAATCCCTCATTTTGGAATACCAGAGGGACTCTCCTCAGATAACAGACCTCACTTTACATCAGAAGTAGTTCAGGGAATATTGAGAGTGTTACAGATTAGGTGGGATTTACATACTGCTTAGAGACCGCAATTGAGCGGACAAGTAGAAAGAATGAATTAAACGCTGAAAAAACAGTTAACTAAAAAGTGCCAAGAAGCTCAACTGAAATGGCCAGAGGCCTTACCAATAGCTTTCTTGAGAGTTAGGATAGCCCCCAGAGCTAGGGAAAAAGTTAGCCCATTTGAATTGTTATATGGCAAACTGTACCCTGTAAATGAATTGGTGACAGTAGGGAGTCAAATGCATGTAAGGGGGGGGGGGAAGGTTGGGTAAGACAATATTTGCTGTCTTTGTCTGCCATGTTGTCCTCTCTTCATAGATATATACAGGAATGACTACGGGTTCCATTGGATGTTCTGGTGCATCCATTCTGACCTGGACATCAGGTGCTGATCCGAATGTGGAAAGATGAGCCCCTAAAGGAAAGTGCAAAGGATCTTAAACTGTCTTGCTCCACATCCACACTGCAATCAAAGTGGAAGGGATCAAACTGTGGATACATTACAACCACATAAAAGCAGCACCACTGGAAGAGAAGCAAGACATACCATCAGAAGAAGGAGCACATGGAGAAAGCTTCATGGCAAGTTGAACCAACTGAGGACTTGAAATTTCTGTTTAAAAGGACAAAATGATTTTTAATCCAGTTATACTTACCTTAATGTGACTGACTTATGGTTCCAGTCCTTGGACACATAATTCTACAGTTGAGATAGCTTTGAACATAACACGTTTTGCAGATGTCATCTTGTTGGTTGTGCACCCATGTACCTGTTTTTGTAAATGAGGGAACTCCCATCTGTGCTATACCACTCACTGCGAATAAGACAGATTTGTGGCAATTAGCAAACTCGAGCAATGCTAGTATCTCCTCTCCATAACAATTTTCCTCCATCTCTGCATATCCTATTGAAAGAGAAAATCTGTCATGTATATACTCACTTAATAGGAACAATAAGGAGAATGCCACCCAGGGATTATATGTACCCCAGCACAAGAAGGACATAGACGTATTAGAACGAGTCCAGAGAAGAGCCACGAAGATGATCAAAGGGCTGGAACACCTCTCCCTCCAAGGCAGGCTGAGGGAGTTGGGGTTGTTCAGCCTGGAGAAGAGAAGGCTCCAGGGAGAGGCCTTCCAATATCTAAAGGGGGCCTACAGGAAAGCTGGGGAGGGCCTCTTTGTCAGGGCGTGTAGTGATAGGACAAGGAGTAATGGCTTTAAACCAAAAAATGGTAGATTTAGATTAGATGTTAGGAAGAAATTCTTTACTATGATGGTGGTGAGGCACTGGAACAGCTTGCCCGGAGAAGTTGTGGATGCCCTATCCCTGGAGGTGTTTAAGGCCAGGTTGGATGGAGCTTTGAGCAACCTGGCCTAGTGGGAAGTGTCCCTGCCCATGGAAGGGGAGATGGAATTAGAAGATCTTTAAGGGCCCTTCCAAATCAAACCATTCTATGATTCTATGTACATTCCTGGAATCTGACCAGGCAATGCAGAACTGTTATTGCAATTGAAACTACCAATTACACTGTCATTAAAGATTATGGAAATAGCAGTGGGCCTCCATTGGTGAATAGCCCCAGAAGGAGTATATCAGCTATGTGGTCCATAAGCACGTGTTGTGGTTTAGCCCGGCTGGCAGTCAAACACCACACAGCCGTTCGCTCACCCTCCCCCCTCCCTCTCCGGGATGGGGGAGAGAAACGGGAAAGTGAAGTCTGTGAGTTGAGATAAAGACAGTTTATTAAGACAGGAAAATAATGATAACAATAATAATAATAATATTAGTATTAATAGTAATAATGTGTACGAAATAAGTGATGCACAATGCAATTGCTCACCACCCGTTGACCGATGCCCAGCCTATCCCCGAGCAGCCGGCCCCCCCCCTCCACCCCGGCTAGCCACCCCTATATATTGTTCAGCATGACGTCAGATGGTATGGAATACCCCTTTGGCCAGTTTGGGTCAGCTGTCCTGGGTCTGTCCCCTCCCAGCTCCTGCTGCATCCCTAGCCTGCTCGCTAGCAGGACAGAGAGAGGCTGAAAAGTCCTTGGCTTGGTGTAAGCACTGCTCTACAACAATTAAAACATCAGCATGTTATCAGCGCTCTTCTCATTCTAATCCAAAACATAGCACCCTGCCAGCTACTAGGAGGAAAATTAACTCTGTCCTAACTGAAACCAGGACAGCACGTAAAGCATTTCCTCCTGGATAGTATGAGACCTCTGCCCTGGGAGCCTTAGTTTCAGATGTTAGGCTCCATAACCATTCAGACATAAGGGGTTGGTTAAGATCACAGGCTATCTTTATGATGCCTTGGGAAAAAAAAGATAAATTTATAATCCCCTTTCAGACAGGAATACCTGGTTTCATGCTTTTGTGGAGGGCTTTAATCCTCTCATTGGGAATAATAGAACTCGAAAGGGCAAGAGTAAACATTTCTGCAACACTGGAAATTAGCTGGACACCTGGGCGAAAGAGCATGGCATGGAGTGGGTATATCACATCCCCTGTTATACAACAGCCTCCAGGAAAATCAAGCAATATAATGGATTGTTAAAGACTACACTGAAGGCAGTGGGCACTGGGACATTCAAACATTGGGACACACATTTAGCAAAAGCCGCCTGATTAGTCAACACTAGGGGATCTGCCAACCGAGCTGGACCTGCCCAATGAAACCTGTTATGTACTGTAGAGGGGGACAAAGTCCCTGTAGTGCACGTAAAAAACATGCTGGGGAAGACAGTCTGGGCTATTCCTGCCTTAAGCAAAGGCAAACCCATCCATGGGATTGCTTTTGCTCAGCGACCTGGGTGCACTTGGTGAGTAATGCAAAAAGAATGAGGAGGTCCGACGTGTACCTCAAGGGGATTTGATGTTGGGTGAGAATAGCCAATGATTTAAATTGTATGATGTTAATTGCTATTTAATGCTGTATGTCATCACTACTATGGTTGCTATATGCCATATCAGTGTTGTTTGCGCCTCTGTGAGAGCAGGTTTAAGAAAGGGGAAAAAAAAACTGCTGTGCAAAAGCATCTGGGAGAGCGAGGAGTGAGAAACAGCCTTGCAGACACCAAGGTCAGTGAAGGAGAGGGAGGAAGTGCTCCAGGTGCCTCAATTTGCTTTTACTTGGAAAGGGATACAGTATAGCTTTAATAGACTGCCTCAAGGATATAAACGCTCCCCTTCTATTGCTCACAATGCCTTGGCAAAGGTTTTAACAGAAATCCCCAGCTTGCCAGGCATTATGATATATCAATACATTAATGACATATTGATAGGAGGGAAAAATGCAGAGGGAGTCCGACATGCCATGGAAGCTGTACAAGAAAAATGGATAGCTTTGGGATTAGACATTCCTCCGTCAAAACGTCAGGGGTCTGCACAAGAGGTTAAGTTCCTGGGAGTCTGGTGGATTAAAGGAGCCACTTGTATTCCTCCCGACACCCTGGAGAAAATAGAGCAGGGGCAGAGTCCCTCTAGCACAAAGGCATTACAGCAAATTCTGGGAGCTTTAGGTTACTGGCGTAAACATATCCCTGTTTTTTCTATCTTGCCTGATCCCTTATACAATTTGCTTAGAAAAGGGGAATCGTGGGAATGGACTAAACAGCATGAGGATGTGTTAGAATTATTAATAAAAGAACTGAGGTTATTTCCACAGCTAGGCCCCTTACACCCGACCGACCCTATCCATGTAGACTGGGGATTCATTGAACATGGTTCCCATTTGAATCTCTGGCAAAAGGGACAAGAAGGACCAAAGAGACCATAAGAGTTTAGCTCCCAGTCTTTCAATGACACCAAAATGAGACATTCTGATCTTGAAAAAGGCTTGCTGTCTCTAGTGCAGGCAGAACAGAAGAGAACAGTGTGTTTGTTCAGGGTCCTGTCCGTCTCCTAGATATAGTTCGCAAGGGTATTGTACCACCTGCAGGTATTGCCCTGAAACCCACAGTCCGTAAGTGGTATGCCTATCTGGAAGGTATCAATGAAAATATGCCTATTACAGAAGGCAATGTTAAGGTATCTAAATTGCAGAAAGATATATACAGTACTTTACTGTTCCAAACCCTGCCAAGCAAAATAATGAGTGGAAATATAAGGCCGTGGCTTTAGAAGTAGCCACAGGACAAAGATTAGATGAAACAGGCAAAGGCAGTGCTCAAGTGCTCAACTCAGATCAGTCTTACTAGCTGCACAACATGGTGCCAGTCATATCTATACCAATTCGTATGCAGTTTATAAAGGAGCCACAGAGTGGATAGGCCACTGGGCAGCAAATGGCTGGAAGGTAAATAGAGTTCCTGTCTGGCAAATTAACAGCTGTCCCTATCCCTGGAGTTGTTTAAGGCCAGGTTGGATGGAGCTTTGAGCAACCTGGTCTAGTGGGAAGTGTCCCTGCCCGTGGCAGGGGGGTTGGATTTAGATGATCTTTAAGGTCCCTTCCAATCCATACCTTCTATGATTCTACGATTTTAATGCATATTCCTAGCGTGTGGGGAGCACGACAGCATGGTGGCTGGTATTACATGCAGACTACTGACTGGTGTATTAATTGGGATGGACCATTGGATTACCGGACGATCCCATAAAGGTTGATAACCGATATGCAAACTTCAGTATCTCTCATTCAGATAGCCCAAAACACTATAATTGGAATTGTACTAAAGTCTATAATTGCAGTAGTCGAGAGGCTGAAATTCAGAGGTTGGGCCTGGTAGCTCAAGCCCTCCAAATAGGTTGCATTTGTCGTAACTACACCGCCTCAACTAATGACACTTGGTCTCATTTGACTAACAATGATACGTGGTCTGATATAATTTGTTCAGAACTCGGTATACCCTCTATGGGACACACTGAGTGGTTTAGTAGTGAAGGAACATGGACTACAGACTTACCTGTGGAAGGTCAATGACGCCAACATGCGTTGGGGCTGTTAACACTTTGCCCCCTCTGGAGAGAACAACACCTTGAACCAGCTTCTTGGGGACAAACCAAAAGGGAATCGAAAGACCCTTGGCAATACCCCAAGACAGGGACTGTTGTTGGATGGGCCCTGGAATCAATTTTCACACCTCAAGTCACAGCATTCCAGAATCAAAGGATGTTGTGTAACCTCACTGGACAGACTGAAGCACTGGCTAGTGCCACTCGTGTCAGGTTGGAAGAACTGAACATGCAACTACAGGCCACATCGAACATGGCATTACGGAATAGACTGACATTAGATTTGCTACTGTTGCATGAAAATGGAGTGTGTGGATACTTGAACTTGGCCAACAACACTTGCTGTATCCGTATACCAAAGGTATTAAAGAATTAAGGTCTTGTGTTACTTAATGAACAACTAGGCAGCATGAGGCATGTGGCAAAAGCGAGTAGAGACCTTAGGGAAAGTATGGAAGGCAGATGGCTGAACAAACTTTTGCATGGATTAGGATTCTCACTATCAGGATAGCTTGCTTCTTTATTGCCATCTACATTAACAGCAATCATTGTAATTATTGTTTTGTACATTATTAGCTTGCATCAAATCCATGCTAACCCAGGTGTTGATTCGTCAAGTGCGCATGGTGTCTGGGTGGACCAAATTAGAGCTGCGTCCAGGTGGAGAGGAAGAAAATTCGAACACAAGAGATACCCCCAAGACTGATTCTATACAAGCATGATTCAGATCTTGAATCAAGAAGTGACTATAGTCACAGGGTGGATAATGTGGAGAACAGTCAGACTTGTTAATGTCACTGATAAGCACCAGCCTTGAGCAAAGGGGAGTTGAGCAGCTTTCTCCTGCTTATCTCATACAAACTTCGTGGATGCAGTTCCGCGGGCTTGGTATAAGAGGTTGCCAAAGGTGGGAGTCTTGTGTTGGTGAGACGGTCCTGTTTTGGTGGCAGAACAGAATCTTGAAGGCCACGGTGCCTGGAGTGAAACCTTTTGCTTCATTATTTTTAAAATTAATATTAAAGTTAACATCCCTGAATATGATAATGAGCTTAATGAAGTACATGCTAAACATATATGACTATGGTACTCGGCTCTTCACCCAAATCATGCTAAACATCACCCCAGAGAGGGAAGAGACTAGGTTAGGATATAAAAGAGTGCTAGGATTTAGTGTAAAGTTAGTGTTAGGGGAAAAAAAAAAAGTTAGAGTGCAGAAAAAAGAAGAGCTGGTGGGGAGAAAAAGGAAAGAATTTGGAAACTTAGAAGAGGCAGTTGACGGGTTGTGCCTCCTCCACCAAGACAGGGATGCCTTCTTGGTAAGCTCTGCTCCTTTGGTGAGGAATACCCAGGATAGCATTTTGCTAGCGCTATTATCATATATTAGCGCTATTGCAGTAAGTGTATTTATTAACGGCAATTCCGAATCTATTATATGTCGCCATATTAAATACGTTCAGCTTTGCAAAACTGTCTCAGTGAAAGTCCTTGGCAGGGCTCTAAAACAGGCAAACGTTGAACTACAAATACTTTCAACTTTGTGAAACTGTTTCAGTGAAAGCTCTTAGCAGGGCTCTGAAACAGGCAAATGTTTGACTCTGATAAGTCCCCTTTAACACGACAGACCCTCAGCAACCCCACAACAGAAGGGTCCTCTGAGAGACCGGGCAAGGTAGACACCTCTCTAATTTCCTCCTTCTCCAAGACAGCTATGCCAAAAAGCCCTTTGGTACCCTTTTGGGTCCTTGAAATATTCTCTCCAGAGGTAGTCTATGCCAACAATGCACAGAGCTTCTGAGCTCGTCACAATGGGGTGCTTTTGCCACTCATTACCAGTTAGGCTCAGCTTCGGCCTCCAATACAGTTAATTGTTGGGATCCCCCTGTCATTCCAGAAATACAGATGGGTTCTGCCCCTTGGTAGCCTGATGGCTTTAGGGTACACTGCGCGCTGGTGTCCACTAGAACCTTATACTTCCGTGAGTCTGATGTGCCGGGCCATCGAATCCACACAGTCCAATAAACCCAATTGTCCCTTTCCTCCCCACGGCTGGAGACAAGGCCCCTCTAGTGCTGGTCATAGTATTCATTACTCTGGGGAACTGGAGCAGCAATTTTCCTAGAAGAACCCTCTTTTGTGATTGTGTTTCCTTGCAACTCACGTACCCGTGCCTCTGGGGTCGAGGTAGATTTCCTGTCCCATTTCCTCATGTCTTCCCCATGGTCATGCAGGTAAAACCACAGGGTGGCTCGTGGTCTGTACCCACTACATCCTCTCTCTTGAGCAGAGGGACTCTTATTCCTTATAGTTGAGATACTGGTTTGTACATGTGAGGAGGAAGATATATTCTTTTTGAGTTGGTGGACCTCCTGGGAAAGTTTCTCCATGATGTCATATGCTATGGAATATCCCTTTGGCCAGTTTGGGTCAGCTGTCCTGGCTCTGTCCCCTCCCAGCTTCTTGTGCATCCCCAGCCTTCTCGCTGTCAGGGCAGTATGAGAAGCTGAAAAGTCCCTGACTTAGTGTAAGCACTGCTCAGCAACATTTAAAACATCACTGTTTTATCAACATTATTCCCATCTTAAATCAGCACCATACCAGCTACTAGGAAGAAAATTAACTCTAGCCCAGACAAAACCAGGACAACACATCACTCTCACTTTCTATGAATGAGGTAGCATTTCATGTCAGAGGAGGAATTCTCTCTCTCTAACTGTCGCTCTCTCTGTAGAGCTAGCCCAGTAGCGGCCAACCCTTCTGCTGGCTACGGCAAGTTAAAAAGAAATATAATGTACATTTATTAATTCTAAATCCTATAAAAAGACCCTAGATAATTATTCTGTGAGTTGCACAAATCATGCTTGCGAGTCCTTGAAAGGCCACCAGTTTGGAAGATTTTTTTTTTTTAATTTGCTTATTAAATGAGGTCGTAAGTCTCACTTCTTACAAATGATATTGCCTTTATGTACCGATAAATATTCTGACTGTGAAATCAGTTGTAGAGATGCCTCAGGTGGACAATAATTTCAGGTGTGCCTACTTACGTGGCAATCTCATTCTTCCCCCTCCCCCATGACTTTTTTAAGCTCTTCAATAAATACATATTGAATCTTTCAGTGATGAGCTATCCATGTTTTGAATCTTTGAAAGCTTTCTATGAGTAAACATGCATGTTCACTGACAAATAAGATGGCATTCTCTATCAGCATAGCTTCAACTATTCCTTGTAAGATCGTGCATTGTTGTTTGTCTTTCTGTAGTTGCTCTATTTTTGTATTGTTGATTTATTTAGATAACTTGATGTGACTGTTTCACCAAAGCCAAAAAAAAAGGAGCCTCGCAAATGGAAATGCTTTCTATGTCTGGGTTTGGACTGTATGGTATTATAAAATAGTGGTATTATATGATTTATAATATAGTGGTATTATATGATTATATGATTATATATATTATATGGTATTATAAAATAGTGTATTATATGCTTTTCTAGAGCACTTCCGATATAGTTTCATCTAAAAGGAGCTATTTCATGCAGTCCAAGATGTGAAACAAATCATGGTGAGTGGCGACAATAAATAATCACTTCACTTCAAAAGTAAAAATCTTGTAAACTCTTTCAATAGTGGGAAAAGATCACCTGCCTGGTAGTGCTGACAATTTTCTTACAATCCTTAAAATCAACATGCTCTATTATAGCTTCCTGAGTAAAAAAGAAGCAATAACAAAAATCAACCCCGTAGCCTAAAAGCACCTCATTTGTAAGTGAACCGGTTAGTCAAATTACAAGAAGTAAAAAAGAAGAAAATGCTCAACATAGCACAAAAGCAGATGACCCAGATCTAGCTCTGCCATTGTGGAGAGGATACTGTGTAATCTTGGGCAAATCATTTTTTCCTCACTGCACTTGGTTTCTGTTCTACTTTTTATGTTTTTGGTAATCTCTCATTTAATCTTTGGACAAGGCCGCTGTGTCCCTCACTGCCAGGCCTAATGGGTCCCTCATGTCAGTCAAGATTTCTAGGTAGCATTATTGTAAATCAGATAAACTCCTAGTGCCATTAAACTTTGCTCAGAGTATATTTTTACTGGAGATTTGAACTGCCAGTAGTTAACTGGCAAGATATTGGCCTCCATTGGGGTACTTGCCACAAACTAACTGCAGTTTAATTGTGGATAATAATGGTTAGCTGATAATCACGATGGTAACTTCCCCAGATAATAATTTAGATTTCTTTTGCGGTAATTTACCCTCAGTGAGGGTTCTTAGCAATTCAGTGTGCATATGGATCAGTATGTAAATAGAGTGTCTGCTTGATTTTTAGCCTCATGGTATCATTTTCAAAGGTGCCAAAGTGTTTTTCTTTGGTGGTTTAGTCTGCCTTAATTTAGGCATTTCTCAATCTTGAACAAAGAGCATATCCACTGCTGGATGACCCTTTTTGCCTCTCTTTCTTACCCACAGAGTAAGAATTCAGTCTGCCCTGTCCATAAAAGAGAAATATAGTTCTTCCATACTTCATTTATTTATTTTGCACATAACTTTGAATATAGGGATTAGAGTAGCATGCATGGGCTTTGGCTGGAGCAGCTACCTGTAGCACTGCATCCCTGATTATCAGTGAAGCTTTTTCCCGTCTGCTCCTCCAAAATTTTGTTTTGAGATCGTGGCACTCACCATTAATGAAATTTTAATATAGAGGATCCAGCCACTTCTCATAACTTCCTTACCCTGAGTTCCTTATCCTGTCAAGGAACAGTAGTCTTAAACTGAAGAAAACAAGGAAACCTTGCAGAAAACAGGGAGGCTGGTAGCCCTGAGTTAGCAAAACCAAGGGAGTTAAGGGATGAAAGCTAAAAAACAAGAAGGAAGAAAATAGATGAAGGAAGATTCCAGACTGAACTATGGTAACCTTTTGCTCATTAAGGGTCATTAACATATGAAAAAAAAAAAACACCCATCAAAATGCTAATGTACAGAAATGTGGGATTTGTTGTCCAGACTCAATGGAGAGAAGTTAAAACAACCAATCAGAAGTAGCCAGAGTTTCACAAGTTAGCTGTGTATAAATAACAGTGACTCAAATCAGAGGTGTGTTTGTTTTGCGCAAAATCGCCAAGCACCTGATTCTGCAGAATTACATAATTAATTAATTAATTAAAAGACCTTCCTTTTTGTAGATTCCAACTCTGTGTGTGTATTGGGTTTATGTGGCAAGGTTTTGGTAGCAGGGGGGCTGTAAGGGTGGCCTCTGTGAGAAGAGTCCAGAAGCTGCCCCATGTCAGATAAGAGCCAGTTTCAGCTGGTTCCTAAAGGGACCTGCTGCTGGCCAGAGCCGAGCCAGTGAGCACCGCTAGTTGTGCCTCTGTGAGAGAGTATTTAAGAAAGGGAAAAAACTGCTGCACAAGAGCATCTGGGAGGGCGAGGAGTGAGAAACAGCCCTGCAGACACCAAGGTTAGTGAAGAAGGAGGGGGAGGAAGTGCTCCAGGTGCTGGAGCAGAAATTCCCCTGTGGCGTGTAGAAAGGAGCATGGTGGAGCGAGATGCCCCCCTGAAGCCCATGGTGTACCACGGTGGAGCAGATTTCCACTGTGCAGCCTGTGGAGGAGCCCAGGGTGGAGCAGGTGGATCTGGCCTGAAGGAGGCTGCGGCCTATGGAGAGCCCCTGCCAGATCAGACTCCAAGCCAGACCTGCAGACTGTGGAAAGGAGCCCACACAAGAGTAGGTGATCTGTCAGGAGATGCTGCCTGTGGGGAACCCATGTTGGAGCAGTCCATTCCTAACAGATGGACCCCGTGGTACAGACCCAAATTTGGAGCAGTTCTTGTAGAGCTGCTGTTTGTGGAAAGCTCACATAGGATCAGTTCAGGAAGGACTGCATCCCATGGGAGGGGCCCTATGCTGGAGCAGGGGAAGGGAGTGACTGTGACGGATAGGCAGAGACAAAGCGTTATGGACTGACAGCAGCCCCCATTCCCCGTTCCCCTGCACCACTTGGAGGGAAGATGTAGAAGAGGGTGGATGGTGGGGAAAGGCGTTTTTAGTTTGCTTTTAGTTTCTCACTGTTCTAGTCCACTAGTGATAGGTAATAAATTACATTAATCTCCCTATGCTGAGTCTGTTTTGCCCATGACGATAACTGTTGAGTGATCTCCCTGTCCTTATCTCAACCCTTGAGCCTTTTCCATCGTATTTTCTCCCCCTTTTCCTTTGAGGAGGGAGAGTGAGAGAGCAGCTGTGGTTGAGTTCAGCTGCACAGAAGGGTAATACCACCACAGAGAGCCATGAGATTAAGCAAGAATGATACAATCCTTCCTTTTCATAAACTTCATAGGCTATCTTCTTTAGTTGTTGATTCTTTTCTTCCAGTAGCTGGGAATTATCAGAGAGATTGAAACAACACATCCCTTTGAATTCTTCGCACCCACGATTGTGTCTTAATAGTAGGTAATCAATAGCTGCCTGATTCTTCAAAGTAGCTTCTTGAATTTGGGTCGTTTCAATTCCAATAGCTGTCAAAGCCTGTGAGGTATAGTTTATATCCTTCACCAGGACACAGGCAATACGTTTTAAGGTATGATAATTCGTGGCTACTCCCACTCCAGGGGTAAAACCTTTGTCAGCTTCATCTGGGTTGCTTGACATAATTTTCTAATCTGTTGCTTAATTATTTGATTAAATCTTTCTACTTTCCTACTAGACTGTGTTCTCCACAGAGTGTGTAAATCCCATCTAATCCGTAAAAATTTTGAAACTTCTCGAATAACTTCGGCTGCAAAATGGGGTCCCCTATCTGATGAGAATTCCTCAGGGACTCCAAATCTAGGTACTATTTCTTTTAATAATACTTTTACTACTTCCCTAGCTTTGTTGGTGCGACACAGGAAATCTTGCCAGCCTGAAAAGGTATGAACAATATCCAATAAATATTTAAATTGCTCACACTGGCAATTCTGAAAAATCAATTTGCCAATAGCTCCTGGGTACAAAGCCTCATTTTACCTCTCCTGGCTAAGGTCTTTTCTGAAGTTTGGGATTATTTCTTAAACAAACCTCACATCCCTGCATAATACCTTTAGCGATTTTTAACATATTAATGCCTATTGCATATGTCTTGACCATTTCTACTTAGAGCTTCAGCTCCCACATGTGTGGTACCATGCATTCTTTTCACGATCTCTCATTACTTGAGGGGTAACTATACATTGTCCACCTAGAGTTTACAACCACCCTTCAGAGGTCTTGGTACAATTTAAGAATTCAGCTAACTTATCTTCTTTTTCCATGTATTCAAGAACCTTGATATCAAAGGTTCTTTCCGGAACTAAGAATGCTACTTTTGTAAGTAAAACAGCTCTTTTCACAACTTCATCAGATTTTCTATTTCCTTTAATTATGTGAGTCTGTCAGGATTGATGTGCTCTGCTATGCATCACTGCTCTTTCTTTTGGTTTATTAACTGC
Source organism: Cygnus olor (assembly GCF_009769625.2). Taxonomy (NCBI): domain Eukaryota; kingdom Metazoa; phylum Chordata; class Aves; order Anseriformes; family Anatidae; genus Cygnus; species Cygnus olor. The sequence continues at coordinate 4,163,005 of NC_049199.1, forward strand.
TTCGAGCAACCTCAAAATCTCTTTGCTATACTTTATAGGAATCCCTTGTGATGATAACAACGCCCTCTCTTTCCAAATCGCACCATGTGCATGTATTACTCCAAATGCATACATTGAATCTGTATAAATGTTGGCTCGTTTTCCTTCTGACAGTTCTAAGGCTTGGATCAGTGCGATTAACTCAGCTTTTTATGTGGACATATTTGCTGGTAATGATACCACCTCTATTTCTTTTTCCAGGGTAACAACAGAATATCCAGCTTTTCATTCTCCTTTGGTAACAAAACTGCCTCCGTCAGTGAATAATTCCCAATCGATCTCGTAAGGGGGCATCTTTCATGTCGACATGGCTAGACATGACTGACAAATAAGATGGCATTCTCTATCAGCATAGCTTCAAAGCTTTAATCCCAAAAGCTTTCTTAGTTTTTTCTTAGTTTTGGGTAGGGGTAGCTCAACAATTCCCTGAATCCTGTCTGGATTTATTATTCGTTTTCCTTCAGACACTAGATGCCCTAAATACTCGACATCTCTTTCCACATATTGTAATTTATTTTTCAATATTCTCAAGCTCTGTTTTCCCAGAAAGTTGAATAGCTTGTTAGTGGCTTCCTTCACAACTGTTTTCTCCTGTCCTGACAATGAAAGATCATCCAAATATTGTAACAGTAACACCTCCTCTGGAGGTTGGAATTGCTCCAAAATCTGTTCTAGAACTTGCCCAAATAAATTTGGTGATTTAGTAAAACCCTGAGGTAAAACTGTCCATCTGTACTGTTGCTACCGTCCCTTTTCAGGGTCTTTCCACACGAAGGTGAATATATTTTTGCTCTCAGGGTCTGAGAGCACCCTGTTAATAACACTGTTATTTCAGTCTAACAACTTATCTTTCAAATGCCCAATTTCATCATCAAATCCTTTCCCACCAAGTTAGTCCCTGCCTCGGGTACATATAATAATTGCCCAGTGATCATCCTATCCCCTAGTCTCAGCTTGGTGTCTCCCAAAAGTAGCAGTTATCACAGTTCCACTGTTACCCCCTTCTATCCCCATCACTTTTAGGGTTTCATTAGTTTATTTAATCCCTGATACTTTACAGGCCAGTAATGACCTAGCTGCCCCAGTGTATTGGGTTTACGCAACAAGGTTCTGGTAGCAGGGGGCCTGCAGTGGTAGCCCCTGTGAGAAAAATCCAGAAGCTGCCCCATGTTAGATAAGGCCAGTTTCAGCCGGCTCCAAAGGGACCCACCGCTGCCCAGAGCTGAGCCATGAGCGACGCTATTTGTGCCTCTGTGACAGTGCACCCAAGAAAAAGAGAAAAAAATAAGGAAAAAACAACAACAACAACAACAAAACTGTTGTACAACAGCATCTGGGAGAGCGAGGAGTGAAAAACATCCCTGCAGACACCAAGGTCTGTGAAGAAGGAGGGGGAGGAGATGCTCTAGGTGCCAGAGCTGAAGTTCCCCCGTGGCCCACAGAGAGGCCCATGGTGGAGCAGGCTGACCCCCTCGCAGCCCATGGTGTACCACGGTGAAGCAGATCTCCATGCTGCAGCCCATGGAGAGGAGCCCATGCAGGAGCAGGTAATGGGGGGGTGTCCCCAGGGGGTCCCAAGCCGGACCAACCCGCTTCTGATGAATAGACCCCGCGGCACAGATCCACACCTGGAACAACACTCAAAGAGCTGCTGCCCGTGGAGAAACCCACACAGGACCAGCCCAGGAAGGTTGGCACCCTGACGGAGGGACCCCACACCAGAGCAGGGGAGAGAGTGACCGTGAAGGAGCGGTGGAAACGAAGCACCTGAATCGACCACAGTCTCCATTCCGAGCCCCCCCGTGCCACTCAGAGTAGGGAAGAAGTGGAAGAGGGTGGATGGGGGAAGGTGCCCCCAGCTTGTTTTTTTGTTTCTCACTGCTCCAGCCCATCAGCAATAGGTAATAAATTTTATTAATCTTCCTATGCTAAGTCTGTTTTGCCCGTAACAATAATTGTAGTGATCTCCCTGTCCTTATCTCAACCCTTGAGCCCTTTTTCATTTATCAGGGGCTCTCAATGGGACTAGCTTTCTGAGAAGCCCTGACTCCCCTATTCTGAATTTATAACAACAATCTCTTCTTCTTCCACTACGGATTCTCCTATTTGAAGTGGCCGGCCCAGCCATGCTTAAATCATCTTCTCAAAGCCTGTCCCTGCCAGGATTTAGGCTGCAACACAGGTAGCTTTCCTTGCCTGCCATTCCTTCATTTCTCTTCCTCTCCCTTCCATCCTGGGCCCGACTCCTGCTGAGAGTTTTCCTCCTCTATCTCCAACCCTCTGCCTCGCTACCTGGTACACTGTGAATACCATTAGTTTCGCTCTCTGCTTTTCCTTCTCAACTCCCCTCCTGACATACACCTTCTGGGCCTCCTGCAGGAGGGTCTCCAGTGACTGTTCACCCCATCCTCCCACCTTCTGGATCTTCTTCCATGTATCCAGCCAGGCTTTAGTCACAAAATGAACTTTCAAGAGCCCTTGCATTACTAGGTCCTCAGGAATCATCAACAAGTACTTTCTCAGTCTGACCTCAAGTCTCTCATATGATTTCTATGTTGTGGGCTGTTATTATCCCAGTTGGGGTCGGCAAGTGGATATTTCTGCTCTATAGGAATTACTCCCGGTCCCTGGGGGGGGGGGATTGGTTCTTTCCCATTCCTGCATAGCTGCCCACCTAATCATTCCCCACTCTTCTCCAGTGAATAACATACTCAAGATTGATATCATTTCCCCCCCCCAGGAATATCAATTAGGCCCTAGAAACTGATCTGACTGTTCTCCTAGTCCTATAGGTTCCTCAATTAAAGAGTTCCATTTCTTTCTGAAAACTCCTAACTTCCCCACCGGTAGGGGGGGGCAGTCCACATAACATATTTGTTCTTGTCCCACTGGGACCTCCCTAAGAGGATACACAGTTAGTGTTAGTACTGTTAGTATCAGGGAAGGCAAAATTCTCAGTATCTCTTCTACCTTGTTCTAACTCTTGCCAGAGCCTAGAGTGCACTCCTTCTCTAGGGACAGTGTTAATTCAGTCCCTGACTCCCTTCCTGGAGTGGCTGCTGCTGCCACCGATGCAATATTAAGATTAGAGGGAAGGGGTAAATTATCCAAGGGTTCCCATCGACCCATCCTTCCCTCTGACTCTTCTTTCTCCTGGTCCCGACCCTTTTTCAATAAAAACTGACTTACCCCCTGCACCCAGCAAGCAGCATAACTCCTCCAAAAAAGGAGTCTTATTGTTTACATATAAATTTAAAGCCCGAATATTCATCAGACCGGAATTTTGGTCAAAATACTGCTGTTTTCTTAATTGGTTCCTTTGTCCAGATTAAAACGCAGTATTTAATCATTTTCTTTTTATCATTTCCCCTAATTTGGGGATTATTTTTCCAATTTCTTATCATTCTTCAGGAAGAACTGTCGGTAGGCACTCCCCCAGGGATATCTCCCTGTCCCCTGGAACCCTTATTTCCCATTTTTCCTAGTCCTTGTCAGTGTGCTGCTACAGAATTTTTTCCTCCTGCAGGGTACCACACACTAACGTTCCAGTTCTAGAAAATGGGGGTGTACTGCCAAGCATTTTACCGTGCAAGGGGGTACCGTACTCCAGACTTCCCCAAGACTCTTCCTTTCTCACTTTTAACTTTCACTTCATACATCTCCAGCTACACCCATCACAGAGCTATGGAATCGGGGATCGGGACTCCACACTCGCTTCGTACAAAAGTACATCCCCATCACACTTCACACAAGAGTCTTACACAACCACCAAGGCAATACTTAATATTTCTTACCTCGGTCTGTGCACAGAGTTACCAGGTCAGTTCTCGAAACCGGAGTGCCTACCTTCCTTTCTTCCCTAATTCTTCACCGATCCTGCCTTCTTCACCAGTCTCGGTTCCTTTGTCAGCTCTCTGCAGAACCACCATCACCAAGGCACAGGACTGCTGAAATCAGTGGGGCATGCCGTCCTGCTGCGGTGGTAATGGGGCTCCCCAGAAGGTTACTGGATCCCGGATGAGCTCCCAGTTTGTGAGAAACAATCTGTAGCCAATAACACAGGTTCAGGCAAGGATCTCAGTGAAGTAGCATTTTTATTCGCGATTGCAATGGTGGACGTCCTGCAAGCAGGAGTGCACAGCAAAGTATATCATAACCTTATATTCCCTGTTACCTGACGCTTGATTCCTCCCCTGTTTCCTCATAAGCTGAGTACTACAGGTTCACAAACTACTCGACCCTTATTATTATACCATATATGTACAATTTTATTTGACCAACCGTTAATTTCTCCTTTTCCTTTTTTTTTCCTTCTTATCTCATGGCTAGAAGGCCCGTGATTTTTGTTTTTACTGATTTCGCACTGCTCGTCCTGTTTTTCTTAGCTATCCTCCTTATTTTGGGACAGTGAGACCTTTTCCGTATCTGCTTAACATACTCCCCACTGCTATGCCTCTGTTATGCCTGCAGAATCACTTTTGAATATGCAAGGTTAGTGGAATTTTACACTGCAAAAACACCTTCTATTGCAGAAACACAACTTTGTTTCTCACACTATCACTACATGCCCTGACAAAGAGGCCCTCCCCCTCTTTCCTGTAAGCCCCCTTAAAGTACTGGAAGGCCACTATAATGTCTCCCAAGAGCCTTTTCTTCTGCAGGCTGAACAACTCCAGCTCCCTCAGCCTGTCTTCATAGCAGAGGTGTTCCAGCCCTTTGATCATCCTCGTGGCCCTCCTCTGGACTCATTCTAATAGGTACATATCCTTCTTATATTGGGGGCCCCAAAGCTGAACACAGTACTCACGAGAGCAGAGTAGAGAGGGAGAATCTCCTCCCTTGACCTGCTGGTCATGCTTCTTTTGATGCAACCAAGGATACGGCTGGCTTTCTTGGCTGCGAGTGCCCATTACCTGCTCTTGTCGAGCTTCTCATCAACCAGCACTCCCAAGTCCTTCTCCTCAGAGCTGCTCTCAATCCATTCTCCACCTAGTCTGTATTTGTGCTTGGATTGCCCTGAGCCAGGTGTAGGACCTTACGCATGACCTTCATGAGGTTTGCACAGGCCCACTTCTCAAGCCTGTCAAGGTCCCTCTGGATGGCATCCCTTCCCTCCAGCGTGTCGACCGCACCACACAGCTTGGTGTCATCAGCAAACTTGCTGAGGTTGCACTCAATCCCACCATCCACGTCACCGACAAATATGTTAAACAGCACTGGTCCCAATACCAAGCCCTGAGGGACACCACTCATCACTGTTCTCTACCTGGACATTGAGCCGTTGACTGCAACTTTTTGAGTGCGACGATCCAGCCAATTCCTTAGCCACTGAGTGATCCATCTATCAATTTAGAGACAAGGATATTGTGTGAGAAAGCGTTGCATGCTTTGCACAAGTCCAGGTAGATGACAGCAGTTGCTTTTCCCTTATCTACCAATAATCCCATCATAGAAGGGATTACCTGTAATCCCATCATAGAAGGCCACCAGATTTGTCGATTTGTTCCTGTAAACATAATTAATCAGAAAAAACACTCAACATGTTGTAAGACAAGAAAAACTGAAGCAACAGAGTAGCTCCAACCACATGCCAGTGTAGACATTTATCTTCCCTAATTATGTTGTGTACTAAAGTTTAGTACATAGTTTAATATTTTTATGGTTAAATATGAGAAATGTACACTGTAGAAAAATACCAGCTAAAAACAAGAGCCCACACACACTTTGTTTAAATTTAATTTGTCAGATAGATGTTATCTATGTACAATCAGTGTGCATTGTAACAATTCTATTAATAAAGTCATTCAAATCTTCTAAAATATTATCTGGCTGCATAGCACATTTGCCATTATTGCCCATTTTAAGAAGGAAAACAAATGGATGTACAATAAATTTTGGCTAATTTTGATTCTTAAGTGTTCAGATATTGAACACTCCTTTAAAACTAACGGACCGGAAAAAAAACTTTCCGGAACACAATTTAATTCAATATTTCTCATCATTTCATTACAACAAATCACGATATTGACAGTTTAATAGAAACAAACAAAAAAAAAAACATGTATCTGAATTATCAAATAAAAAAGGGGCACAAATGGAATAAAAATGTTCCCTTTCCCCATTTCTACATTCTGAACAGTGGTTTCATCAAGATATTTTATTAAAAAGAATTAGCACACTGACTTTTTTTTCATACTTGTGACAAGAAGGCCTGAGCTGGTGGGGAAAGGAACAAGAGAAAAAAAAAAGTTAATTAATTTGCAGTAATTTGCAGTGATTTATTTTTATTTATGTTGGTTTTTTTTTTGTAAAAAGGCATTATTACAACTGATCACAAACAGAAGAAATCCTGGCTATGTTACAGTTATAGATAAAGAATTTAAATATTCAAGCTTGTTATGAAAAGCGGCAAGGTGGTTGCAGTGTACAATGTAAACATACAGTTTTGGAAAGTGAGAATTCTTTACTAAGAAAACAAAGCAAACTCCTCATTCCTTCTTGAAACATGATCGTATGGCAGTGTTTAAAAATTAATTTATAAACAATTTAAACTGTGTTCAGCCTAAAAACAGTTTTATAAGATCCAGTCTTGATGGGATAGTGTTGAGGTCCCTGTAAAAAAAAAAAAAAAAAAGAGAGAGAGAAAAAGTGCCACAACATTTGCAGCACTGTGCAGCATAAACTTTAAATACAAAAATATTTTTCTTTTGTTGGGATAATAGACCTTGCATCCTGGGAAGAAGTAACAATGCTGCTACTGATAGAATATCCAGTCTTTCAAGTCACATAAGGCAATTACTGTGTTAGCTTACTGTATATGGCTAAAAGAAGGTCCAGAAAATGTCAGTCTTTGTTATGTTTTTCGGCTACTCCATGTATGTTCAGGTGTATTTTTGTGATCTGATGAGCGTTCAAATGGAGATCTTGAACCATAAGGAGACCTCTGATCTAATGGTGACCTTGAGCCACTACCAGAAGCTCTGTGGTCCATTTGCCAGTCTGAGTGGTACCTATAATCTCTGGAAGATTTATGATGGCTGTACTCTGAAATTGAACAGTGATCTGAATGCATCCTGTGGTCTGAATGGGAACGGTGATCTGAATGAGGCCTACTATCTTTTAAACTTCCTTCCAGGTTTGACCTGTGATCTCTGCTCCTGTGGTCATCCAGCTTCCTATGTTTACTATCACTATAGTATCTGAAACAAACAAACAAACAAAACACCCTTATATTAGTATTACTGAACACACAGTAAGAACTACAATTATGTCAATTCAACAGAAGTGCATTAGAGAAATTTCTTTGCAATTCTGTATTAATCAAAAACAAAACAAAAAAAAACCACTGTTGCTTACTACAAGCAAGCTACAGGAAGGGAATTCTTAAGAGACTTTACAATTGCTGAAGCAACTTACCTGCTGTCTTGTTTGTAGTGATCCCACTCTCTATGATCTTTTCCATTGCTGAAGGCTGAATAGGGCCTTTTCCTAGAGTCAGTTTTCTTACAAGCATCTCCCTGATGCCTGTCCTTATGATGATCACGGTATTGTGACAAATGTCTATCAGAAGAATAACTGTCCCTGCTACTGTCATCATGGTTTGTATTCTCTTTCATTAATTCGACATCTGTTTAATAAAGTAGACAAAGGTTATAAGCCTTAAAGGCTAAAGCCCAGCACAAGCTCAACCTGGCCACTATGGTTAAGGATAACAAAAAATGTTATTACAAATACATTAACAATAAGAGGAGAATCTCCATCCTTTACTGGATGCAGGGGAAAACATGACTACAAAGGATAAGGAAAAGGCTGAGCTTCTTTACATCTGTCTTTACTAGTCTGACCACTTATCCCCAGGGTACTCAGCCTCCCAACCTGGAAGTCTGGGACAGGGAGCAGAAGAAACCCCCCACAACTCAGGTGAAAACAGTTAGAGACCTGCTGCTCCACCTGGACTGTCACAAGTCCATGGGGCCAGATGGGATCCACCTGAGGGTGCTGAGGGAGCTGGCGGATATGATTGCTGGGCTGCTTTCCATCATCTATCAGGAGTTGTGGTCATCCAGAGAGGTCCCAGATGACTGGACACTTGCTAATGTGACACACATCTATAAGAATGGTCCATAAGGAGGACCCAGGGAACTACAGGCCTGTCAGCCTGACCTCAGTGCCAGGAAAGGTGATGGAGCAGGTCATCTTGAATGCAATCACACAGCATATGTGGGACAACCAGGGGATCAGGCCCAGTCAGCATGGGTTCATGAAAGGCAAGTCCTGCCTGACCAACCTCATCTCCTTCTATGACCAGGTGACCCACCTGGTGGATGAGGGAAAGGCTGTTGATGTAGTCTACCTAGACTTTAGCAAAGCCTTTGACACAGTCTCCCGCAGTATTCTCCTGGAGAAGCTGGAGGTCCATGGCTTGGACAGGTACACTTTTTGCTGGGTTAAAAACTGGCTGGACGGCCAGGCCCAGAGAGTAGTGGTGAATGGAGTGAAATCCAGCTGGCGACCAGTCACGAGTGGTGTTCCCCTGGGGTCGGTGTTGGGGCCCATCCTCTTGAATATCTTTATTGATGATTTGGATATGGGAATTGAGTGCACCCTCAGGAAGTTTGCAGATGACACCAAGTTGGGGGGGAAGTGTCGATCTGCCGGAGGGTAGGAAGGCCCTGCAGAGGGACCTGGACAGGTTGGATCGAAGGGCAGAGGCCAATGGGATGAGGTTCAACATGGCTAAGTGCCGGGTCCTGCACTTTCGCCACAACAACCCCATGCAGTGCTACAGGCTTGGGGCAGAGTGGCTGGAAAGCTGTGCAGAGGAAAAGGATCTGGGGGTGTTGGTCGATGCTCGCCTGAACATGAGCCAGCAGTGTGCCCAGGTGGCCAAGAAGGCCAACAGCATTTTGGCTAGTATCAGGAATAGTGTAGCCAGCAGGACCAGGGAGGGGATCATCCCCCTGTACTCAGCTCTGGTGAGTCCGCACCTTGAGTACTGTGTTCAGTTTTGGGCCCCTCACTTCAAGAAAGACATCGAGGCCCTGGAGCATGTCCAGAGAAGGGCTTTGAAGCTGGTGAAGGGCCTGGAACACAAGTCCTATGATGAGTGGCTGAGGGAACTGGGGTTGTTTGGTCTGGAGAAGAGGAGGCTCAGGGGAGACCTTATTGCTCTCTACAAGTACCTGAAAGGAAGTTGTGGGGAGCTGGGGGTCGGCCTCTTCTTCCAGATAACTAGCGATAGGATTAGAGGGAATGGCCTCAAGTTGCACCAGGGAAGTTTCAGGTTGGAAATTAGGAGACATTTCTTCTCAGAAAGTGTAGTCAGGCATTGGAACGGGTTGCCCAGGGAGGTGGTGGAGTCACCGTCCCTGGGGGTGTTTAAGGAAGGGTTGGACGTGGTGCTTAGGGACATGGTCTACTGGGTGATAGTGGTGGTAGGGTGATGGTTGGACCAGATGATCTTGGAGGTCTTTTCCAACCTTAATGATTCTATGATTCTATAAGGAAGTCTTATACACTGTACATTTTTTCTTCACCTAATTCAAACAGCACTTCTGTCAGATTTAAAGCAATATGAAAATGACATTATCATTTGACAGAAACAAGATCTAAACAGTTTAAAGACAAATGCACTAATGTGAGTGAACTGAGAGAGACCTCAGAAGTAAATAGAAGGCACGCAAGCTAGGAATATGTAAGGCTGAGAAGCTAAGCTTTTCAGCCTTATAAACTGAATGGAGAGGATGAGTGTGGTCCAAATGAGAGGTGAGTATAGACCATATGCCTTCAACAGTGCACTTTTAGACAGAATGGTTGGAAGTTCCTCTCTAAGGAGAGATAGCCGAAGCATGAACATCAGTTTTAAAGGTACAACTTATTAATGAAAGATTTTTAATGGTATTCCTAAAACACATTATGCTCATTTTAAACCAATGATAACATACTCAAGGTTTTACATTACATGATATAAAAATAAGTATTAAAAGAAGGTAAGTGTGGGAGCACAGAAAAACTGATTTTGCCAACAATAAAAGACATCCCATATTTCCTGAAGCCATGGTGACATTACAACTGCTACAAATATGCACAGAGCCTCCAAGAAGTTTACAAGTTTTGAGTAGGCCTCTCTCCCTTGCCAAAATTAAATACAAATATTTGCTTTTTATTTATTTTAAAAGAACGGCCAAATAACTTGCTACTAAAATCAGTAAGTACCAGGTTCAGTCTCTGCTCAGTTGAATTTCATCAGCAAACTAGTGAAGTTATGCCAAGTCAGCCTATCCCTATTATATCCAGCAATATGGGAGTTCTAGGAGACATTTTTAAAACTTATTTCATTTTACATCCCATATTTAAGGTACATAGCACAAGAATATACTTAAGATTTCTTACCTGGATTTCTAATTACTTGTGTATTCACATTGCTGCTAATGTTCTGATCATTATGTTGCTGAAAGAGACAAGTACAGAAACTGTAATTGATAAATCCCAAAGTTGCATCTGAATTCTTCAGAAAATATCCTAACAAAATAGACTAGTTTACAATTAACAGAAAAATACACTTCAAGTTAATCATCTTGTTATTGTTCCTTTGTTGTGGTTTAACCCAGCCAGCAGTTAAGCACCACACAGCCATTCGCTCAACCTCCCCCCGCAGTGGGATGGGGGAGAGAATCGGAAAAAAGTAAAAGCTTGTGGGTTGAAATAAAGACAGTTTATTAGGACAGAAAAGAAAGGAAAATAATAATAATGATGATAATAGTATTACTACTACTAATGTGTACAAAATAAGAGATGTACAATGCAGTTGCTCACCACCCACGGACCAGTGCCCAGCCAGACCCTGAGCAGCAGTTCCCCCCCACCCTGGTCAGCCACCCCATATTAATTGTTCAGCATGACATCATATGGTATGGAATATCCCTTTGGCCAGTTTGGGTCAGCTGTCCTGGGTCTGTCCCCTCCCAGCTCCTGTTGCACCCCCAGCTTCCTCGCTGGCAGGACAGAGCGAGAAGCTGAAAAGTCCTTGGCTTGGTGTAAGCACTGCTCTGCAACAATTAAAACATCAGTGTGTTATCAACATTATTCTCATCCTAAATCCCAAACACAGCACCCTGCCAGCTACTAGGAGGAAAATTAACTCTATCCTAGCTGAAATCAGGACATCCTGATAATCTATTAAATTGATAATCTAAAAAAAAGTTATAATAATTAGAATACATATTTGTATAGAGAGAGTTTTAAAGTATTACCTGAGATTCTTGGCGTTTTTTGATTGCATGTTTATACAGCTTGTGCAGCTTTCTGGCATCAAATTCTGTAAACTTGGAGACAAAAATCCACAAGTTTCTGAGGAGAAAGAAAGAGAGGTTATAATTCTTCCATATATTAGTTTTTCTTGTACCATACAAGAGAACATGGACTTATATTATTTCAACAGTACTTCAGTAAACTGAAATAATTGTGAAGTCCATTACAGAGAATATTACCTAGCTGCACAGCAAACATTACTTAGTTGTATTTCAAACATTTGAAAAATGAATTCCTTTAATAATTTATCATTTTGTAATATTTATCACAACAACTTCAAAATGCAGTGTGCATGAAAAGTAGTATTAATGACAATTCTGTTAACAGAATGATTTGTGCAATTGCCTAAAAATTGCCTAATTTTCTATTTCTTGTGAAAGCCTTCTGAAATATGTCAGAAAACCTGAGTATTTACTACCCAGTAATGATTCTTCCAAACTTGAAATCTCTTATAGAGTAAGACATTTGACCTACATGCCTTATTTCCTACAAATATCAAACAGGATTTTTTCTGAGTACACCTCTGAGTACATTTCAATAAATGTTTTTAGAAAGTCATAGTTTATGTTATTACATTTTAAACTATATATATTTTTAAAAAGAAATGATTCTGCAGTTCAAAATCATTAAAACTTCAACACACAAATTTAATAAAGTCCTATTTTTAGCATGAATATAAAACCCTCAAAGTTGAAAAAAAGGTTTTTTTAATGATAAGAACTCTTTTATCTAAGCATTAAATACACTCTAAATACAGTTATTTTGTTTGATTTTTGTTTGAAGAAATAAGATGACTCCACTACTGGACAAAATGCATTGCTATGCAAGTATGAAACTGTGAATCCATTAAAAGCTGGGGCCATTTACATTCATCTTTTTTATAAGTATTTATTTAAAACAGCAAAAAAATACAAGAAAGAAATAAATGAGAAATAATTAAAAAAATATTCGGCTTAATAGAAGCTATTATGGATTTTCCTTTTTCCAAGAAAAATCATGTAGAATAACTTACTTTCTCCATTGTTTAATTTGTTCAGGATTTGGGTACTCCTTTAGACATTCAGTAATATGGTCCCCAATTTTGATTAGGCACTGTCTAGTATGTTCTAGCTGTTCCCTTTCAGAAAGGCCTTTCTCTGGTCGATCCAGTTGTTTCAATGCTGCTTTGACAGGCCTCATTCTTTCTTTGCACTGTAAAATGGAAAAAAAGAAATACATTAATTCAAATGGGAAAAAAAATCTACATGACCCACCCTTACTGTGCTATTTATACAGGCAAAGACAGTACTGATCTAAGCCAAATGAAAAAGACTTCACTCACAGCTCATTACATTTAGTTTTACAAGAGGTTTAATTTGGAAAAAGAAGTATTTGAAACCAAGTAGAAAATTTATTCCTATATGAAAGCATTAGATTATATGCAACACAGATATTAAATAAAACACTAATTTAATATAAAAAAAATCAGAGGGAAAAGAATTATTATAACGCAGTTTTAAAATCATGGGTTTAACAGCACGAGTATATAGGACGACTTATTTTACTTTTTAGGACCTTGAAAGCTATACAAACTCAGTGTCAAGATTCAGTATATTTCAAGTAGATACTTTCTGCAACAATTAAACTTGGCATTCAGCAGAAGATCAACATTCCTTCTCTGAGCAGTTTATAAGCCCGAGTTCTATGCAGATATTAAGAGAAACTAACCTATCTAGGATAAAGCTACTTTAGGTATGCCTAAATTAGCAACAGTGTACAACACAGATGTACCCATATATACATTTAATATGTGTGTTCCTGAATTTTCACACTAATTCAAATGTATTGATAATAGATGGAGATAAACCAGTAAGCATGTTTTAAATTAAAGACACTTGTTTGGAAATACCATCCAATCACAACAGCAAAGTAGACAGATGAAATGCATATTCTACCTGTCACGTGGCAGAGAAGTCAAATGAGTTGGCTTCAACAACCCTCATCGGTATATTTCCATTTGAAAAGGTAAACATACTAATTAGACTGCATCTGACTATGGCTTAATGATGAATATACATTCCAGAAGAGAGGGCCTGTCCAAAAATGTTCTATACACAAACACAAATTAGAATTGCTCCCACTATGGAAAAGAGGCAAGTCTGTATATCATAGAAACATACATTCAAAGAATGGGTTGGGTTGGAAGGGACCTTAAAGATCATCTAGTTCCAACCCCCTGCCATGGGCAGGGACACCTTCCACTAGACCAGGTTAATCAAAGCCCCATCCAACCTGTCCTTAAACACTTCCAGGGATGGGGCATCCACAACTTCTCTGGGAAACCCGTTCCAGTGCTTCACCACGCTCACAGTAAAGAATTTCTTCCTAATATCTAATCTAAATCTACCCTCTTTTATTTTAAAGCCATTACTCCTTGCCCTATCTCTACACTCCCTGATAAAGAGTCCCTCTCCAGCTTTCCTGTAGGCCCCCTTTAGGTATTGTAATGTTGTTATAAGGTTTCCCTGGAGCCTTCTCTTCTCCAGGATGAACAACCCCAGCTCTCTCAGCCTGTCTTCATAGGAGAGGTGCTCCAGCCCCTTGATCATCTTCGTGGCCCTCTTCTGGACTCATTCTAATACTTCCGTGTCCTTCTTGTGCTGAGGGCCCCAGAGCTGAACACAGTACTCCTTCCTCACTGCCCTCAGGATCCTAAACTGCACCATTTCATGGTCACTGCAGCCAAGGCTGTCCTTGAATTTCACATTCCCCACCAGCCCCTCCTTGTTGGTGAGAATGAGATCCAGCATAGCACCTCTCCTTGTTGGCTCCTCTATCACTTAGAGAAGGAAGTTATCATCAATGCATTCCAGGAACCTCCTGGATCCCGAATCAAAACTGAGGGCTTTTGAAGAACATCTCCGCTCCCCTATCGACATCAAGGGATAATTCAGAAATCAGTGAAGCTGTTGTTCCATTGCCAGTTCATGCCATTAATTTATTAAACAGCTACATTATATATTGCACTAACCACAGCTTAAAGCAACCTTTTAAAGACAGTTTACAGAATGCATTGCTTAAGTTAATGTAGAGATGATCAGAGAAGCATAACTATACATGGGAATCAAGTGATTTTCAGTCACCTAGCCACATATAAGATATCCTGGAAATCATGGACAATTTGCTTATAATGTTTAGATTAAAAAACAACAACAACAAAACAAACAAAAATCAATCCCCCAAACCCACATACTGGTCAGTTACCATACTGATGAGAAAACAAGATAATTTGCCTCTCACAGTTAACATTACAGTAGATCCAGTAGACCCATCTGGCAGTAGCAGACAACTGTTGAAAACTGAATGATAGAAGTTCCACAGCAGAAAATTAGCTGCTCAGAATAACTCCTTGGCACCTTTCCAAAGGTCCCAATCAACCTATAAAATTGTACAGATTGAGTTTACCTAACTTTTTTTCTTCCAATATTGATCCTGTTGTGGTCAAAAGTAGTGATTTAATTGTTTTTATTTTATTTTATTTTATTTTAATTTTGTATCAGAGAGATCACTGGCAAGATATTTCTAAGGACTTTTGGATTTGTTCCTTCCTGTGTCTAACATGGGAAGTCTGTAATACTTCAAGATCAACTTTGAAACTTAATTTTTCTCATTCGCTTACAAAGAACAAAGGGGTATTTGATAAGGTCAGTCCAGTGGCTACAACAACTGTGTTAAAACTCATTTGTTTCTGTCCTTTAAGAAGGACACGAGTTATTCTTGATTATGGATCTTCATAGTCTGTATTTTATAACTATTCAGTGCACAGACCAATGGACAAATATTCTTCACTATACCACATAAATACAATAAAACAAAACTGCTGGCCCGAAAACAAAACTGATTTTAGTATCGTATAGATAATCCTTCATTGTTCTGAGATTTTACTGACAATAGATATCTTTGTTATAATGCCTAATTAGCAGAATCAAGAACATCCAAAATTGTGTTCATTTAGAATATCAAGTGTAAACACTAAGTTATCAACAAGGGACTTACCACACTGAATGTCTTCTGATCCAGTTCTTCAGATTCTTCAGATATAGGAACTGGTTCACTAGTTGCAGTAATATGAACTGGAATATCCAACAATGGAACTTTTTTATTTTTTTCTTTATTTTCAGATTTGATTTCATTTACCTAAGAATAAATATGAAAATGTATCTGATCAGCAAACCTTATTTTTGGACTGGAATTATACTGTAATTAGGCAATCACCATAATTACTGCATTCTCTTCAGTAATAGCAAGAAAAATATATTCTGACATTCAATTATGGTACATTTTATTTTCTCTCTCTGAGGGATGGAGAATGAGAATGGAAAAGTTTGGAAATGGAAAGAGTTTCTTATATTACTTGCATTCACGGTCCCATTAAGCTATGCATCTTTAAAGGGGCAATTTCCCATTTCATTTGCCTGTCTTTGTAGTTGTAAGTGGTAAAAATAAAACTTCAAATGACGCAAAAGATTTCAATGTAATGACAACTGTAAAGTGATCCAAAATACCTTTTCAACTCAAAATCATTCACAAAAGCTGGTGGCCTTTTCTAGTGCTATATAAGAAAAGTAAACCTAGTTACCTTCTCTTCCTTTACTTCTTTTTCTTTCTGTGTGGATTCCTTTACTTTGTTTTCTCTCTTTTCTTTAATATATTTAAATTCTTTCTTATCCTCCTTTTCTTTTTTCTCCCTTTTCAAATCCCTCTTAATTTCCTTTTCTTTTGTCTCTCTTTTTTCTTCAGCTTCCTTTTTTATACCAATATCTGGCTCATGCTTTTCTTCATTTTCTTTTTCTGCTTTTACTTTTTTATGCGGATGTTTCACTGAAACAATCTCATCCTGCAATACACAAGCATATATATCATATCAAACTGAGTTCTTAGCTATACAAGTTTTGTAACCATCAAATAAAAATTTACTTTTTAGTGTGTGTGTGATTTCTTAGGTTTATTACCTATCAACTAGAGCTGGATACAGTTGCAAAGAAAAATGAGGACTACTCACTCATTTCCTTGATGCGACACAAAACAAGTATTGATTAGGCAGTGGTAATGGGGGGTGAGAGATTAAGCCCATTTAACTTTCATATCCCCAAAGAAATCTGCCCCTGTAAAAGGTAGTTAAGCTTTAAAGAGCTAAAATCAATAAGGAAGTAGGCATCAGAAAACAGCTGATTTTTGAGGGCACTCAAGTGATGGTGAGGATAAAAGACCTCTGTTTTGTTTAGCTTTCTTCTAGTAACTTTTTTACTGACCACAAATTAAACATTCACAGTCACAGGAAAAGGGAATGGAGTTCCAACTTCCTCTTTTCCAGAGGTGTTCTGAAGAATCTGGCATTCTTTTATCTACCTTCAAAGTCACAAAATTAGGTGAGCAACATGGCCAGCCCCTAGACTTCATCATCTCTAGGGAACCTGCTTTGGCAGGGGGGTTGGACACGATGATCTCTTGAGGTCCCTTCCAACCCCTACAATTCTGTGATTCTGTGATCTGTTTTGTCCCCCGTCCCCCCAGTGATTTCTGCTGTGTGATAAATTTAAATAAGTGACCCAACAAAAACAGAGGCCTAAAGGAATTCATTGGAAGTAATAAAAATATAAGAAAGTTAAGTAGTCTATTAGAATAATGAAACCCTTGACATATACAGGAACATTCACTTGTATGTATCAAAACATCATTTATTCATGCTGTGCTTTCTAATCAAGCTTGATTTTTTTTCCTGAGCCCGAAAAAAGTCGCTACCTGAAGAATCATTATCAGTAGTAATAATGGATTAGTCAGAAACATTGGAGTATTTATGATGATTGAGTTTTCATGTTACATTAAAATTACATTTCTAGCAGATACAATGCTCAAGTGTTTAAAGAGCATTGAAATTGCATGATGTCACTTATAATTGGGCTACAACATTCTTTTAGGACATAATAATTTGGACAACTAATCATAAATGCCTCAGCTACAGGCTTATCATTAAATTAAAATAGATACAGTCTTCCATGTGATTATATTGATGCAATGTTATCTGCCACAGAAGGAGAATGCCACTCAAGTGTTTCAATTTTATTAAGTCAAACAGCAGATCAAATTGAAAGTGTTGCTAATAAACAACTGAATAACCCATCTTTACCATATAAAAGATGTTTACCTCATTATCTTCATTATCTTCATCAGATTTTTCTGAGGGTGCTGACAAGGAGTCACTTTTTATTTCTTCTTTTATTTTTGCAGCCTTTGTTGCTTTACTCTTCTTACTTCTTGTTTTCCTCCTCTTTGAATTGCCCTGAATGCAAATCAGTACCTTTATTATGTGAACTGACAAGTATCTGCACCATAGTTGCAGAAAAAAATTGTTTTTATGTTAAATAAAACATTAATTTTATTTGTTAACACTAACGACTAACACTGTTCGCAGGACTGGAGACTGAACCTAGTGCAACAGTAGATTATATATACAAATAAGAAACAATAAAACAATATTAAACTTGCAATTCATTCCTCAAGTTAGTCTCATATAATGTGATTAGCAATATGGAGAAAATTGCACAAAGAGTAGAACTAAGGAAAAAGAAGGATCTATTGATATGCCCATAAGCATAATATGTTATCTCGCTACTGAATGTCAAGCTTTACTTACTGCACCAGCAAGTCTCTGTGCTTCCTTTCTTGCAAGGTCTTTATTCAGTAATTTAATGAGGTAGTCTGCACGGGTCTGTAACTGCTTGGCCTGGGGTTTCTTGTCTGGATCATCAGGTAAAATCTGAAGAGAGCAATGGTAGTATCAACTATAAGTACACATTATCAAATTTGGAAGCTGCATTAAAAAAAAAGGTAGAAAACCAATTCACTCCAACTATACCTGGCAAGCATAACAGCACACTTGAAGGAATGTATAATTTCTTGAATGTTATATATTTTCCGCAAACACACAAGTAATGTAGAGTCTTGGAAATGGCCTCACAAAATTTACAGTAAACTCAAAAAACTAGCCTCAAATTTCTGTTTCCAATTTCATAGTTTATCTAAGAAATTCAGAGCTCCTGTACCACTGTCATCCACAGATCTAGTTCTGACTTGTGCTTCTTCTAAATGCAGAACTCATTACCACAGAATATTTCAGAAGTCAAAAATATAAATGAGTGATTTCATAAAACAGGCAAAATTATGGAAGGCAGGGGTAGGATATCATTAAACAGATTTGGATACAATCCTGACCTCTCAAATCCCAAAGCTACAGGTTGTTGACAATGTCACTGAGTTTGCTTCACTTCAGTCTTTCCCTAAATATCTGTTTCTCACTACTTCTAGGCAGACACTGCGCTACTACTTGTCTAATGAACACAGCTATTCTCATGTTGTGAATGAGAGGCAGTTTCAAGCAAAGAAACTGTGGATGGGAAAGAAAGGAGGGGTGAGAAAATCAAACCAAAACCCCAAAACAGCCTTCCCTCCAAAAGATCAAGAATAAAATTAACATAACTAGAGCATCTAAAATAGGGAAACAACAGATGGAAGAGAGAAAATTCAAGTGACAGAGATCCAAATACACAAAAATAACGTAACAGACTATAAGAAGGTATAATTCAAATGAATACACAAGATCTTGAATTCTAATAAATGTACAACAAGAATACAAAGGAGTACAACTGTCCTAACATCTGTGCAATTTCAGCGATCATAAAATAAGCTCTTTCAGTAACTGATCTTATTAGCATTATTACTTAAACATCAAAAAAAAAAGTCCTTCATGAAATTTCATAGATGACATACCTTCTGCGTCAAACTGAGATCAGGATCCATTTTTATCATTTCCCAGCTGCCATAACCATACTCATAGATACCTATTAACAGATTGGAATCATCTTCCTTACCCCAATCTGTATCAAAATGAGCTGCCTTGGTGTGGCATGGGATGACATATCTAGTAGAAAAAAAATTAGAAACATAAATAAGCCATCTTCTCAAACTTAGCAAGGGAGAAAGGAACATGCTAAGAGTAGAAACAAAGATGTTACACCACTAAAATGCTGGTATATTTAGGTAAGTAATCCAGATGACTATCATCAGATTTTCTTACAATTTCTACAAAATATTTATTGAAATCAGTACTGAAACAAGTTTTAAAGCAGATCTAGATTAAGATATAAAGAACAACAGATATCTATCTGTGGTCATGGACTGAGACAGAATTGGTTAACAATGAAGACAAGCTTAAAATATCACTCTTGTGTAACTGCTAACTGAATAAGCATAGTCTAGGGACTGTGATACAGAAGGTAGCAAGCTAAGAAGTTCAGAGGGATGAAACTATCACCAACAACTAGTATCTGTTCCCCTTTGACAGATATTGCTTTCCCTCAGGCAGAGGTGACACAAAGCAGCTCCTCAACAAGCCTAATTTCTACTCTGAAATACTTAAGAGTAACTGAACCCAGGCCCCAGTGAATACAGTTCAGAAGCCAAAGCAAATACTGACTACAAAGGAGAGGGAAGAAAGAATAAACAAAGAATGTGGATCAGATTATGCTGCCAGTTCTTACAGGGAATGAAGCAACACTGGTGTCCCAGCATGCTTACAGTCTGGATTGGTTAAATATATGCTTACAAGCCTTGAATAATTTTCTAGATTATTGTTTCCTTTAGGAGGAGAATAAAAAAAATACCTTTTCCTTTCTTCTGGATCTAAAGGAATGGATTTGTGCAATGGTGCCAACTCTTCTTCATGGGAGATGACTAGCTTTGCATTCACCTGCACTCCTGATATTCGGAATGTTGGGCCTTTAACTTTCCCAAGTCCACCTCCTTAAAATAAAGGACAAAACTATTAAAATATTCAGCCTTTAGGTGTATGTTATACACAAACGTAAAGAAAAAACAGATTGATGCTATAGCAGATGACATTCAATTAGAAAAACTTACTTTTTCTAATCAAACACTCTAAACTCCAGAATCTCAAGGTCTTCCAAATACTAGTAGATTAATAACAAATGTCATGATAAAGCAAAATCATGTTGCATTCCACTGTGACAAAATACACAGGGAATGGGGATTTTTTTTTTAATTCACCAAGCACACTAACATTTTTGTTTCTGTTTTCCCCCAAGAAAATAAATGTTATAATCAGATCTTAAGAATAGTTCATAACTCTTGACACTTTTTATTCCGCCTGCCAACTCCCAAATACAATTTACCTGATCTTTCTTGTCCAAAGGCATTGTCCCTTAAAGCCTTAATGCATCCATTATGTACAAGTTCTCCCAGACGTCTAAGGTCTGTTTCCGATTTATCAACTAGCTCAGCATCTCTAGCTATAGCATCTAACCTATAAAAAAAGAAGTATGGTTTTACAACTCTAAAACATCAGTAACTACACAATCAGAGAACCAAAGAATACCTGAGGTTGGAAGGGGCCCTCTGGAGGTCATCTGGTCCAAGCCCCCTGCTCAAGCAGGGACACCTAGAGCAGGTTGCCCAGGACCATGTCCAAACAGCTTTTGAAGATCTCCAAGGAGGGAGACTCCACAACCTCTCTGGGCAACCTGTTCCACTGCTCCATCACCCACACAGTAAAAAGAAAAAGAAAAAAGTGTTTCCTGATGTTGAGACGGATCCTCCTGTGTTTCCATTTGT
This sequence comes from Cygnus olor, assembly GCF_009769625.2. Lineage (NCBI taxonomy): Eukaryota > Metazoa > Chordata > Aves > Anseriformes > Anatidae > Cygnus > Cygnus olor. The sequence goes on from NC_049199.1 coordinate 4,184,020, forward strand.
GCCCACTGCCTCTTGTCCTGTCACTGGGCACCACTGAAAAGAGCCTGGATCCATCCTCTTTGCATCCTCCCTTCAGGTATTTATAGACATTGATGAGATACCCCTGGGCCTTCTCTTCTCCAGGCTAAACAGTCCCAGCTCTCTCAGCCTCTCCTCATAGGAGAGATGTTCCAGTCCCTTAATCATTTTTGTGGCCCCTTTGTTGGACTCTCTCCAGTAGATCCAGGTCTCTCTTGTACTGGGGAGCCCAGAGCTGGACACAGAACTCCAGGTGTGGCCTCACCAATGCTGAGTAGAGGGGAAGGATCACCTCCCTCCACCTGCTGGCAATACCTTGCCTAATGCAGCCCAGGATATCATTAGCCTTCTTTGCTGCAAGGACACATTGCTGGCTCATGCTCGACTTGGTGACCCCCAGGACCCCCATAGACTTTTCTGCAAGGTTGCTTTACAGCTGGGTGGCCCCCAGCATGTACCGGTGCCTGGGGTTGTTCCTTTCCAGGTGCAGGACTTTGTACTTCCCCTTGTTGAACTGCATGAGGTTCCTCTCTGCCCATTTCTCCAGTCCGTCCAGGTCCCTCTGGATGGCAGCAAGACCCTCTGGTGTATCCGCCACGCCCCTCTGTTTTGTGTCATCTGCAAACTTGCTGAGGGTACACTCTGCCCCATCATCCAGATCATTAATGAAAACGTTGAACAGGACTGAGTCCAGTACTGACCCCTGCAGTACACCCCTAGTTACTACTGGCCTCCAACTAGACTTTGTGCCGCTGACCACCACCCTCTGGGCCCAGCCATTCAGACAGTTTTCAAACCACCTCGCTGTTTGCCCATCCAGCAACGGCCACTTTAACAGCTTGTCTATGGGGATCTTATGGGAGACAGTGTCAAAGGCCTTACTGAAGTCCAGGTAGACTATATCCACTGCTTTCCCCTCATCCATTAGGCTGGTCATATCATTATAGAAGCTTATCAGGTTGGTCAAGCATGACTTCCCCTTGGTGGATCCATGCTGGCTCCTCCTGATGGTTTTCTTGTCCTTCATGTACCTGGAAATGGTTTCCAGGATTAGCTGCTCCATTACCTTCCCAGGCATCGAGGTGGGGCTGACTGGCCTGTAGTTCCCAGGGTCCTCCTTCTTGCCCTTTTTGAAGATAAGAGTGACATTTGCTTTCCTCTAGTCTTCAGGCACTTCTCCCAGTCACCATGATCAAGCAAAGATTATCAAGAGTGGCCTTGCGAGGACATCTGCCAGCTCCCTCAGTACTTGTGGGTACATCCCATCAGGGCCCATGAATTATGAATGTCCAGTTTGCTTAAGTATTCCTTGACCTGATCATCTCCCACCACGGGTCCATCTTCCTTCCTCCAGCCTTTCCCCCAGGTCTCTGGGACCTGGGATTCCTGAGGGCCAGTCTTGATGGTAAAGACCGAGGCAAAGAAGGCATTCAGTACCTCGGCCTTTTCCCTGTCCCGTGTAACCAGGTTCCCCATCTTGTTCAGCAATGGGCCCACATTTTCCCTAGCCTTCCTTTTGTCACTTATGTATTCATGAATGACTCCTTCAGACTTTGAAACTAGAGAAGTTATCAAATAAGCTAGCATTCACCCACACTTGCTATGCTGTGTGCATTTTTAATCCATGCACTTAAAAGTAGCTATAGAAAAGAATACAGAAAATATTATTTTAAAAAAAAGGAAATACTAAAGGTGTTTCAGATATTAGAGGACAACACAATAGGAACTATAAAGGACCCTAACTATACAGTTTCAATATATTTCTGTATATTCTTTTGAAAATAAAAGGAACTATTATATATTGTATGATCATATAGAATATAAGTATTGTTAAAGAAAATGAAGGTGGTAATTTTTTTGCAGAATATGGAGTAATACAGAAAGCTTAAAATAATAACTGACAATAAGAATGCAAAACTGGTAGTTACAGTGCATAAAACCATAGGCTTTTACCATACTATCAAACGAGAAAACTGAATGATCGTCACTAATGTGGATTAAACAAGATAATAGGTAAAGTGTAAAAAAAGAGGAAGTAGTCTTCCAAAATTGAAAGGTTTGTCTTTCTGGCTTTCTACATAAATACCACATATGAAGAAAGGAAATAATTTAATTTCATGTTATAATCAAGGCAAAAGGTTGGGTATACTATTTTCTCTTCAGCCTAAGGATTTTTGGTGTACTGATCTAATTTTAATGTAAACCAGATTCCAAATTGCTACACAAATATAATCAAATGAGTTTACCTTTCAAGTGGGCCACCAAATTTCTTGTAACTCTTGATAAATCTAGTAACAGAAAATAATTCTGCAGTTAAAAATGTATGCTTAACTACACCGGTTTCAAAATTTATTTGTAAAGTCTTAGTACAATGCTATATGGACAATGCAAAGAAAAGAACTAGAGAGACCAAGGCAGATTAGTATTTTAATTAACCCACATTTAAAGCCAGGGTTCTATTTGGTTTATTAACTGATGCAAATAAAATAGAAAATACAATTCATTTCAAAGGTTACTTTACTAGTTTTAGAAGTCAAATCATTCAGCAACACGATGTGTTTAAAACAAAAGTTTAAAAGTTTAAAGTTTAAAACAAAACTCTCTCAACATTTTGAAGGTATTTCCACAAAGATATACATATCCTTTCTTCAACTACAGTTTTTAGGTAAAATGATGGGAAGTTTACATTTTTTTTAAAAAAAAAAAAAAAGCTCACCCACTGTAACAACTGTTTTTGAAATCACTGCCTTCAGGGGATGCAGGAAGAATAACACATATTAAAAGACTGTAAACAATCAAGAATATTTTTCCAACCCAGTTTTATCCCTCACCTAAATGGGTTCAAAATCTGGATGTGATAGTTCTTTATCTCAGCACCACAAACTACAAAAAGTAAAGCTTTAAATGCCTAGAATAAAAAATTTCAACTAATGTAAAGATAGTTTTCCATATTTTCAAACTCAAAATGATAAAAAAAAAATGTTTTGTCCCATTAAGCACACATGTCCCCCCACATCTTACCGTCTAATCTCTGCATCACTAAATCCTTTAATATTTTCTCGAGGAATAGTTCGTGGTCGTCCACGTTTTTTTGGTCGTTTTCTTTCTGAGACAGAATCACTATCAGATCCAGAATATCTTCTGCTCCTACTGTGTCTCCCTTCATTTCCATTAAAGCTAATCTGGAATTTCAGAGTAAGTAGTTCAAAGCTATGTGACTAAAACATTTTATTCATTTGTTATCTAGCCCATCAAAAATATGGATGGGGGGGGGGGGGCACACGCAAAAACCATCCAACACAGAAGTACAAGCCAAAACAACATCAATGCACATATCAAAGAAAATTGGTGAAAACCCAGAGATACCTGTTTTGCACAGTTCCTCATCCTTGGGAGCATATATATTTCTTCAAGTTCTTTTTGTCTTTCCTCCTCTTCTATTCGTCGCCGCTGGACTTCTGGAATGATTTCTTCCCAACTTCTTAAATTTTGTTCTGGTTCCAATTCAATGTCATCTTCATCCATATTAGAAAAGTTAGCTACCTTATGTATTGGAACATAAGTATTTTCACAAAATGAGTACATGGTTTTATTTAAACAAGGAGTCAGCAACTAACGTTTTAAGAAAACTTAGTTCAGAATGGCATATTTTATTTATGTATACAAAATATATACATATAAAATAGTTCATGAATCACTGTCTTGAAAGTAATTTTATATGTGAAATGCACATGCTCCATGCAACACGGCTGAATATACAGATGAGAATATTTTTCTTCTTTTAAAAGTTGACTAATATAGAAACACTATGAAATACCTCCTTGATAGCTGTGAGATTGTTGTTTGATTTCCTTCAAAGCAGAGCTAACAGTATTTGAATGCTCAAGTTGATATAAAATTCTGCATTATTATGCAGAACTAACCAAACATTAATAAACTGTAGAAACCACAATATATTGCAAATGAATGATCAGCAGGAAGGTCATTTAGTACTCTGATCTAAAGAAATGTCCTTCCCCACTTTAAACAAAAAACAAACAAAATCACACACACAGAGACACAAGACACACCCACAATTTAGATCCACCATAATATTTTAAGTATTATCCAGTTAAATACATCTGGCATTCAAGTTTACATATTTGTTGAAAGGAATTTCTAAAGGTCATCAACTAAGAAATCCAAACTTCATTCTGTTTTCAGAAGTGCCATAGTTGCTTAACAGTGTAAAGCATTAAATGAAGAACAGCCCTCCCCAATATTACAATCATTAAATCAAAGACTAATGTATTTGTAAATGTCTTTCTTATTTTGTTAGCAGAATACATTATGCATTTTTAAATGTTTGCACTGCTGGTAACTATCCTGTATAGGTGAAAAGACTTTCTATGCGAAAGAGCTGACCTATTGTCAACAAATTGACAATTTCATAAGAATGAAGAAAAGTTACACAAAAGGAAATAAAAAGTAGCATTTATAAAGAAAATCATAATTATGGGAGGAGGGAGGGAACAGAGTAATACCTTGAACTGAGAAAGTAACTCATCTCCTACAGTTAATGGGCCTGGCTCATTTTCTCGAGTTTCAGCCCTCTTCAGGATTTCATCTATATCCATTTCCTGAAACAGAAGTTGTTTCTTTTTATAACAGAATAATTCATACATATTTTTTAGTTGTTATATCCATAAAGTGTAGATGCACTACTCCATTTACCTGAGGCTCCTCTTCTTCCCCTTCAGGTTCTTTAAAGAGTTCCTCAGCACCAAACTTCAAAATTGCTGATAACTCTTCCTTATTAAAAGGTGTTGAGCTGAAATACAGGAAATTTCGGAAAAGCATTTTATCTTTGAGAATTTTTTCAAATTACTATAACCATGAATTAATCAAGCTTCCTTCTGACTGTTAAATAAAAGCTCTATTTAATATGTAAACAAAAATGTAGAAAGACATTATACTTTGCAGTCTTTACTTATAAGGTTGTTATTTTATTATTATTATTATATTATATACTGTTGGGGTCAGAGGACTACCACCCATTCCTGCTCTACCATGTAGGGTCAAATAAGGCTGCAACCAGGAGACGCCGAAATATCAAAAAAGACTTCGTGTCCCTCAGAAAGATGTTGAAGGGATTAGGAGCACAAGTAGTGTTCTCCTGTATCCTCCCAGTTGGTGAATGGGACCCAAGGAGACAAACAGACCAAGTGAATGACTGGCTGCATGGCTGGTGCCATGCTCAAGGTTTTGGGTTCTACGATCTTGGATGTACTTCTGAGAGACCAGGCATGCTGACACTGGATGGGGCGTCCTTGACCAAGTGGGGCAAGAGTGTTCAGGGCAGTAAGCAGGTGGGATTTATTAGCAGGGCTTTAGACTAGATGAAGTGGGGGAAGGGGATGTACCTCTTAGTGACAGAAAAGAACTTGGGAACACCGACACTTTATGAAGCAACAGGGGAATACCCGTGAATTGTCCCAAAGGAATTAGGAAGGGCTCCTCTAAAAAGGTGATACAGCCAATAGCCCAGCTGAAGTGCCTCTACACCAATGCATGCATCGAGGGAAAAAAACAGGAGGAGCTGGAAACCATGGTCCAATTAGAAAACTCTGACATAACTGCTATCACGGAAACACAGTGGGATGAATCACACAACTGGAACACTGAAATTGAGGGCTAAAAGCTTTAGAGAAGATATAGACAAGGAAGAAAGGGTGGGGAAAAGGGTGGAAAGAAGGGGAAAAGAAAGGGTGGGGGTGTTGCCCTCTATGTTAAGAAATGGACAGTTGCACTCAACGGCATTATGTCCAAGTGGAGGCTAATGACGAGTGGTGTCCCTCAGGGGTCTTTCTTGGGACTGGTACTGTTTAATATCTTTATTAAAGACATAAACAGTGGGATCGAGTGCACCCTCAGCAAGTTTTCAGATGTGACATCAAGCTGAGTGGTGCAGTTGATAAAAGAGAAGGAAGGGATGCCATCCAAAAGGACCTGGACAAGCTTGAGAAGTGGGCCCCTGTGAATCCAATGAGGTTCAACAAGTCCAAGTGCAAGGTGCTGCACCTGGTCAGGGCAATCCCAGACAGGAGTACACACTGGCTGGAGAACTCATTGAGAGCAGTCCTACAGAGAAGGAATTGGGGGTTCTGGTGGATGAAAATCTTGACATGAGCCAGCAGTGCACACATGCAGCCCAGAAAGCCAACTGCATCCTGGGCTGCATCAACAGAGGAGTGGCCAGCAGGTCGAGGGAGGTGATTGTCCCCCTCTACTCTGCCCTCGTGAGGCCCCACTTGGAGTACTGCATCCAGGTCTGGGGCCCCCAGCACAAAAAAAAGATGTGGACCTATTAGCACGGGTCCAGAGGAGGGCCATGAAGATTATCAGAGGGCTGGAGCACCTCTCTTATGAAGAAAGGCTGAGAGCTGGGGATGTGAGGCCCATCTATAAGAATGGTTGTAAGGAGGAACCGGGGAACTACAGGCCTGTCAGCCTGATCTCGTTGCCAGGAAAGGTGATGGAGCAGGTCATCTTGAATGCAATCACACAGCATATGTGGGACAACCAGGGGATCAGGCCCAGTCAGCATGGGTTCATGAAAGGCAAGTCCTATCTGACCAACCTCATCTCCTTCTATGACCAGGTGACCCACCTGGTGGATGAGGGAAAGGCTGTTGATGTAGTCTACCTAGACTTTAGCAAAGCCTTTGACACAGTCTCCCGCAGTATTCTCCTGGAGAAGCTGGAGGTCCATGGCTTGGACAGGTACACTCTTTGCTGGGTTAAAAACTGGCTGGACGGCCAGGCCCAGAGAGTAGTGGTGAATGGAGTGAAATCCAGCTGGCGACCAGTCACGAGTGGTGTTCCCCTGGGGTCGGTGTTGGGGCCCATCCTCTTGAATATCTTTATTGATGATTTGGATATGGGAATTGAGTGCACCCTCAGGAAGTTTGCAGATGACACCAAGTTGGGGGGAAGTGTCGATCTGCCGGAGGGTAGGAAGGCCCTGCAGAGGGACCTGGACAGGTTGGATCGAAGGGCAGAGGCCAATGGGATGAGGTTCAACATGGCTAAGTGCCGGGTCCTGCACTTTCGCCACAACAACCCCATGCAGTGCTACAGGCTTGGGGCAGAGTGGCTGGAAAGCTGTGCAGAGGAAAAGGATCTGGGGGTGTTGGTCGATGCTCGCCTGAACATGAGCCAGCAGTGTGCCCAGGTGGCCAAGAAGGCCAACAGCATTTTGGCTAGTATCAGGAATAGTGTAGCCAGCAGGACCAGGGAGGGGATCATCCCCCTGTACTCAGCTCTGGTGAGTCCGCACCTTGAGTACTGTGTTCAGTTTTGGGCCCCTCACTTCAAGAAAGACATTGAGGCCCTGGAGCGTGTCCAGAGAAGGGCTTTGAAGCTGGTGAAGGGCCTGGAACACAAGTCCTATGATGAGTGGCTGAGGGAACTGGGGTTGTTTGGTCTGGAGAAGAGGAGGCTCAGGGGAGACCTTATTGCTCTCTACAAGTACCTGAAAGGAAGTTGCGGGGAGCTGGGGGTCGGCCTCTTCTTCCAGATAACTAGCAATAGGATTAGAGGGAATGGCCTCAAGTTGCACTAGGGAAGTTTCAGGTTGGAAATTAGGAGACATTTCTTCTCAGAAAGTGTAGTCAGGCATTGGAACGGGTTGCCCAGGGAGGTGGTGGAGTCACCGTCCCTGGGGGTGTTTAAGGAAGGGTTGGACGTGGTGCTTAGGGACATGGTCTACTGGGTGATAGTGGTGGTAGGGTGATGGCTGGACCAGATGATCTCGGAGGTCTCTTCCAACCTTAATAAATCTATGATTATATTTTCAGCCTGGAGAAGAGAAGGCTCCGGGGAGACCTCATTGTGGCCTTTCAGTACTTAAAGGGGGTTTATATAAGAAGATGGAGATTGACTTTTTATTCAGACAGATAATGATAGGATAAGGGGGAAGGGTTTTAATCTAAAAGAGAAGAGATTTAGATTAGGTGTTTTTAGGAGAAAATTCTTCACTTGGTGGATGGTGAGGCACTGGAACAGGTTGCCCAGAGAAGTAGTGGATGCCCCATGCCTGGAAGTGGTCAAGGCCAGGTTGGATGGAGCTTTGAGCAACCTCATCTAGTGGGTGGCATCCCTGCCCATGGCAGGGGAGTTGGAACGAGATGATCTTTAAGGTCCCTTCCAACCTAAGCCATTCTATGATTTTATGATATAACCCCTTACCATATATTTTTTGTCTTTTGTTAACCAAGTGAAGTGACTTGCACTTTTACTCAAATAGTCAAGTATACTTAACCCTAAATTGATATGTAAGAATATATAAATATACCTTGAAGGAGTAGAGCCTGTATGTAGTACTGTTTTCCCTGTAGTGTCCATTCTCTGAATCACTAAGTGATCTAACACCATCTTTTTCTTGGCTCTTTCAAGAATATCTTCTTCTACTGATCCTTTTGTGACTAGCCGATAAATATTAACCTATGTATATTATAAATAGGCTTTACTTACATGCTCACAAATTACACAGGAAAACAATATTCAGATAAGATTAACAACAACAACAACAAACACCTTGAACAACAACAATGTTAGTCTTTACTTCTAATCTTCTATCTCATTGAACTAGTATTTCTCATATGAAACCAGTCAATCGCATTACCATTGTCTCTACGTAAAGTTTTTAAAAAATAAAAGAAAAATTCTTAGACCTCTCCTCTTTAAACTTCAGTGATTAGGCACAAGCATGGCCATAAGGAACAGTGTCATATCTGATTATTACTTGAAGTCTTCTGCAAGAAAGAAACCCAAAGAGAACTACTAATTATTTAACATTAGGTAAAGGAGATGTGCCTTAAATATAACAGTTATTTTCTAGGATGACATGAAGCCAATGAACGTGAGACAAGTCCAGAACTCTTCTCTCTACTCATCCATATACTACAGTTACTATGCCATCTCTCCATATAGGGAGAGATTTATTTATTTATTTATTTATTTAAAAAGTCGAATGAGCATTATTAACATTTTTAGATATACCTGGCAAGTACTAGTTATTCTCAAAATACACAGACTGCTTATGGCTACTGTGTGAAACCCTCCTTCAGGTTTGAAGCTTAGAAGACAAATATGCATACCTGTTTTTTCTGTCCAATCCTATGAGCTCTAGCCTGCGCTTGCAGATCATTTTGTGGATTCCAGTCAGAATCAAATATAACTACAGTGTCAGCAGATGCCAAGTTTATACCTAATCCTCCAGCCCTGGTAGACAGCAAAAAGCAGAAATCCTGAAATTATAAAATAAGAAATAGCTTTATATATGTATTAGTTATAATAATGCTTTGTGGAGCAGACTATCAACTCATACACTATCAAATAGCTCTTCCATAGGTGAGGCTTCTTTAAGTATGAAGCTTAAATATAAATATAAATATATATATATATATATATATTTAAAGAAAACTAAGTAGCCATGGCATAAGAGGGAAGATCCTTGAGCATATAAGTAACTGGTTAAGAGAGAGGAAACGAGTTCTGTCAGGGTCAGTGCTCTTCAACACACTCAGAAACAATATGAAAATGGTATGATCGAAGTTTTCAGATGATATGGAATTATTCAAGGACAACTATGAAGGACTGCAGAAGGATCTTATGAGACAGGCAATAAAAAAAAAAGCATATGAAATTCAAGATAAAGAGAAATAGGAAACAATTTTGAATATTAAATACAGTGACAAGTAATAGCAAACCATTAATGCACAGGAATGAGTCCTTGGAGTTGTCATAGATATTGAGACCTTCACTCAGTAATAGCCAAGAAAATTGATTAGGTAAAATGAAGTTTTATGGATTATTAGGAAAGAAATAGAGAATAAAACAGGAAACAATTCTGTTGCTGCACAAGTCTATAATTTACCTCCTTTTCTGAATACCGTGTGAAGTTTGAATCCCCCTTCATCTTAAAAAACCATACAGTACAACTACAAGAATTCCAGAAAAAGGCAATGATGTTTATACTAGAAATTTACATACAGAAGTTAGTTCTGTTTTAACAAATATCTGAAGTTTATGTTATGAAATTAAGTCCTTCCCCCTCAACCATAACATAAATATAAGCCCAATAGCAACTGACAAATGCTATGCTTCTATTGCTGAAAAAACCCTGCCAGTGTTGAACAGAAAACCTAAGATTATCAAAGGTATGGAATGGCTTCCATAGTAGGAATGCTAAATAAACTAGGAATCTTATAGTGGTACACCATGGCTATAAATCAGTTCTTCAGTTTCTTCCAGGGCAAGGAAATAAAAAATAGAATATGAAGATAACAGAAGCCAGAATTAAAAAATATTTAAAACAATTTTTCTTCATGCAAGGATATACACAACTCAGTTCTACCCATTCCCTAAGTACTTGTTCAATGTCAAAGGTTTATGCAAAAGTTCAGTGCTCCTGTCAAAACTGAAGGACTAAGTCCTACAAAAAAAAACAAAACAGGTTAAATTCTTCAGTGTTTATACAGTATTGAAAATTACTTTGATAAAAAGCACTGTCAAAAATCTAAAAAGGTAACTATGCAGTTATATTAGTTAAACATCATTTTCATAAATTCTGTTTCCTATTTAACCTCTTCTCAGAAAAAATGAGTTGTAAATCTTGTAATATATAGGTTACCAATAACAAAATTTCAACATGATACATCCCTCACTTTTTTCTGTCTTCATTTTTTTTGGTAATATTTGTTATATTTCTTGGGAAAAAAATAAAGCTGTATAGATTTAAAAACCACCACCCGCTAATACCATACCTCTGATCCTTCTGCATTAAAATGATCCAGTGCTTGTTTCCTCAATTCCCCTTTTATTGATCCATCAAGTCTCTAAAGAGATCAAATATTACAGTTAAAGAGGAACTCTCATACTATATTCAAATCAGAGCAACTTGAAATCTCAATTGCCAAAACAATTAGGGGCAAGGAGAAGAGTAATGTAACATTTTACACCACCTTTCTAATTTATCAGTTTCATTTCAAAACACCATTTATCATATAGTAATTGTCAGTCGTCTTTTTCTGTACATAAAATTAAACTTTTATAAATCCTTCTACAAAAAAGGACACTTTTCGTTTTCTTAAGCTAAAGTGGCAAAGATCAAGGCTTCTTGGCTACTACCAGCAAAATTCCTACCTGAAAAGGAAACTGACGATACTTCAAATATTCTGCTAGGATGTCTAGCATCCTCACCATCTGAGAGAAAATCAGTACTCTGTTGCCACGTTCTCGTAGACGAATCAGTAGCTTGTCAAGAAGGATTAGTTTCCCACTGCTTCGTATTAAATGCTACAAAGACAAGAAAAGGTGTATTGCAAAATAAGTTCACCTTAACACTAATATACACTGCAGTTGGTTAGACTTTTTTTAAGGTTTTTAAGGTTTACGTTTTTTTAAGGTTTAAGGTTTGCTTTCTTGTCTACTGGAATGGGAAGAATGACAGAAATTTTGTCATTCCTTTAAAAATATGTTTTAAAATGTGCACACAATAGTCCCCTAGAACTAAATAACACATTCAGATGACCATACTATACCACTATATACATTTACTAGTATGCAGCATTAATTGAATATGAAAGTTTAATAAGGATTTAGTCAGTCCTGATCTCATAAAAACTCATTATAAAAGCATAGAGTACTCTAATTGAAAGCAACAGGAATACTAACTAGCATGTTTTAAAGGAAATGCATTTCTCAGCTTTGGCTAATAAAACATCATCTTAACATTTCATAAAAAAAATGTAAGCAAATAAACTGTGCTACAAGTTAGAGCAGTTGAGATATAGACTCAATTTTTTCCTACCAAATAATCATTTGGTAAGAAGTAAGATTACCTTACTAATTTAGTACTACTTACTCCTTGCTTTCCATCTTTTGAACAGAAATAAGCACTGCTATTTGACCCTCTAATTATTTTTAAACAATAACTAATCTGTCAAGTTTCTCAGGCAAGTTAAAAGTGAGAGGAATTTTGTTTGTAGAGCCCAAGAAGCTTTAGATGGCTTACAGCATTATACCTTCTCAGCTCCAGTGGGAACAACTAGAAGAGAAATTCAGATGCACATTGAATTTAATGTTGAAAACATTAGGCCTCTTTAAGGTGAAGAGGCTCAGGATAGAATTATGTAGAATAAAAAAAATGGAGTTAGGTGCTTTTATTCCTTTTGCCTGAAATGAGAAGGATGTATCATTCATAATAAGAGTTAGCAAAGCTTATTCAGATGAGCCAAGGAAATCATTATTAAAAATATGCAATTATTACAAATAATGGCTGAACAGTTCTAAAGAGTTTAATTATAATTTAGGTAGTTAGAGTATGCCACGTTGTAAATTAAATACCCTTTAGCTTTGAGAAACACTTTATAATATAAAACACCTTGAAATCACAAGCTGTCACTGCACAATCTAGTAGTTTTGGGAAAGTCTTGAAATTATGAACTTCAAAGCTTACAGAAAAAAAAAATTGATCATTAGAAACATTTGTGTTGGTATAAACTGCTGCCAGGTGCCCACCAAGCCGTTCTCTCACTCCCCCTCCTTGGCAGGATAAGGGCAGAAAGTATGATGAAAAAAAAAAAAAAAAGAACAACAGAACTCATGGGTTGATATTAGGACAGGAAGATCACTCACCAATTACCATCATGATCAAAACAGACTCAGCTTGGGGAAGATTAATTTAATTTATTGCCAATTAATAACAGTGTAGAGCAGTGAGAACTAAAAGCAAACTAAAAACCACCTTCCCCCCAATCCATCCTCTTCTACATCCTCCCCCTGAGTGGAGCAGGGGAGCAGGGAATGAGGATTGCGTTCAGTCTATAACGCTTCATCTCCGCCACTCCTTCACGGTCACTCTCTTCCCCTGCTCCAGTGTGGGGTCCTGCCTATGGGATGCAGTCCTTCACAAACTGCTCCAACGTGGGCTTCCCACAGGCTGCAGTTCTTCAAGAACTGCTCCAGCATGGGTTTTCTCCACAGTGTGCAGTCCTTCAGGAACACACTGCTCCAGTGTGGGTCCCCCATGGGCTGCAGCTTCCTTCAGGGTATATCCACCTGCTGTGGCATGGGGTCCTCCATGGACTGCATTGTGGATATGTGCTCTGACATGGTCCTCCAAGGGCTGCAGTGGGACAACCTGCTTCACCATGGTCTTCTCTGCAGGCTACCTGGAGCACCTCCCCCTTCTTCACTGACCTTGGTGTCTGCAGGATTGTTTTTCACATTTTCTCATTCGTCTCTCTCACAGCTGATGTGCAGCATTTTTTAAACTTCCTTAAATACGTTATCACAGAGGTGCAACTAGCATTGCTCATTGGCTCAGCTTTGGCCAGTGGTGGGTCCCTTTTGGAGTAAGCTCTTATCTGACCTGGGGCAGCTTCTGGTCTCTTCTCAGAGGCTGCCCCTGCAACACACCTGCTACCAAAACCTTGCGACGTGAACTCAATACAAGTACAAAGATTGGTTAATATTTACAAAGCAAACAAACAAACAAACAAAAAATGCAACAAAACCCTGAAGAAAAAACAAAACAATCACAAATCATCTTTAGTAGTGATGCTTACAGGTATTTTCATTTATAACAATAAAAATCAGACTAAGCTTTGGATGTTTATTACTTTTATTTCCTTTCAGTTTGGTTGTTTGCAGGCATGCAGCGAACAGTGTTTGTTTACAAAAAAGCTTGAAGAGATTATGCAGATCACTTTCTGCTATCACATGGACTGTTGGTGCTTTGCCAGTCATGCATTTGCACAGAGATGCTTTATTTAGTACTGATCTCTCTATTATTCAGTTCTAGCTAAGAAATAAAAAACAATTCACTTACCTGTAAAACCCAGGATGTACATTTAATAGAGAACTTGTTTATTAATATTAAATATTAACATTATATAATTCTATTAATATACTTTAATAAGAACTAATAAATTGCTAGAACACTATAAAATTACTGCATGTATATTAGAGATGGAAAACAACTTCATAAAAATAAATTAAAAAACAAGGTGGTATTACCTGTAAGGCCTCCTGTTTATTATAGAATTCATTATCATCTGGTGGTTTAATGAGGTAGCAATGGTTACAACACTTCTTGAGTTCCATCATGATGTTCAAAAAGCCTGAGGTACTGCCTTTTGAACCTTTACTCAGGGCTTTATAATTCCTGGTTAAAATCCACCTATGATATAGAATGTGTAGTGGAAGTAATTTCTAACATGTCATATTTCCACAAATGGTAAGCTCTCAAAATATCATTTCAAATTGCATCATGAGAATTATTATACTTCATTACTTTTCATACAGACATCTAATTAAAATAGTGGGATTTTAAAAGTGTCATTACTTACTTGTAATATTGCTTCTGTAATGCACTCATTTCCATCCTCAAAATTTGCTCAACCTTAGCAGGTAAAGACTTTTCTACATCTTTTTTAACTCTTCTGAGTAGAAACGGTTCAAGTTCTTTGTGAAGACTTGCATAACCAAACTCTCTCCCTTTGCCATGCTCCTCTTCAAAATCTTCCCAGGAAGAAAACCTTCAACATAAGAAAGAATAAAGGGAGAATAGTGACATAGTATGAATGACCTGAAGAAGCAACAGCCAAGAAACAGAACATATAAAACCCATAAATATACCACATGCACACAAACGCATATGGACTCATTCCCCACTCCCCTCTGTTTCATTCAATAAATTTCTGAATTTTCATCTCACAAGAAATTCTAAACATTTTGTCTGCAAATAGTAGAATGGAAGTTTCCAAACACTTTTGCAAAATGAAAGTTCAAAACAAACTACTGAATTTTAATTTCTCCAGTGAAAGCTCTGCATTTTACTTTTCTGCATGGAAACCCAGGTAGAAGGTTACAGAAATTCCATTATTATATTTCTCAAGAGCAGCATGAAAAAAAAAGTTGCATGGCTAGGGGGAGTGCAAGAGAACAGACCACTTTACATACTTTTTGCAGATTGGATGGTCTAGCTGAAATTTGATTATCCTCTGATATGCGCTAACAGACTAAGAAAATGGACTGTAAGGTTCTGAAGAAGTCAATGTAATGCATAGCTCTGAAATTGGAGCTACAGTGATTTGTATTCACAAGATATCTGAAAGGAACATGTGCTCTCATTTATTCCAGATATAAACAGAGGTCACTACAGAATAACGTCAATACAATAAACGTATTGTATGCAAACCATAAGGCTGCCTGACTGAACTACTGCATATCGGGCATCATGGTACAAACTTGTTCTCATTAATGGTACTAACACAGAAAAGAAGACATCCTCAGCCCCATTCTGTTTCCATACAGTAAGTCCATGTGGTTTTCCTTTTAGATTAAGATACGTCTTTTCAGGGACATGACCCATATATCAATCCACCCTTTTTGTGGACTGCTAAAACAGAAAAAGCAGCAACTGCTACCAGAACGATTTATCAAAAATAGTATGAAAAAGTATGTACATCTATTTTATATAAGATATTTAAACTGTTTCACAATGCAATTCTCTACCTCTGCTGATTCTCCAATCACTAAAATATTCCACCATAAGAAACTTGATAAATAAATAAAAAGAATCATGTAAAACTCTTCCTTACTTTTCTGGCATGATGAAGTGCAGCAAAGACCAAAGCTCTTTGAGGGAGTTTTGCAGAGGGGTTCCAGTAATAAGAAGACGATGATTAGACTTGAAGTCTATTAAAGTCTTGTACAGAAGGGAATCATCATTTTTTAAACGATGAGCTTCGTCAACCCCTATAAACACCCAATTCAGACCACCAAGGAATGACTTAAAGAAATTGGGGTGGGGGAAGAAGACATTAAACGAGTTAATATATTATGGAATTTCCAACATTTTACATGAGGTTATAAATCCCATCACTTTTTTATTTTAATACCATATGGACACCTATGCATTTTTAGCATCAGTTATAGTTTTTATGTTTGTAGGATTCAACAAAAGGTTACGGAAGCATCCCAAGTTTAAAAGGAAAGAAAAAGGCTAAATAAAGTTGATCTATAAATTTTCAAATAAAATAAAAAAAAAATCAAAATAGACTCTCTTCTTTCCAGTATGTACAAACAAATGAAGTAAAGAAGTTCCACTCATTTGGCTTTCAGTTAAAATTTTCATATGCCATTAGGATTAACAATAACTCTATGGGCTACCATCATAGAAATAGTAAGAATATACATACTACTGCACACACAAATACAAAGAAAACATGGATTTCAGAGTTGTGAATCACAGGTGTTTGGGGCTATGGGTTGGTTTGTTTTTTTTCAGTTCCTGGATGATAGTCTACAAAGAAGTAGAGCATTTTGAGAAGTGAAGAAATTACTACAGTAATGAGAAGCCCAAGCAAACTGATATGGAGAAAAAAAAAAGGGGGGGGGGGAGAAAGCCACACCACACATACAGAAAACCTAAATGTGTTTAAAAAAAAAAAAAAAAAGAACACTTCACTGTCATGCTTCTAAAAGCAAAGTTGTCATACTCCACATCCAGAACCAAAATACGTGCAACTCAAAAACATTTGTCAAATGTAAAACTCATTTAATCACCCTGAAGAAATAAGTGTGATTACCTTATCCTTCAGCAAAATTTCATAAGTTGTTAGAAGTATATTAAATTTTAATCGTTTGATCTGTGGATGCAGCCATTCATGAGTTCTTATCTACAAAAAGAATCAAGTGAATTGTAAGCTAGAAGAAAAACAGTCTTATTGGTCAGTATGACTTTAAGAACTACAGCAATATAAATGTTAAGTGACATACAATAATCTGATCACAAAACAGGAACACAGTACTCAAGCTATTAATTTAAACTTCTGAAAAAATGACAAAATTTCCACAAAACTGTTTTTTTTTTTTTTTTTTTTAATTTAACAGTTACTTACATTCCTCATTTCAGAAAAAGAATTAGAATTGTGGCTGGTATACTTAAATATTTATTTTTATTTTATGGACCTAAATAATTGCATGACAAAAGACAATTTATTTTCAAATGCAAGGTTGCATTTTTAATCGTTTTTATTATTAAGCAGGAAGGGAATCTTTCACATACATTTATATCAGAACAAAATTTAAGCTTTATTTTGCATTTTAAACACATAAAATATTTCAAATAAGTATTTGCTCATTATTAATCAAAATATCGGAGATTAGCATAAGACAGGAACATGAAATGAGTCTTGCTTTTTACCACTAAGCTTTTTCAATGATACAAAGAAATACTCACCATATTTCTGCTAGTTATATCTCCTAAGTAAACCACAGCATTCATCTGAGGAGCCCAAGTTTGAATCTCTCTTTGCCAAGATGTCAAGGTAGAAAGTGGCACGACCAGCAAAAAAGGCCCATACAGTTGATGTTCATGGAACAGGTAGTTCAGAAAAGAAATTGTTTGTATTGTTTTTCCCAGACCCATTTCATCTGCAAGAATACAACTATTCCCTCTAAAAAAAAAAAAAAAAAGTTTTATAAATGCTTACAATTTAAAAACAGCAAAACTCATTTGAGACTATACTTACTTGCACCATGAGTGAGCAAGCCAATTCAGTCCATTTAACTGATAATCTCTTAACTCTAAACTCTCATGTCCTCCAATATAAGATGGCTGCTTCTTTAGTGCAACAAACCTTGGCCTCTGTTTAAGAATCTGTCAAAAGCAAACTGAGCATCAGTCCTGCTACTGACTGAAGATACCAAAATGTTTTCCTATAGAAACAAATTAGCGGTAGGAATTTGTTGAGTTACCAATTCTACCGTTTATTCAGCACAGACAACTAGGCCATACAACATCAACTCACTTGCAAGTTGAAAGGAACTTGATGGCTGAACTAAATTCCACAACAGAAGTGACATTAACTCTTTCACAGAGGATACTTTTAAAAAACTAAGAATACCAAATTCCATCTTTGAACGGTAATAAAAGAAGCAGGGAACAAATATCTACAAAAAACTATTCTCAATAATGATACTTACTTCATATATAAATATAGCTATCATTACTATTCTGAACAACCTTCAAAAATATTTTATAATTAGCATCTAATCTCAGGATGCATAAAATACTTCAACTTTTTTTTTCTTTTTTAAAATTATCACAACTGTATAAATCCATTGCAATTACACACTCACCTTGCAGTCCTTAAATGGAGTGGTCTTGGACTGATTTCTGCTAAAATACTCATCAATACATGCCTGAAATTTTTTGGCAATGAGAGCACCGTCTTCCCAGCTACATTCTGAGTAAGGCAGACCCTGCCATTTGCAATAGTAATCTGGATAACCAGCTGCTGATTTCTGATTTGAATGAGCTGCAGAAATGTATCAGAGATACCAGATCAATATTTTCCTTTTGTATTTTAAGAAAGCACTCATTTTAAGTGATAAGACAACATGAACTAGTTTCACAGCAAAGACAGTACAATGAGTTTTCTCTTTATCAGATTTTGTTTTGCCTTAAGTTGTTAGGGATATTTATAACCTAAATTTCTTAACTATAAAGGCAACGTGAAAGCAACGAACACAGAATATTCTCAACACCGTTTTCCGTCTGCAAGTTTATCACGTACCAATTATCCTTTCCACTACTTGATATTGTTTATGTAGATCATCTGTAAGTTCCTGCTGGCAGTTATAATATTCCACATCTTCTGGAGAAGCATTTTTCAGCCTGAAATGGAAATTTATTTACAGCATTTATTACATTATGTAGTTATAAAACTAAGAAAATGCGACAATTCTAAAGCTCTGAATGTAAACATCATGGGAATGCTACTTAGAGAGCTTCTTTGAAGGAACTACAACTCTGAAGGAAATTCCTGCTATAGAAGTGTTGCATCTGGCCTGAGAAAGCTAAATTAAGAGACATTTCTATCAGCTACAGCTTGTACTAGTTATGCAGATAATTTACAATGTCTATTCTCAACAGCGAGTAGTATACTTCACGTGGTATTTTCGTGAAACAGCACTAATGATGGTTCATGGTAATAAGAATCCATCTTATGAGTATGAGGTGCTAAAAATCCCACCAGCATTCACAGATTATATTAAACACACTAATAAAATTGAACACAAAAAGGTAGCACTAAAACATAAGAATTTCTTCAGTTCTTGGTTCTGAGGCTTTAAAGGAAGTTTGAGCCAAAAAAGTAAATGCTGTAATGTTTTGAGTGCTTTAGGAATTTCAGTTCTTTTTTTCTTTACTTTTTATTTTTAATAATCTCTGCAGGAATTCCTGAAGCACTCTGATCAAAGTACAACCAATGACAAAAATAGTAAAAGGTAAGATTTAAAACAAAACCAGAAAACTCACCACTCACCTTGTTAAAACTTCATTTATAACATGCATTAAAGTCTAGGTGCAAAAGCTGCTTCCTTAAGAGGCCTGATTTTACAAAAGGTGTGAGTATACTCACTTTCTCAACCAGATTTGGAATGCTCAGAATGTTACAGGATCATAAGTATTAGGGAAGCTTCAACTTATATTTTGTCTTCCTGTTGTAAAGGCACTTGATATGCCTTCATAAAGAGGCAACGGAACATACATAAACACAATAAAACATCTATACTGTTACAAAACATGCAACATGGAAGTAGTTATAAAAACACTTACCATCGTTTTGTTTCCTGATACTTTTTCTTATAGTTGTCCAGTTTCTTCATTCCTTTAACATTTTGTTGCTTCAGGGTTTCCTCAGTTTCCCAAGTATTATGTATGTGTGACCAACCTTTCCATTTAATAAGATACTGAACTTCTCCTGGCTCCTTTGACTTTTCAAAACCAATATTTGGGTCACCATCTGCCTCGACTGCATAGATAGTGGTTGCAGCACCAGTGGCTGAATAAGACACCACACCATTAGGCTTGATTAAGAATGCACTGCCATAAATTAAACAGTAAAAAATTTACTGCAGAAAACAATCTGATGTTTCTACCTAAGCATGTACCTTGACTAATTTCACCTACAATACTTAAGTCACTCCTCTTATTTGAATATTACGATGAAACTAAGTTAATACATGCAAAAATATTCCAAAGAATCAAAACAGAAACCAAAAAACTCTGCATTGAACCTATAGTACCTCATCTTTTCTTATTAGAATTTTCTTGTCGCCCCTAGTTTTTCTAGTGAACCCCAGGGAACGCTCCACAAGGACTGCTTGATGCCATCTTTACTATATTCTTCTCATCTCTGAGCATATAATAGATATTTAACATTAGGCTTGATCAGCCTTGCAACTTGAAAAACCTACTATTCAATTATTACTATGGAAGCTATAAAAACAATTAACTGAATTGCAGAATGGCTGAGGTTGGAAGGGGCCCTCTGGAGGTCATCTGGTCCAAGCCCCCTGCTCAAGCAGGGACACCTAGAGCAGGTTGCCCAGGACCATGTCCAAACAGCTTTTGAAGATCTCCAAGGAGGGAGACTCCACAACCTCTCTGGGCAACCTGTTCCACTGCTCCATCACCCACACAGTAAAAAGAAAAAGAAAAAAGTGTTTCCTGATGTTGAGACGGATCCTCCTGTGTTTCCATTTGTGCCCACTGCCTCTTGTCCTGTCACTGGGCACCACTGAAAAGAGCCTGGATCCATCCTCTTTGCATCCTCCCTTCAGGTATTTATAGACATTGATGAGATACCCCTGGGCCTTCTCTTCTCCAGGCTAAACAGTCCCAGCTCTCTCAGCCTCTCCTCATAGGAGAGATGTTCCAGTCCCTTAATCATTTTTGTGGCCCCTTTGTTGGACTCTCTCCAGTAGATCCAGGTCTCTCTTGTACTGGGGAGCCCAGAGCTGGACACAGAACTCCAGGTGTGGCCTCACCAATGCTGAGTAGAGGGGAAGGATCACCTCCCTCCACCTGCTGGCAATACCTTGCCTAATGCAGCCCAGGATATCATTAGCCTTCTTTGCTGCAAGGACACATTGCTGGCTCATGCTCGACTTGGTGACCCCCAGGACCCCCATAGACTTTTCTGCAAGGTTGCTTTACAGCTGGGTGGCCCCCAGCATGTACCGGTGCCTGGGGTTGTTCCTTTCCAGGTGCAGGACTTTGTACTTCCCCTTGTTGAACTGCATGAGGTTCCTCTCTGCCCATTTCTCCAGTCCGTCCAGGTCCCTCTGGATGGCAGCAAGACCCTCTGGTGTATCCGCCACGCCCCTCTGTTTTGTGTCATCTGCAAACTTGCTGAGGGTACACTCTGCCCCATCATCCAGATCATTAATGAAAACGTTGAACAGGACTGAGTCCAGTACTGACCCCTGCAGTACACCCCTAGTTACTACTGGCCTCCAACTAGACTTTGTGCCGCTGACCACCACCCTCTGGGCCCAGCCATTCAGACAGTTTTCAAACCACCTCGCTGTTTGCCCATCCAGCAACGGCCACTTTAACAGCTTGTCTATGGGGATCTTATGGGAGACAGTGTCAAAGGCCTTACTGAAGTCCAGGTAGACTATATCCACTGCTTTCCCCTCATCCATTAGGCTGGTCATATCATTATAGAAGCTTATCAGGTTGGTCAAGCATGACTTCCCCTTGGTGGATCCATGCTGGCTCCTCCTGATGGTTTTCTTGTCCTTCATGTACCTGGAAATGGTTTCCAGGATTAGCTGCTCCATTACCTTCCCAGGCATCGAGGTGGGGCTGACTGGCCTGTAGTTCCCAGGGTCCTCCTTCTTGCCCTTTTTGAAGATAAGAGTGACATTTGCTTTCCTCTAGTCTTCAGGCACTTCTCCCAGTCACCATGATCAAGCAAAGATTATCAAGAGTGGCCTTGCGAGGACATCTGCCAGCTCCCTCAGTACTTGTGGGTACATCCCATCAGGGCCCATGAATTATGAATGTCCAGTTTGCTTAAGTATTCCTTGACCTGATCATCTCCCACCACGGGTCCATCTTCCTTCCTCCAGCCTTTCCCCCAGGTCTCTGGGACCTGGGATTCCTGAGGGCCAGTCTTGATGGTAAAGACCGAGGCAAAGAAGGCATTCAGTACCTCGGCCTTTTCCCTGTCCCGTGTAACCAGGTTCCCCATCTTGTTCAGCAATGGGCCCACATTTTCCCTAGCCTTCCTTTTGTCACTTATGTATTCATGAATGACTCCTTCAGACTTTGAAACTAGAGAAGTTATCAAATAAGCTAGCATTCACCCACACTTGCTATGCTGTGTGCATTTTTAATCCATGCACTTAAAAGTAGCTATAGAAAAGAATACAGAAAATATTATTTTAAAAAAAAGGAAATACTAAAGGTGTTTCAGATATTAGAGGACAACACAATAGGAACTATAAAGGACCCTAACTATACAGTTTCAATATATTTCTGTATATTCTTTTGAAAATAAAAGGAACTATTATATATTGTATGATCATATAGAATATAAGTATTGTTAAAGAAAATGAAGGTGGTAATTTTTTTGCAGAATATGGAGTAATACAGAAAGCTTAAAATAATAACTGACAATAAGAATGCAAAACTGGTAGTTACAGTGCATAAAACCATAGGCTTTTACCATACTATCAAACGAGAAAACTGAATGATCGTCACTAATGTGGATTAAACAAGATAATAGGTAAAGTGTAAAAAAAGAGGAAGTAGTCTTCCAAAATTGAAAGGTTTGTCTTTCTGGCTTTCTACATAAATACCACATATGAAGAAAGGAAATAATTTAATTTCATGTTATAATCAAGGCAAAAGGTTGGGTATACTATTTTCTCTTCAGCCTAAGGATTTTTGGTGTACTGATCTAATTTTAATGTAAACCAGATTCCAAATTGCTACACAAATATAATCAAATGAGTTTACCTTTCAAGTAAAGACCAAGGCAAAGAAGGCATTCAGTACCTCGGCCTTTTCCCTGTCCCGTGTAACCAGGTTCCCCATCTTGTTCAGCAATGGGCCCACATTTTCCCTAGCCTTCCTTTTGTCACTAATGTACTTACAGAAGCCCTTCTTATTGTCCTTGACATCTATGGCCAGATTCAATTCCATCTGGGCTTTGGCGTTCCTAATCTCATCCCTGGATGCTCAGACAATGTTTCTGCATTCTTCCCAGGTTACCCATCCTTGCTTCCACTTTCTGTATGCTTCCTTTTTATGTTTTAGTTTGGCCAGGAGCTCCTTGATCTTTCATTCTGGCCTCCCAACATTTTTGCCTGATTTCTTGCTCATTGGGATGTACTGATCTTGTGTTATGTCTTCCTAACCTCTTTTTACAACGTTTTCCCCCCTGCATTTGGAATTTTATGTGGAGTAAGTTTTAATTACATTCAGTCTGTATTACTGCTGCTAGTATGCTTCATCTGTAAACAAGCTCATTTCTGTGAGAAGAGCCAAGAAAGGAAGTGGACCCAACCAGATGCAGGGTCTAGATCTAGCAACAGAGAGTGACAATAACAAAGAACAGCACAAACAGTAACAACATCTAAGCATACAGAATATAAGAAGCCTTGTCCAAAAGGCTTTTAACACAGCAGTGATACTTTGCATTTGAGTAAGGGGCTGGAGTAAAGATACAATGGCATTTAGGACAGTATGGGAGAAGGAAGGTGAGAGGGAAGAGAGTGCAAGCTCTATGGCATATCAGAAACTCTAGAAATTAGGTATAATCCATGAAGAAAGGCAGTTTTGAAGTGTGAGGGCGGCCAAATTTTCTATGATTTGAACCCTAATTTTCAGACTAAAAAACACTTAAGTAGGATACTGCATCCTATCAGCTACTGAAAATGAGACCCCTATCATAATTCATAAAATTTTAGAAATTCATATCCAAGCACATTACTGAAATTGTAGGTGCACTTTGTAGCCATTCCACCATCCATTGTATTGTATTGAGACTAATTATACAGAAATACCTGAAATCACCATCTCAGTGCTTCAGCCTTCCCAATACCATCCTTTAGGGTTCAGCCTACTGGTTAGATGCCCTATCCAGTCTATTTTCTCTGCCTCAGTATAAACAGTTTATACCTATCATGTAATCAATAAACTGTACAAATAGTAGTTTAACAGCATGGTATGCAGTTGTGTAATATAGAGCTATCTTCAACATATTTTTTTCTTTTTGCATTAGTTATGTAAGTTCTTCTATGTTTCATTTTATAAAGCTTACAAAAGAAACATACGCATATGAGTATGAAAAACAAGATGACTCCCTGGTATTTTTAAACTTATTGTTTACAAACATCACAGGTGACCTACAGCTGAGAACAACTGACATTTATATTGCACAATGTACTCCACCATCTTCCTGGAGCCTGGATCAGGGATATTACCAGGATACTCCCCAGCCTGCTGCGCTCCACAGACTACTACCCACTACTGATCTTCCAGATAGGTGGGGAGGAAGCTGCATCCCATAGTCTGAGGGGAATGAAGAAAGATTTCAAGGCCTTGGGACGGCGGTTGGTGAAAGAGTCTGTTGCACAAGTCACTTTCTCTTCCCTCCTTCCATTCTGGGGTGATGATGTGGGATGGAATAGAAGGATCCAGTCCATGAATGATTGGCTATGTGACTGGTGCTACAGGCAGGGCTTTGGGTTCTTTGATAATGGCTGGTTTTATAAGACACCAGGCCTGACAGTAATACGTGGGAAAGGTTTATCTCACAGGCAAAAGGGTTCTGGGACGGGAATTAGCAGGGCTCATTTGGAAAGCTTTAAACTAGATCTGAAGGGGGATGGGGTTGTAGCTGGGCTTGCACCGGTGGGGCAGCACTCTAACAGTGAGGAAGACCGGGAGGCCTCCCACCCCCCTAGGGTGAAATCGGCGTGCTCAGCTCGCTCCCTGAAGTGCCTGTACACCAATGCACGCAGCATGGGGAATAAGTAGGAGGAATTAGAAATCCATGTTCAGTCAGGAGACTATGATCTCTGATCTCATAGCAATTACAGAGACATGGTGGGACAGCTCACGTGACTGGAATGTGGTCACGGATGGGTATGTCCTTCTCAGAAAAGACAGGCCAGCAAGGCAAGGTGGCGGAGTTGCTCTTTACGTGAAAGAGCAACTACATTGTATTGAGTACTGTCCAGGGGCAGATGAGGAGCGAGTTGAGAGTCTGTGGGTGAAAATTAAGGGGCAGGCTGGCAGGGGGATAATGTTGTGGGTGTCTATTACAAGCCACCAGATCACAATGAGGAAGTTGACGAGGCCTTCTACAGGCAGCTGATAGCAGCCTCGAGAACACAGTCCCTGGTTATTGTGGGGGATTTCAACTACCCTGACATTTTCTGGAAGGCCTACTCAGCCAGCCATCCGCAGTCCAGGAGGTTCCTTCAGTGTATTGATGATAACTTCCTGATGCAAATGGTGGATGTGCCAACTAGGAGAGGAGCGCTGCTGGATCTTGTCCTCACTAACAAGGAGGGGCTGGTTGAAGCGGTGAAGGCTGAAGACAGCCTTGGTTGCAGCTACCATGAGATGATGGAGTTTAGGATCTCGTGTGGCAGGAACAGAATACCGAGCAGAATTGCAACCCTGGACTTCAGTAGGGTCAACTTTGGCCTTTTCAAGCATTTGCTAGGGGAAATCCCATGGGACAAGGTACTTGAAGGAAAAGGGGCCCAAGACAGCTGGTTAGCTTTCAATGACTGCTTCTTCTGAGCTCAAGAACAGAGCATCCCAACAGGTAGGAAGTCAAGAAAGGGAGCCAGGAGACCTGCATGGTTAAACAGGGAACTGCTGGGCAAACTCAAGTGGAAGAGGAGAGTCTACAGATCATGGAAGGAGGGACTGGCCACTTGGGAGGAATATAAGGCTGTTGTCAGAGGATGTAGGGAGGCAACTAGGAAAGCTAAGGCCTCCTTAGAATTAAACCTTGCAAGAGGGGTGAAGGACAACAGAAAGGGCTTCTTCAAATACATTGTGGATAAAACTAACACTAGAGGCAATGTAGGCCCACTGATGAATGAGGTGGGTGCCCTGGTGAGAAAAGATAAAGAGAAAGCAGAGTTACCGGATGCCTTCTTTGCCTCTGTCTATAATGCCGGAGGCTGTCCTGAGGAGCCCCGTACCCCTGAGACCCCACAGGAAGTCAGAATAAAGGAGGAGTTTGCCTTGGTTGATGAGGGCTGGGTTAAGGACCGATTAAGCAAGCTGGACATCCATAAGTCCATGGGTCCTGATGGGATGCATCCGCGGGTGCTGAGGGAGCTGGCGGAAGTAATTGCTAGACCACTCTCCATCATCTTTGGTAAGTCGTGGGGAATGGGAGAGGTGCCTGAGGACTGTAGGAAAGCAAATGTCACTCCGGTCTTCAAAAAGGGCAAGAAGGAGAACCCGGGTAACTATAGACCGGTCAGCCTCACCTCCATCCCTGGAAAGGTGATGGAACAACTTATCCTTGGCATTGTGTCTAGTCATATCAAGGATAAAAGGATCATTAGGGGCAGTCACCATGGCTTCACCAAGGGGAAGTCGTGCTTGACCAACCTGATAGCCTTTTATGAGGATATAACCACGTGGACAGATGATGGAAAGGCAGTGCACGTGGTCTATCTTGATTTCAGTAAAGCCTTTGACACCATCTCCCACAGCATCCTTGCAGCTAAACTGAGGAAGTATGGTCTGGATGATCGGGTAGTGAGGTGGACTGTGAACTGGCTGAAGGGAAGAAGCCAGAGGGTTGTGGTCAATGGGATGGAGTCGAGTTGGAGGCCTGTATCTAATGGAGTCCCTCAAGGGTTGGTACTGGGACCAGCATTGTTCAATATATTCATCAATGACTTGGAAGAGGGAATGGAGTGTGCTGTCAGCAAGTTTGCTGACGACACTAAACTGGGAGGAGTGGCTGACATGCCGGAAGGCTGTGCTGCCAGCCAGCGGGACCTAGACAGGCTGGAGAACTGGGCGGGGAAAAATTTAATGAAATATAACAAGGGCAAGCGTAGAGTCCTGCATCTGGGCAAGAACAACCCCAGACACCAGTATAAGTTGGGGACTGCCCTGCTGGAGAGCAGTGAAGGAGAAAGGGACCTGGGGGTCGTGATGGACAGCCGGATGGCCATGAGCCAGCACTGTGCCCTTGTGGCCAAGAAGGCCAATGGCATCCTGGGGTGTATCAGAAGGGGTGTGGTTAGTAGGTCGAGAGAGGTTCTCCCCCCCTTCTACTCTGCCCTGGTGAGACCGCATCTGGAATATTGCGTCCAGTTCTGGGCCCCTCAGTTCAAGAAGGACAGGGAACTGCTTGAGAGAGTCCAGTGCAGAGCCACAAGGACGATTAAGGGAGTGGCGCATCTCCCTTATGAGGAAAGGCTGAGGGAGCTGGGTCTCTTTAGCTTGGAGCAGAGGAGACTGAGGGGTGACCTTATTAATGTTTATAAATATGTAAAGGGTGAGTGTCAGGAGGATGGAGCCAGGCTCTTCTCAGTGACATCTAATGATAGGACAAGGGGCAATGGGTGCAAGCTGGAACATAGGAGGTTCCGCTTAAATATGAGACAAAACTTTTTTACGGTGGGGGTGACAGAACACTGGAACAGGCTTCCCAGAGGGGTTGTGGAGTCTCCTTCTCTGGAGACATTCAAAACCTGCCTGGATGCGTTCCTGTGTGACATGATTTAGGTGTTCCTGCTCTGGCAGGGGGATTGGACTAGATGATCTTTCAGGGTCCCTTCCAATCCCTAACATTCTGTGATTCTGTGATCTTAAGAACACTGATTAAAAAAAATACCTCCTTTTCGGCCAATTCGACTATCCATAAACTTCTCTATAGTTTCAAATTCATCTTCTTCAGGCTGTGGGACATCTTCTCCACAAACTTCCAGCAAGTCATCAGAATCTGTCTTAGCTTCTTCAGCTTCTTTGTAACTAACATTGACTGTTGCCTGGCGACGAGATCCTCTCTTGTCATAATCGTCATCATCATCATCTGATGAATCAAGCTGCCTCTTTTTCTGTCCTGCATTCTTTTTGCCACTTTTTGGCTTAATTCTTGAAAACAATAAAATAGAACAGCGGGGTTTCAACATGTACAACCACAAGCCTTCTGTATTTGTTTCTAAATACATATATTTCATGACTGCTCAGTTACACCACTTTCAGATACAGTACAGAGGCATTCAACACAAAACACTGGTATGATAACACCTTTTGTAGCTTAGTCTTCAGTTTCTGTAAAATGTATTAATGTTTTCATTTGCCTGTACGGTAGTACAATACTCAATTTCTAATTTGAAATAGTACTAGAGTATCCAAAATGTGAGACTTCTTACCTCCTTGGAGGTTTCCGGCTTTTGACCTTGTTTTTTGGCTCATAGTCAGATTCACTCTCTTCACAACTGCTTTTCTCTCTATCTTCCTCTGATTCAGAATCAGAACCAGTTCCCGATACTGACCCTGACCCAGACATTTGCCAGTCTTCACTGTACATATTGAAAGACAAAACAGTAACTCACATTAGTTTTGTTTTCTTTTATAATCAGGTATTCACCACGGGTTTGCTGCTTTAATTTCAACATTCTCCATAGAAATAAAAATGTTACAATCATTATTTCAGCAGAAAGAACAGAAAATTATCATGAATGGATAACAGATGGGTAAAAATGCATAATGTCTTCAAAGGGAATTGAATTGTTTTCTATTATCAAGATGTAAATTAAAAAAAATCTGGATTTCTGTATAAATTACAGCTTTAAGAAATGAATTAACTTGACATAAAAAAAGCACTTAAGACTTTAGCTGAAAAGATACATGTTTACTGGAACTTACCTATGCTCAAATCATAAACCCCCTTAAAATTATATTTTGTAGAGTCCAAAATTCTCTGATAATTATGTTCACTGTGCCTCATGTGAGAAATCAGCAACTTTGGCACAGGAACCAAAAATAATGCAGAATCAGATGTGAGAAACACACTTGAACCAAGGCAATCTGAAAGGCACTGGCTCCCAAAAGCCTTCACTGAGCTCCCAGATCAGTACTTCACACCCATACAAGATATGAGTAAGCCACTTGTGACTTCCAGTGGCAGTATCTCTGTGCTGCTGCTTAGCTGAGATGATCCATTTGCAACAAGAAAGAAGCACCCACTGATCAACAGTATCTTACCTCAGATTCCTGAAACACCTAAAAGACAATGCAGTCATTGGCCATAGCCAACACAGGTTTATGAGGGAGAAGTCCTGCTTAACTAACTTAATTTCCTTTTATGACAAGGTTACCCATCTAGTTGGCCAAAGGAAGCCAGTAGATGTAATTTTTTTGGATTTCAGCAAAACTTTCAATACTGTTTCTCACAGTATCCTTCTGGACAAAATGTCCAACATACAGCTAGATAAATACATAATACGATGGGTGAACAATTGGCTGATGGGTCAGGCTCAAAGGTTTATAGTAAATGGGATTACATCAGGCTGGTGGCCAGTCACTAGTGGGGTTCCGCAGGACTCCATTTTAGGGCCAGTTCTCTTCAATATTTTTATAAATGACCTGGACGCAGGACTCAAATGTATACTAAATAAGTTTGCGCATGATACTAAATCAGGAGGGGCTGTTGACTCCCTTGAGGGTAGAGAGGCCTTGTATAGAGATCTTGACAAATTAGAGGGCTGAGAAATTTCGTATGAAATTCAACAAGAGCAAGTGCTGGATTCTGCACCTGGGACAGGGCAACCCTTGATATATGCACAGATTGCGGGATGAGAGGCAGGAGAGCAGCCCCACAGAAAGAGATCCAGAGGTTCTGGTTGATAGCAAGTTGAATATGAGTCAGCAGTGTGCTCTGGCAGCCAAAAGGGCCAATCATATCCCGGGGTGCATCAAGCATGGCAGAGCTAGCCATTTGGAGGAAGTGATTGTCCCATTCTACTCTGTACTGATACAGCCTCACCTTGAGTACCATGTGCAGTTTTGGGCAGCACAATAAAAGAAAGATATGAAACTATTAGAGAGTGTCCAAAGGAGGGCTACAAAGATGGTGAAGGGTCTAGAGGACAGGACGTATGAGGAGCAGCTGAGGTCACTTGGTTTGTTCAGCCTAGAGAAGAGGAGACTGAAGGGTGACCTCATCACAGTCTACAGCCTCCTCACAAGGCAGAGCAGAGGGAGGCACTGATCTCTTCTCTCTGGTGAACACTGATAGGACGCAAGGGAGCGTACCTATGCAAGGGAGCATAAAGCTGCATCGGGGAGGTTCAGGTTGGATATTAGGAAATGGTTCTTCACTGAGAGGGTGGCTGGGCACTGGAATGGGTGCCCCAGGGAAGTAGTCATGGCACCAAGCCTGCTAGAGTTCAAGAAGCATTTGGACAACACTGTCAGATGTGTGGTTTGATTTCTGGATAGTCTTGTGTGGAGCCAGGAGTTGGACTCGATGATCCTTGTGGGTCCCTTCCAACTCGGGCTATTCTATGACTCCAAGTTTACAAAGGCAAATTTAATATTAATAGCTTGGGGAAGGGAGAGTCTGGCATGCATTCTTGAAAGGTTGCTAAATCTTTATACTACCATCTATTATCAGGTTTAGGGGTCTTTGACCAAGATGCTGTATGGGGTTTACATGGCAAGGGTTTGGTAGCAGGGGGGCTGCAGGGGTGGCCTCTGCGAGAAGAATCCAGAAGCTGCCCCATGTTAGGTAAGAGACAATTTCAGCCACCTGAAAAAGGGACCTGCTGCTGGCCAGAGCTGAGCCAATGAGCAACATTGGTTGTGCTTCTGCGAGAGCATAATTTTAAAAAGGGAAAAACAAAAAAAAAAAACCTGCTGTGCAACAGCAGCTGGGAGAGAGGAGTAAGAAACAACCCTGCAGACACCAAGGCCAGTGAAGAAGGAGGGGGAGGAGGTGCTCCAGGCGCCAGAGCAGAGGTTCCCCTGCGGCCTGTGGTGAGGACCACGGTGGAGCAGGCTGTCCCTCTGCAGCCCATGGTGTACCATGGTGGAGCAGATTTCCACTCTGCAGCCTGTGGAGGAGCCCACAGTGGAGCAGGTGTATCTGGCCTGGAGGAGGCTGCAGCCCATGGAAAGCCTATGCAGGAACAGACTCCAGGCCAGAGCTACCGCCCATGGGGGACCCAGGTTGGAGCAGTTTGCTCCTGAGAGATAGACCCCATGGTATAGACCCATACTGGAGCAGTTCTTGAAGAGCTGCTGCCTGCGGGAAGCCCACGCAGGATCAGTTCGGGAAGGACTGCATCCCATGGGAGGGACCCCATATTGGAGACACAGGAAGAGAGTGACTGTGAAAGTGAGGCAGAGATAAAGCATTATGGACTGACTGCAACCCCCATTCCCTGTTCCCCTGTGCGGCTCAGGGGGAGGACATAGAACAAGGTGGATGGGGAGGGGGAAAGGTGTTTTCATTTTGCTTTTAGTTTCTCAGTGTTCTAGTCTGCTAGTGATAGGCAATAAATTGTATTAATCTCCCTATGCTGAGTCTGTTTTGCCCGTGACGGTAATTGGCGAGCAATCTCCCTGTCCTTATCTCAACCCTTGAGCCATTTCCATGATACTTTCTCCTCCTTTCCCTTTGAGAAGGGGGAGTGAGAAAACAGTTGTGGGGGAGTTCAGCTGCCCAGCAGGGTAAAACTACCACAGATGCTCAAACAGTACTGATGTCCTTCTAGAACTAGAATATTACTCAAAGGCCTCTTCATTAAATTTACGATCACAAAGCCTAAGATTCAGTACTTCAACTCTTCTTTCACTTGAATATGCACTGGTTCTAGAAATTACATTTTTATTGTGGTCAATACATATGTGCATCTTGGAAATGCTATAAAATCATCCATCTCCTTGAAATATTTTTTCCGTAAGCAGTAAATTAAGAAACATGCAAACAACATCCCTCCAAAGCAAAACAAAAATACAAGAACCAAAACAAACAACCCCCCCAACCTCATACAGCTCTATAATCTGTATTTATTTGGAGAATCTCCATACTTTACTGGATGCAGGGGAAAACATGACTACAAAGGATAAGGAAAAGGCTGAGCTTCTTTACATCTGTCTTTACTAGTCTGACCACTTATCCCCAGGGTACTCAGCCTCCCAACCTGGAAGTCTGGGACAGGGAGCAGAAGAAACCCCCCACAACTCAGGTGAAAACAGTTAGAGACCTGCTGCTCCACCTGGACTGTCACAAGTCCATGGGGCCAGATGGGATCCACCTGAGGGAGCTGGCGGATATGATTGCTGGGCTGCTTTCCATCATCTATCAGGAGTTGTGGTCATCCAGAGAGGTCCCAGATGACTGGACACTTGCTAATGTGACACCCATCTATAAGAATGGTCCATAAGGAGGACCCAGGGAACTATAGGCCTGTCAGCCTGACCTCGGTGCCAGGAAAGGTGATGAAGCAGGTCATCTTGAATGCAATCACACAGCATATGTGGGACAACCAGGGGATCAGGCCCAGTCAGCATGGGTTCATGAAAGGCAAGTCCTGCCTGACCAATCTCATCTCCTTCTATGACCAGGTGATCAGCATGGTGGATGACGGAAAGGTTGCTGACATGAGACAATGAGAAGAACTCATTGAGAGCAGCCCTACAGAGAAGGAATTGGGGGTTCTGGTGGACAAAATCTTGACATGAGCCAGCAGTGCACGCTTGCAGCCCAGAAGGCTAACTGCATCATGGGCTGCATCAGCAGAGGAGTGGCCAGCAGGTCGAGGGAGGTGATTGTCCCCCTCTACTCTGCCTTTTTGAGGCCTCAAAACAAAAACAAAAGGTCCTAGAGCACAAGTCCTAAGAGGAGCGGCTGAGGGAACTGGGGTTGTTTAGTCTGGAGAAGAGGAGGCTCAGGGAAGACTTTATTGCTCTCTACAAGTACCTGAAAGGAAGTTGTGGGGAGCTGGGGGTCGGCCTCTTCTCGCAGATAACTAGCAATGGAACTAGAGGGAATGGCCTCAAGTTGGGCCAGGGGAGGTTCAAGTTAGAAAGTAGGAGACATTTCCTCTCAGAAAGAATAGTTAGGTATTAGAATGGGTTGCCCAGGGAGGTGGTGGAGTCACCATCCCTGGGGGTGTTTAAGGAAAGTTTGGAGTTGGTGCTTAGAGATATGGTTTAGCGGGTGATGTTGGTGGTAAGGGGATGGTTGGGACCAGATGATCTTGGAGGTCTTTTCCAACCTTAATGATTCTATGATATAGACAATATATAAAACATCATACTCTATGGTTTGATCCTGTACTAAGTTATATAGAGAAATCTGATCTGCATGTCATAAAACAACTGCAAACATACTTGTTCAAAACAGTCAGAAATGAAAATTGAAGTACTGGATACATGAGATTATTTGGTTACTAGTTTCTAAACTTAATATATATTTCCTGTAACAGAGTATGTTTTTAGGTGTTATCACATTCTTAAATAACAGTGGACTATAAAAAACAATTCATCACTATAGAAGTACCATCTTGCATAGCAAGCTTTTTTTATTTTTATTTTTTCAACTATCATTTCTTGAAGACATCATATTGACAACCCTGAATATTGAGATGATTCATTAACTGGAGAAGAAGAGAGAATGATTCAATTTCTATATACTGTTCATTAACAGACACACCCACCCTTCCAAGGTCATTAAGTTTATTCTCCTCTCATTGTGGCAATGAGAAGGTATAATCTTTTTCATAAACTTTTTGATTTACAGCTTAAAACCATCTCAACTTCAATTAAAGTGTCTTGGGTAGTCAATAAAGCTAATTACTGTCAAACCTGTAGTAGTTTTTGGAACTTTTGTTTCTAAAGTGTTTAAAAACTTTGCATGGACTATGGAATTCCAACAAATTTTATCTTAGACAACCTACTTAAGCAATTTCCCATTTCTTCAATAATTTTTAAAGGCTTCAGCTCAAAAATATGCCACAAATATGACTATTTTAAATATAAAAATTACTGGTGAATATTCTTCAACAACACTTTAGGTAATGCAGTCTCTTTTGCTCAGAAATGAATAATGATATATATATATGTTCCTTTGAGAGTATTTATTTTAAAATATTCTAAAACATCACTCAAAATCAAGAAGCACAAGATTATTTATTTTAAGTGCAGAGAGATGGTCTGGGTAATTACAAGCATATGTTGCCATAACAAAAAATGATGATATTTATGAAAAATAACTTACTCTCTATGTCTTTTCTTTTTGGTTTCACTAGATGAGTCATCTGCAGAATCTTCACTGCTCGATAAATCCTGCAGATGAAGTAAAGAACATATATGATTCATTATCACAAAAAGAATGAAGTGTTTTTACTATTAAAAAGATAATTCAGCTCCTACTTTCAAACTGAAATCATATTTTTCATGTCTTGTCTTCTTCACCCCCCCCCCCAGTATACTCACTGATATTGAGTAAGATTGGGATTACTATTGATTCTGTATTTCTCCATCTATGAATATACTAGAACTCAAGAAGATACCACAAAAAACAGCCTTAAAAAATAATCATTGTGCCTACATATAGTCAATGTTTAAACTGCTGGAAGTTAATACATCAAGATTTAAGTTCTATCAAAAGCTTCAATAAAATTTCCTGCCCTTTGAGAGTTCTCTCACCTTTAAACATGACTAAGAAATTTTTCAGAGTACTAGGTATGTTTCTTCTCTTTCTACTCCTAAACGAAAAAAAAAACTTAAAATTTTCTTTAAAATTATCTTAAAAAATCCTAAAACCCATCTAATGGGGAATAAGTTTACATCATTTTTACAATGAAAAAGAATTTTCAGGAAGAGTATTTAGCAACAGCTCAACAGCTGTAAATTAACATTTTAACTCTTTATGATTAACTCCTTTGTTTAGTTTTAATGATGAGCAGCTAAACTTGACCAAAAAAAAAAAAACACCACACAACATTAAATAGTAATAAGTAAAGACTTGTGACCACAGTGGAATCAAATGATCGATCCCACTAACTACAGTGGAACTGAGTGCAACCTCAGCAAGTTTGCAGATAACACCAAGTTGAGTGGTGTTGTTCATATGACAGAAAGAAGGGATGCCATCCAGAGAGACCCTGACAAGCTTGAGAAGCAGGCCCACATGAACCTCATGAAGGTCAACAAGGCCAAATGCAAGGCGCTGCACCTGGGTCAGGGCAATCCCAAACATGAACAAAGCTTGGGCTATAAATGGATTGAGAGCAGCCCTGCAGAGAAGGGCCTGGGGGTATTGGTGGATGAAAAATTGGATGTAAGCCAGCAGTGTGCGCTTGCAGCTCAGAAAGCCAATCCTATCATGGGTTGCATCAAAAGAAGCATGACTAGCAGGTTGAGGGAGGCGATTCTCCCCCTCTACTCTGCTCTTGTGAGACCTCACCTGGAGTACTGCATCCAGTTCTGGGGTCTGCAGCACAAGAAAGAGGTGGACCTGTTAGAGTGAGTCCAGAGCAGGGCCGCAAAAATGATCAGACAGCTGGAATACCTCTCCTCTGAAGACAGGCTGAGGGAGCTGTGGTTATTCAGCATGAAGAAAAGGCTCTGGGGAGACCTTATTGCAGCCTTTCAATAATTAAAGGAGGATTATAAGAAAGATGGAGAGAGACTTTACAAGGACATGTAGTGATGGCACATGTAGTAATGGTATTAAACTGAAAGAGATATAAGAGATAACTGAAAGATATATTAGATATAAGGAAGAAATTCTTCACTGTGAGGGTGGTGAGGCACTGGAACAGGTTGCCCAGAGAAATTGTGGATACCCCCATCCCTGGAAGTCCTCAAGGTCAGGTTGGATGGAGCTCTGGGCAGCGTGATCTAGTGGAAGGTGTCCTTGCCCATGGCATGGGGGTTGGACTAGACAATTTTTAGGGTCCCTTCCAACCCAAACCGTTCTGTGGATCTATGATTCAATGCTTACCTTTTCTTTTTTTAATAACAAAGGAAATATGAAAATCTGCTTTATATGTAATTCTAATTCACAGTCACTAATGTCCTTGAAATATGTTCATACTGCACAAAGTCAACATCTGTTTAGCCTATGCTTTATGTTTTAAAAATTGCTAAAATTAAGGTATGGGTCTTAAAATACAATAATTATTTTATGACTGTTACAGAAGTTGCAAAAATCTAGTTTTCTACTCTATATAGACTTGTGGGATTTTTGTTGTGTTTTGTTTTTTTTTTGAAAACTGCAGGAACTATCTTTATATAGAAACAATAATGAGAAAGTCTTTTAGTATTTTAGCTGTCTTTATTGAACTTAGAATGCAGAAATACAATGGAACTTAGTACTACGTGACTTGAAAGTTTTGTCCATACATCACAGTATATCTAGCTAAAAATACTAATCTAGACTGCTCTAATTTTGGCACAACTTACCTGAAAACATGCAAAGATTTTTTTTTCTGTTTCCTTATATGCATGTCACTTTTATAGACTAAATACAGACTTTTTATACACACACACAAGAGAACAACTTGGCTTTACATAATTTCATTCTAACATGGGGCAATGAGACATGGATGTTTAGACTTTAATAGAGTAACTTATATGTTATTCACCTCTTCTGAACCACTGCCTGATGAGGCTATCATTTGCTGTTGTTGTTTCTTGAGCATTATTGATCCCTGCACAGCAAGTATATTTTGGACTGGACTTCCAAAACTGAATTGGAATTCAGATACAAGAGTCACTTAAACATGTTGAAACTTTACAGTTTACCACATATTTACTTTTCTTAACATGAGCAGCATCACTATTAAAATCACAGAATAGTTGAGGTTGAAAGGGGCCCTCTGGAGGTCATCTGGTCCAAGCCTCCTGCTCAAGCAGGGACACCTAGAGCAGGTTGCCCAGGACCATGTCCAAACAGCTTTTGAAGATCTCCAAGGAGGGAGACTCCACAACCTCTCTGGGCAACCTGTTCCACTGCTCCATCACCCACACAGTAAAAAAGAAGAAGAAAAAAAAAAGCGTTTTGTGATGTTGAGACAGATCCTCCTGTGTTTCTGTTTGTGCCCACTGCTTCTTGTCCTGTTACTGAGCACCACTGAAAAGAGCCTGGATCCATCCTCTTTGCACCCTCCCTTTGGGTATTGATAATATCCTCCCTGAGCCGCCTTTTCTCCAGGCTAAACAGTCTCAGCTCTCTCAGCCCTTCCTCACAGGAGAGATACCCCAGTCCCTTAAAGAAGTATCTCAATTTTATTAATTTAAAAAAATAAAAAAAATACTCCCTGTTTGTAAAGTAAACTTTTAAACTGATCCAGGTAAGTCTTTTCAGGCTGCTTAGCTGATACGTGTTTGCTTCATATGGGAATACTGAAGTACATGAACAAAAAAATAAAAGAGAATCCTTAACAGTCTGAATCTCACAGTAGTGAATATTTTATTACCTTTCATAGATATGGTCTGTCATTCAAATTAAGGCCGTATGTCACAGAGAAACAGAGGAGAGTTTGGGTAATTTTCAACCGCTGGATTTAAGAGATTTCTAAATAACACTTTATTTCTAATTTTAGCAAACTTTTCCCCATACAGAAAACAAAATGTATGTAAGCCTGAAATTGCTGTACAATGACTTATTGATATGAAGAAACTAAGCACTAGAGAAACAACTTAAATAAAATTTTAGAAATAATGTCACTTTGTCTTGAAAAATATACAATAAGTTAATAGGTGCTTCTGCATGACAAAAATAGCTAACTAAATATGTACAAACATGAGAATTTAAGAGCTCAGTGATTATGAGAGCTAAGCATGCATATTCACTAACCCAATTTTGTTAAAATTCTAATTAAAAATGCTTTGTTTGTTCGTTTAAATAAA